>NW_005370080.1:3167761-3194541 GCF_000412655.1 Myotis brandtii | reverse complement strand
CTGGAAAGAATGATTTCTGCACTACAGGCCTAAAAACACCCTCCCCCACAGTTGTAATAACATAAAACAGTTTTTATGTAGTTTTTGGCTCTTTAGTTGAACTAGTGTTCCATCAATCTGGCTTTAACTTTCAAAGTAAGCCCTGGCTCAGGAGCGAACAGAGAGCACACGGGCCTCAAAGCCACTGAGCGAAGTGGCCAAGTAGGACAATGCAGCCCTCAGCCCCGACATCGTTGTTGGTCTACCATCAGTGACATAACTGTGGGGACACTGGGAGTAAGAGGATGACTGAGGAAATGTTTGCAAGCTGCTGGATGATTTGAGTGGCTCTCAATTTGCTTTCTGTTGTTTTGACAAGGCTCCCAGCCTGCAGTTAAATGTTGGCTTCTAACAAAGCATGGACTCCAACGTGAAGTGAGGTAAAACATTTTTACACAGTGGCCAAGTGTGTGGGCTCTAAGGTCAGTGTGCCCTAGTTCAGCTCTGGTTTCACTTCTTCCTACCTGTGTGACGATGGGCAAGCAAATAAAACTCTCTATGTCTCAGTTTCTTCAACTGTAAAATGAGGATAATAATAATAGTGCCCAACTCATAGTGTTGCTATGCAGGCTGAACAAAACAGTACATGTGGAATGCCAAGGATAAAGCCCTTAAGATAGTAAGTGCTCAATAAGCATTAGGTTTTATGATAGCGAAGGTACTGGGAGAATGTCTGTCCTCATGGTCATCACCTGATCAGAATGCCCATCTGGGGCACAAGAAGTATCTCGCCACTAGGAAGTGTGTTTGCAGGAATAACTTTTGCAGTGTGTCTTCAGTGAGTGGCATAGTAGAAGTGCTAAATCTATCAATAGGCTCTCCACTGCAAGCCTGAATTCTTTCCAGAAAACATTTGATAAGAATAATTCTCAGACATATTACAGAGTCGTCTTAAGATCAGCATTAGCTTTTAAACTGGAAAAATGTTGTAACTCTTGACCTGGGGCTTTCCATTAAGACTATAATGAACCAGAATTTCCCAATGCCCCTGATAAGCTTCTTAGGAATTGAAAAGAACAACTGAAATTGACCTACAGTCTAAGGTTTATGAGTTATCATCACCTCTCTCTGAAAGAGAGAAAGAGAGAAAAAGAGAGAGAGAGAACAGAGGGGCAAGTTCATGAAGACAAGGGAGTTAGATAAACGAAAACACTCAATTTGAGTTTGTTTTAATGAAGGGGGCTAGTGAGCGATAATTATAAATGTCTCCTAGGTAGCAGAGAGAAGTAAAGAAAAATTCAAGTGTGCTCAACTGTTTGCCAAATTATGAAGCCAGAAAACTGCTTTTGAATCCATTGCCCAAATACTGTATAGTTAGAAGTATTTCCTTCTTAAGAAATCATATCATAGGAGTGACTGTTAGTTGATGATGGAAGTGAATGTGCTAGGCCCAAATGGGCCATGCAGAGGCCTGGTGAATCCTGGGAGTTTTCTGTGTTTGAGAAGTAGAGAAACAGCCCTCAGTACCTCAGAGATCATAGAAAGGGAGGAATTTGCTTGATCCCCCAGTTTCCCGGGCCTTTGAGTCCCATCCCCAGTTCAGCAGAAAGACATGGGAGGCTGAGTTGTGAACTGTTCACCGGGTCCACAGAGAGGGAGTCCTTATACCCATGCTCAGAGCGCTAAGAGGGTGCTCAGGGAGCCCTCTCAGTGAACCCACACTGAACACACCCGGGCAGAATGTTTCAACTTCCTATCCTGGATGGGTGCTGTGGACTAAATGTTTGTTCCTCTCAAAATTCACATGTGGAAACCCTAATCTCCAATTTTATGGTATTTGGAGAAGGGGGCTTTGGGGAGGTAATTAGGTCATGAGGACAAAGCCCTCGAGATGGGACTAGTGCTCTTATAAGAAGATGCATGACAGAGTTTGCTTCCCCTCTCTGCTCTTCACATAAGATGGCCATCTACAAACGAGGAGGTGGGCCCTTACCAAACACTGGATCTGCTGGTACCTCAATCTTGGACTTCCTGCCCCAAATCTGTGAGAAATGCGTTTATGTTGCTTAAGAAACCCAGTCTATGGTCTTTTGTTACAGCAGCCTGAACAGTCCAAGACAGTGATTTTCAACCTGTGTGCTGTGGCACAGTGGTGTGTGGCAAGAATTTTTAAAACATGCAGTACCTGACTATTTAGTCAGGGCACGGACCTTTTTCTCTCTAGGTTGTCAAATGAAAAAAATGACAACAGCCAACATAACAATAACCATTTGATGTGAATGAATCAAAATTATATCTATTTTTTTGTCAGATCAGCAAAAAGTACATTTTTTGGTGTGCCACAGAATTTTAGTAATTAATTTATGTGTGCCATGAGATGAAAAAGGTTGAAAATCGCTGATCTATAGTAAGACAATGAGTATACCCATTACATCTTCCCTCCATTTCTTTAGGTGGGAAGAGACTTGTTGACAATGTGACACAAAAAGATGATGGGTCCGTCCATTTGATTTGGTGCGGACTGAGCCTGGGTGGAGGTTAGAAGAGAGCTTCCTCCACTGCCTGAGAAAAGCAGCAGAATAAGGGAGGACATAGAACTTATCCTTTGAAGAGCTAAAACTATAATCATTATACATTGGCCACTTGAAACTATTTTAACATATGATTTTCTAAAGCAAGTATTACTGTGCCATTTTTCTTTTTTTAAATTCTTTATTGTTGAAAGTATTACATATGTCTCCTTTCCCTCCCCCCCATTGTATTGTGCCATTTTTCAATTTAAGAAGCCACATCTGAGGATATGAGTGGCTAAATAACTTGTCCAAGGACACAATAATAAATAACAGAACTGGGACTTGAAGCCATCCCCCTCTGACCTAGAAACCCATTATCATATGGAGACTCTATGTACATGCTTTGCAACTACTCCATAAATCTAAAATGTTTCCAATATAAAAGAAAATTATTACAAATAAAATCCAATATCTAAATTGCTCTACTATGGTATCTCACTAAATAACTTATGAGAGTTTTGCTTTGTTTATATGTGAAATTTCTTGGAAATTTTGAAAAATAATGTGCTATACTTTCACCTGACGATCTTTTTAGCATCTATATTCCCAAAGTGTTGTCTTGTACTTTTTTTATGTCAAGCACTTGGCAATAGAGCTTGCCATCAGGAAAGCTGCCAATAAATGTTAGGCATTGTCATCATCATCATCATCGCCTTAACAAATAACCATTTGTTACATCATATCTTTAAAGCCAGTGAACACGTTAGACTCCCCCACTGGACTGTGAATGGCTCAAGAGTAGGAACTTAGTAGATTCTAAATAGCATTTTCTAAAACAAATACAGCCATGCCTCACTTATTGTGCTTTCTTTATTGAGCTTTCCAGATATTGAGTTTCATCAAAATCGAGGCAAGACCCTCCACCAACAAACAAATTATGATTCTTTGAAGGTTTAAAAGATGGTTAGCATTTTTTAGCAATCAAGTATTTTTTTAATTAAGTTCTGTAAATTTTTTAGACCTAATGCTATTCCACACTGAAACATAACTTTGATATGCACTGGAAAACAAAAACAAAAATTTGTGTCACTTTATTGCACTATTCGCTGTATTGCGGTGGTCTGGAACCAAACCTACAATATCTCTGAGGTATGCCAGTAAATCCCTGTGCTCACAATTAGATCTCATAGCAATGTATCTTAAAATCCATAGGCAGGCCTGGCCAGCGTGACTCAGTGGTTGAGTGTTGACCTATGAACCAGGAGGTCATGGTTTGATTCCCGGTCAGCAGCATACATGCCAGGGTTTCCAGCTCAATCTCCAGTGTGGGGCGTGTAGGAGGCAACCAATCAATGATTCTCTCTCATTCATGTTTCTATCTCTCTCTCCCTCTTTCTTTCTCTCTGAAAGCAATAAAAAATACATATAAAAACACACACACACAAACTTATAGGCAGTTTCTTTCTGTTTCTGTTTCTAATTTACCTATGCCCTGAGGGAAGAGAGATGTGTGGCCAAATTGGTGCCTTCTCCATGATTCTTGGCCACTGTTTCCAAGGAAAAGCCCCGTTATTTCATCCAACTGATGCTAGGGGTGAGGATATGATAGACTTAAACCCACCATTCCAAAGGTGGCTTCCCTCGTGCATATCCTCTTTCAGCTGTAACTCAACTAGATCAAGCTATCCTCTCTTCTGTGCTGCGCATCAGGGGGAAAATCTCCAAATGGGAACAAGACAGAGCAATTCTCATGCCTTATGGGCAATTTAAAGGGGTCAAATCATCTTTTTTTTGCTGTCATGTCAAGTGTTTCTTAGCCCATGTTCCCATTTCCACTAAATACCAACAAATGTTTATAAATTCCTGGCAACTAGAAAGGTTGAGGGCCTAGTTCCAGCAGCTTATGCATCAGGAAATGTGAACTCTCAAAAACAAAAGTTTTCACTGTGGCTTTGCTGAGTTAGCACACTCTGTGTTCACTGAGATAGCAGGCCCCATCACATGAGTTTGCTCAACCAAATGGTGACACTTGATTAGGGTATTATTTTAAAAGATGTTAGTTCTACGTAATTGCAGGAAATACCCTCCAGCTCAGCACTATCCAACAGACTTTCTGCAATGATGGAGATTTTTATATCTGTACTTTCCATTAAGGTAACCTCTAGCCATATGGAGTTATTGAGCCCTTGAAATATGGCTAGTACAACAGGGGAACTGAATTTTTTTTATTCTATTTAAGTTGATTGATATTTAACTAGTCCCATGTGACTAATGGCTACCATGTCGGGCAGTGCAGCTCTTGGTTGACCAACTGTCCCACTTGACCCAGGACTGAGGGGCTTCCTGGGATGCAGGACTTTCAGTGCTAAAACTGTCACAGTGCCAAGCAAAGTAGGCCAGTTGGTCACCCTAAACCAGATCTCTTTGTAAAATACGTTTGGCATTTTTGGAAGTGAGAATTGGATATGTTCCAGCTACCGTGTCAAGCAAAAGGGAAGGAAACTCAAAGACAGATATGTAACGGATAGTTTTTCTTCCAAAGCAAAATACAATGAATTTTTTTCTAAAAAACAAATTAATGAATTGATGAGACCACAGGATTGATCCTTTAACTGAAGTAGTCTATTTAAAACTGCAATAAAAATAAGAATATAGAAAACATAAGACACTCATCCTCAAACTACCTGCAGAACCCACCAGTAACCTACTTGACTATATATTGATTCTCATGGGAAAGTGGAAGGCAATAGGTGAATTCAGATATGCTTCTCCTGGAAAAGGCTTCTCTACCCCAGCTCTCATCTACTTGCCAACCAGGGAACCTGAAACTCATTGCCAGCATCGAATTCCTCCAGGTTAAGCATTGTCCTCTATTAAAATACAGACATTTTCTAAGATAAGTCATATATGACCAAAAATATAGGGTGTCCCAAAATTCACGCAAGAAGTAATTTTGATAGAAAACACAGGTTTATAATTAAAAATTGTAAATTTTTTATTGATTCATAAAGTATACAGTATACGGGTATGTATGGAATAGCACATCGGGTAAATGTCCTCCACGGCTTTGTTGGCACAAACACAAAGCCGTGGTCCTCATTGGTCTTCATTGTCCCTGCTCCTGGGCCATAATTGGTACTTGGTAATGCTTATCATGATGAAGGGATTGAAATCAAAGGGTAACAGATATTAGAATCTGATTCAATAAACCAAGGAAAATTAGGCTTTTATTTTTTGTTGTTGTTGTTAATGCTCACGCAAAATTCAAATCTTGCTTGAATTTTGGGACACCCTATATAAGTTGTCCCCAAAAATGTATATATACACTGAATAATTATAAAGGCAGTGTTTATTTAAATCATTTCATCTTCAAAATTGAGCTATCAACTGTTAAAGTGTGTATACTTTTGGGGGGGGGACATGCGGTATGGAGAGATAATCACTGTCAATTCATACATTTTAATAAAGAATTTTTATAATACATTTGAAAAAGAATCCCACTGTTACTTTTTATTTTGTTTTATTTTGCTTTGCCTTGCTTTGCTGTTCTCACATCTCTGGTTCATTTGACTAAATCAATATCCATATAAAAATGCACACATGTAATTCAATAATATTAGTTACCTGAGTTATAACGGCTCTATGAGTAATGATGTCTTTGCATCATTAAGGAGAGCTGAAAATCACTCTATTTCATCATTCTAGCATTTATTATTTAAATTTTTATTTCTCATTTTTGGTTACTTTTCACTTAATCTCTTCTCATACATTTCTTTTTCTGTCATTGGCTCATTGAAGGATAGTGGTAGAGACTAGAGTTATAGTTGCTGAGATAAATATGAGAATGAAGTCAAGTCTTAGTTCTGGTTCCTTTATGAACCAATTTATTTGCAATCTTTTTGGCAGTACAAAACTTTATTGTGCATAAGAATTACTTGGGGCTCTTAAAAAAACCCCAACAATTCCTGATTTTTCCCCACAAAAGATTCTGCTTCAATAGATGTGGGGAAAGGTCAAGAATCAGCTTTCCCCCACTTCCATGCAAGCAGTCCATGATCGAGCTGTACTCTTCTCCCCAGGAATACTGGAGGAGAGAGCAGGAATGAATGATCACTAATGCAACCTCATATTGGGTAAAACAATCTTGACTGTATTACATGGTGACCACTGCTCAGAAGTAAGATCACAGAATGTCTTGGGTGCATAGTTAACAATGAAAATTAGGTCAGGTGTGAATCTTGGTCCTCGAGTAAACTTATTATTGGAGCATCAAAAGAATACTAGCATCATATGACATCCAACTGTACATTTTGCTCTTTGTCACAGATTAGTTATATAGTTGGGTTGGGATGGTAGATGTATAATTTATTTCCTAGAAACCTCTTAAGCCTCAGCAAATAGGCCCTAAATTGGTGAGCCTGTGTCTCAGATCCTAATCATGTCTAGACCTGTCTGTTTCCCAGCATGAACACAAGACAGCGTTCTGAAGATAGGACCCTAGATATTGATAAAGAGAATGATAGTTGCTATATATATAGAAGGAAAGCATAATTTCAAATTCAGTTTCTTCATTAAGTTTTATTATAATTTTTAAACCTTCACCATTTTCATTTCTTTGTTTTGAGTCATGACCTTAAATCAATAAGCATAATTAGACTTATTGAATTTCTTTCTCTTTGCTTCTAGGAATTAATTTGGTAAGCCATAAGTAATTTAGCGAGCATGTTTGCACAAAACATAGTTTATATATCTGACCCATTGTATACAATTGTGCACTGTGGTCCCTTCAAAATGCTGCCTACAGCCCATGTTATGAAAGTTCAGAGCTGCAGGAGGGCTTTAGGGAGACCCCTCTGGTGAGAGAAAGGAGGGTTTCTTGTTTCTTGATTTCACATAAGGCGTATCCTCAAGTGTAAATCCATTTGCTGCTCATTGAAATCTTGTCAGTTCTGAGAGAAAAGTATTCTGGAGATAATTTGAAATAAAATCCATGGAATTTCTGACCCAGAATCCCTGACATTTGCTAGTTGGGCTCAATAGGAAGATCCAACAGCCAAGGCACCCCTTAACAGTAAGGGCACAGCATGTTACAGAGGCTTTACATTCAGCGCCTCATTCTACTGCTTTCCTTCCAGGGCTATCGTGCTTCCCCACCAAATCTCATCTCCCCTCTCTTCAGGATGGTTTTCAGTGTTTACCAAGTATCTATCAACTAATTCCTGGTAAGCGGAGAGGCCAGAGAACTGTGATGGGGGTAGCAGATAGTTATTAAGCTTGACTGAATGGCACAACACACTGGCCAGTGATTTTCCCATCAGCCTGTAGTGTGTGTAGGGATGCCCTTTTTCCTTCTGCCTTCCCTAGCTGGAAATTTCATCACCAATATATATACATGTCTGAGATGCTAGGAAATAATGCAGGCTGGGCAGGACTTAACTCCTCTGAGTTTGTTTTCTTTCTCAGGACATAGGAAAGTTTTCCCAGTCATAAAAAAAGGGGGAGGGGGAGCAAATGACAGCTAAACTCCTAAGTGTTTTTTTATTTTTATTTTTTAAAGAAACCTTAGGTTTTGAAAGGAAAACGGATGGGGGAAAGGGCATCAAATGTTCGATGATTCACTGTGTGTTGAAACGGCTGGTGCCTGGGGACCCGTTGCTGCTTTTCTGGATAGGTGAGTTGGGTGTAGCCCAGCCTGGGTGTGCACACCTAAGCAGCAAGTGGCAGGACACACCTGGGCTTGCTTTTATCTCTGTTTTGTTGAAATTGTGTGGTCTGAG
Source organism: Myotis brandtii (assembly GCF_000412655.1). Lineage (NCBI taxonomy): Eukaryota > Metazoa > Chordata > Mammalia > Chiroptera > Vespertilionidae > Myotis > Myotis brandtii. Next base: position 3,186,272 of record NW_005370080.1, on the reverse strand, counting down.
TCTTCCAGAGAGGGGTCACTCAGCAGCTGAGCCTGTGGTGCCATATGTATCTTACCAGGGCCTCTGGCAGCAAGAGCCCCATATTGGTTGGCTAACATACTAGTGACGTTAACTGTTTAAAGTTTAGGGAAGTTTTGGCTAGATTAGAGAAGGGGAGTGGTACCTGGGCAAGTCACTGGGGAGGGCCTTTCAGTGCTTTGGAAAATATATCCTGCTGAAACCTGCCTCCTCTGCAGTTTCTCTCTGCAACTTGTTTAGGGCCAAATTGTCATAGTCACTGTCTAATAGGGCCAGGAAGCGCCATTTACACTATAGGAATCTGGATGTTAAATACCCACCGTTAGCTGGCTATTTCTTGAGAACAAAAGAAAACAAGATGTCCCATGTAGTGGTGAGGTTGGAGGAAACTAGAAGTGGTTAAAAGGCATTCTGCTCTCGGATCCCATTTTACCAAGTGGGTAGGAAGTTTTCCCACCATCCCCTCTTTTTCTCTGACCAAAGCAATAAACGACATTAGACCTCTTCGTCTGATTTCACACTAGCGACAGTCTGTTGACACACAGGATACATGTTCAGAAACCCAAGTTCCAATTCTGAGAAGCTACACAAATCTATGCCCCTGCCCACCCACTCCCTCTCTGTAACTGTTGTTCACCTTCACACAGTGATGAACCTCAGATGCCGACTCACAGCCCTGCTGAGTGAGACCCCCTGTGTTGAGATCAGACATGTTATGAGGACGCAGAAGCCTCATTGCCCTCTCACCCCATTGCCCTCTCACCCCATTGCCCTCTCACCTGGCCACACAGCCACTTCTCCAAGTAATCATCAGGCCGAGCAGACACTTACCTGCAAGCTATTTTTCTTAAGATTTGGCCTCACCTGTGGTTTCTGCAGAATGACCCTCTGCCTGAATATGGTCATTGTGACTGAGGATGACGAAGAGCTAAGGTCTCCCTTGCTTGTTGGTGGTAATTCATTTTGTTGATTGAAAAAGAAAAGAACAAAAAAGGCTTGGTTTGGAGGATCTCTCAGGCTGGCAGACTGTGAGAATGCTATCAAAGGTGAGCAGGCAGCATACCTGACTGATGAATTGATAGTCATGACTGCCAGAAAGTGTGGGAGTGGTAGCTGGCAAGAGCCAATCTTTTTTTTTTTTTTTGGTGAGAGGGAGTTGCCTCACTCCCTCCACACCGGCATCAACCGCCTGGCAGGAGTGTTCAGGAATAGGGCATAGAGGAAAAATGTGGGGGTGCGGTGTGTGAACGCAGCACAGTGGATTTCTATCAATGAAGCGAAGAACCAGTTTTCCTTTCTATTTTATTTAAATAGCTTTATTGAGGTATATCTCTCCAGAGAACAGAGGAAAATTTGCCTGGAGAATATGAGTGTCCACTCTTCCCTCAAAGGACAACTTAAAAAGGAGACTTTCCAGGCGCCCAGCCAAGAGTCTACTGGGGCACCACCAGTGCCCCAGTGCATTGGCTTGGACAGGGCTACTCTCAGCTAAGTGGGAGCTGCCACACTTCAGGTTGTGGCTTGTCATGTTGCCCTATTATCCAGAACCCTTCCCCCAAGTTTTCTACCCTCTAAAGGGGACATGTCAGGAGCTGTAGTCTCAGGGATATTCCTTGGAATTTCAAATGAGACCCAGCTCTAGGGTAAGTTTAGAATCTTGTGGGCTATGTTTGGCCCAGATACCATCCCTTTGGCCACTTTGGATGGTGCTATTATTTTTAATTGGTGGGGCAGTTATTATATCCCTTTGCACAGCCTTTACATGGAGAGTCTTAAAGATCTTTGCATCCATTCCATTCCATCACAGGCCTTTTAGCAATGACCATTCTCTTGCATTCCATACTAGAAAAACAAAATTCTTGCTGAGGCAAACTAACTCCCTTCAACCAAGTAAAGGACACCCTTTGGGGAGGAAAGCACATACCTATTCACCTGGGATGACCTTAACTCACATCTGCCCATTATACACCAATACTTTCCTGTTCTGAGCCAACCCTCTGAGTCCCAAGCAATTCTCTTAGAGAATTGGATTTTATTTTGTTTTTCTGTCTCTAGCTATTTCCTGCTTTATTATTCAACAGCCTAAATTTAGCTCCACACTCCATCTTTATAGCCCAGATTTCCAATGTGCCATGAAAGCAGAAGTAACTGTGAGTGGGAGGCATTAGAGAGGTACTGGGGGCTAGGGGGAAGGGAGGCACATGAGGGCCAGTAGGGAGGAGGAGAAGTCATCATATTAGCAGAGCTGGATTCTGACATTCTGAGAGGCTGCCCGCAGCACATAACAGGCCCCAGGACCATAGAATCCCTCTAACTCACCTGAAGGGAGGTACAGCGCTGCCTGCCATGAAATAAGTAATCGGTTCTTCCCTTCCTATATCCTATAATGTGTTTGGCACAATGCATAGTACTTGCTAACCACTCAAGAAAAAAAAAGAGCCCTGAAGGGAGGTACAGCGCTGCCTGCCATGAAATAAGGTATCGGTTCTTCCCTTCCTATATCCTATAATGTGCTGGCACAATGCATAGTACTTGCTAACCACTCCAGAAAAAAAAAGAGTCACTCACTCTGATTAACTGTCAGAACTAATTCTCATCCATGTTATTATACGATAAAGAGAAAAAAGGAAATCCAAGGAAACTGTGCTTAAGGCCAGTGCCTAATCAGGTTTTTTTCCCTTTCATCTGTTTCATACAAAAACTGCCTGGAATCACTGGTGTGAGCCATTAGGTTCCTCTCTTCAAGTGTTAATTAATTAAATGTGATATTTTAAAATATACACGCCTCTTTCCAGATAGAACAACCCGAGCTCTTTGTAAATTGCTCAATGCCCGTTGGTCCCCCCTCCCCGCCCCCAGCAGTTCTACTTCATTGCCTTGTACCTTCTATTCCCCTGTTGGGCCACAACTCCAGCAGCAATAAGTATAGAGTAATTATTTCTGCCAGAAATGTTTCCCCTGAAAGGGGCTTGCCTTATTTTGGTTGTATGTGTGTGCTTGAAAGAAAGCCATGTTATAATATCAGGCCTCTTTGTTTTCCCTCTTTTAATACCCACTGGTTCTCTAAGATGTCATTGGCAAACACAACACCATTTGCTTTTGTTCCCTTTATAAATATTTTCCACTTGAGCCCTATTTCTTACTTACAACTGCTAAGTGTCTTGCTATGAAAAGCAACTGTTCCAAAGCAGTAGACTGAATGAACACAGCCTGTGTGGTTTTGATTTAGGAAACATTCAGCTTTTGGTCTGAAATGCCCTGGAATCAGAGCAGTTTATAGTCTCTTGGATTCTTGAAGGCAACTCAAATGGTAGGTATGTGTGTGTAAGGTGGGAACTGGGGGCAGATGGGGAGACTTGGAATATCCAATTGATTTGTCATGTCTATTGCAATCATGCAATTATTCACCCAACAACAATTGCTGAATGCCTACTATGTGTTTGCTACTCCTGGTCAAGTAATCCCCAAAAGGTGATCATTCAATCCAAGTAGAAAGCTTGTGTTAGACACTCTATGTCATAGAGGGCAAGAGACCAGACTTCATCATTGTCACAATTTATGTAAGATATAAGCCCTATCCAGAAATCTGGAGACATTGAACATTTCCCTATCTTGAAAAAAAGCTTACCAGAAGATGCTTACATAATTAAGAATTTTTAAAAGGAAAAAATAAATATATAAATTTTATATTATGTCAACAGACAAATCACATTATCGCCTCTCACTTCAATAAGGCCTCCAGTCTGTTTTACGTTGTGCCCGGCTTTTTTTTTTTTTTTTTTTTTTTTTTTTTTGCTAGAATTCATTGTAATAAGATGCTTGAAAAGGTTCTTTCTGTCCAGGTTCAGATCCAACAAAACTAATCCTACATTAAGCTATGACAAGAGGACAGACAATTGGAAATCAGAGGCATGAATAACATCCTCAAGATTCTGTCTTCTCCATCTGAGAAATGTGCCCCCCACTCTCCAGAGAGACTCCAGTTTTAATTTGATCACACCACTATGACTCATTCCCCCAGAAGAAATGGTCTGTACCTCACCCTAGACCAGGTTCTACCATCCGTGCCTTTATAAAGCATTGTAGAAAGTTGAGCAGTGATTCCTTAGTTTGCTCCCATTAAACTCTTTAAAATATATACATATATTGCAGAGAGGAAAGGAGAGAGAGAGAGAAAGAGAAACATCAATGATGAAAGAGAATCATTGACTGGCAGCCTCCTGCACATCGCCCACTGGGGATCGAGCCACAACCTGAGCATGTGTCCTTACTGGGAATTGAACTGTGAGCTCCCAGTTCATAAGTCAATGCTCAACAACTGAGCCACGCCAGCTGGGCTCCCAATAAGCTCTCCATAGGTTAGGCAAACATCCCAGGATTCTTAGAAGTATGTGACTAGGTGGACTTTGAGGAGCTCTAGCCTAATGGGATTCTCATTTCAAGCATACATCTAAGTTTGCAAGACATGAGGGCAAATGCTGGAGGACAAGCACTGGCTCTTCTCTTCCTGTGCAGCCCCCCATACCTAGTCTGGTGCTAGCATTGGGGAGAACACAAAATGTATTACTATAGGGTAATACACTTGGGATGCTCCATTAGTAGGCAGTGTCAACTGATATTTTTATTCAAGTAACGAAAACAAACTCTGGCCTTTCTCCAACCTTCATTAGGACTGTGTTGGATCCATTAATAGGAATGTACCTCTGTAACTGGGAAGCTATCAAAATCTCAGGCATCCCACCCTCTATTTTCTTAAAGTGATATAGTATTTTCCCTGCCATTTAAAATAGTTCTGCACAGCAAAAGAAACCAGCATTAAAATGAAAAGGGAACCCACTGTATGGGAGAACATATTTGCCAATGATACATCTGATAATGGGTTAATATCCAAAATATTTAAAGAACTCATACAACACAACAAAAGGAAGGCAAACAATCCAATTAAAAAAATAGGCAAAGGATCTAAATAGACACTTCTCCGAAGAGGACAGATAGATGGCCAACAGACATATGAAATAATGCTCAATGTCACTAATCATCAGAGAGATGCAAATTAAAACTACAATGAGGTATCACATTGCCAGAAAGGCTACCATAAATAAATCAACAAACAACAAGCGCTGGCAAGGATGCAGAGAAAAAGGAACCCTAGTTTACTGCTGGTAGGAATGCAGATTGGTGCAGCTACTATGAAAAACAGTGTGGAGTTTCCTCAAAAAAATTAAAAATGAAACTGCCATTTGACCCAGTGATCCCACTTCTATGAATATATCCTAAGAATCCCAAAACACCAACCAGTAAGAATACATGTACCCCTGTGTTCATAGCAGTGCTATTTACTGTAGCTAAGGTCTGGAAACAGCCCAAGTGCCCATCAGTAGATGAGTGGATAAAAAAGCCATGGTACATTTCTACCATGGAATACTATGCAGCAGTAAAAAAAAGAATGATCTCTTACCCTTTGAGATAGCGTGGAGGGACCTTGAGATTATTATGCTAAGTGAAATAAACCAGTCAGAGAAAGACAAATATCACATGATCTCACTTATATGTGGAATCTAATGCACAAAATAAACTGATGAGTAAAATAGAACCAGAGACATGACAACATGACAAATCTTGGGGGAGGGGTGGGGAGGGAGGTAGTGGGAAGAGATTAACCAAACAATTTATATGCATATATGCATTGCCCATGGACACAGACAATAGGATGATGAAGGCCTGGGGTGAGGCAGGAACCAGGTGGAGAGGGACAAGAGGGGAAAAAGAGGGGAACATCTGTAATACTCTCAACAATAGAGATAAATAAAATAAATAAATAAATAAATATAATAAAATAAAATAAAAAATAGTTCAAGTTTTCAAGTTCCATGCAAGAGAGCTTTGAAAAGGCCTTGTGGTAGATTATGTTTTCAAGGTGTCTAAAACAATACTTCTCATTCTACAGCTCTTTTGCACTATGATCTTGCCACTCTCTATTAGACAGGTGCGGCCTCTCCACCCTCCAGGGATCTAGGCTTGCCCAGTGACCTCTTTTGATGAATATAATGCTGCCAAATTACCTCTCAAGTCTTGCCTTTACTTTTGGGAAGGCTCCTTCTTAGACTACAACTGCCATACTATTAGGAAGCACAAGCAGACAAGTCCATATGAAGGAGAATTGGAGCTCCTCACTGAGAGCCCAGCTGACCTCCCCCACAGCCTCCAGAAACAACTATCAGCCATGTGACTGAGGACCTTTTGAACCTTCCAGCTCTTCCAGTGCCCCATCCAACATCATGCAAAAAAGAACTGCCCAAATTGTGAGGAATAATAAATTGACCTGTCTTTATAACCCTGAAAGTTGATTTGTTACACAGCAATAGATAACCAAATAGGCCTCTTAAGGGCCATTTGTTTTCCAGGTTATATATACAGTATATGTGTTTGTTTGAGTATGGTCTGGTGTTTTTCAAAAAACTATTCTTACGCACTCATTTATCTAATCCTTTACCTTTACTACTGACTTGATAACTTCTAGTAAATTTCATGGCTAGAATAGGGAGAGAGAGATATAATTCATTCTGAGGTTGAAATCTGTTTCCATAATCATCTCTTCTGCTCTTTTCTACACGCTGTTTCAAAGTGAGCTTTCTAAAATACAGGTCAAGTCATATATCTCTTGTTCTAAAACTACCAATTGTTCCACATTGCTTACATAATAAACTCCTTATCTTAATAAATGCTTTCCAAAACAAAGATGCTTTTCAGAGTAGAGGTTTGCTGGAACAAAATGATCATTACCGTGGAGATGCTGAGGCCACTGGTCCCAGAAGCAGAACTAGAAATTAAAAGCCAAAGAGTTAATCTTTAGATTAACATAGAATATTTGGAACATTTAGAGACTCATAATGGAGAATCCAAGGGGTGAAATGAGTTTTGAACAGTGTAACAGGCACTTTTGGTTTGGATTCTTACAGGCCAAGTTGGACTAGAGTCTAGACAGACTGTGATTAAAGGTATTATATTTGTTCTAGAACAGAAAAGTGAAATAATGTATGTGGGACTTAAACTCATGTACAATTCATCAAATTAAATGAATATGAGAAAGATGACACTAAGATGATCACACACTTGTCTAACAATAGGGTTATATAAGTGGCCTAAATCATGCCATAAATCCCAGATGTTTCGCCTGTGCAAAAAGAGAAGAATTGCATCTGTGTATAAGGTTAGGTTTCACTTAGACCCAGGGGATTCAAGATGGGAGACAGAAACAGAAATCATTTTCTCAAGAAGAGTCTGGATTCCTGAGTCTCAGTGTTCAAACCAAACAGGTTAAGTTTGGGGGATATAATCTTTTTCCAAAGGTATCATTTATATGCAGTAGGACCTGTGGCTCTTAATCAACTGCCTCAGGTTTCTAGAACATGAATGAGCATCCATTGAACAGAATAACTAATTAATGAAATTGTTGGCATTGGAGGGCAGATGCTGGGAGGGGGATGAGGTGCATCTTGGATTACTAGACTTTCCCAATCTTTGAAATCGTGTAATTTGGTTTCCTGACCACTCTTATGGGAAATTGGGAAGGATGGAAGGTGAAAAGAATCCAGAAATTGAATAATGGCATCTTAAAGACAAGCTCTGAGTGGCCTATTCACTCCTCCTTGTCGGAGTGGCTTTGCGGGCAGGGTATTGAAATAAGAAGCATATTTCCTCCATATTATTCTGGGGGTCTTTATAGTTTTCTCCTCTGTAAGGCGCGGCTATAGGGTTAAGGCTCGGACTGACCTGTTGGCAAAGCCACAAACAAGTCCCAGCTTAGAGGGCACAGTCCTTTTAGCATAATTAGGCTCGACCTTATGACTCTCCCTAGATCTTATCTGGGAAGCTAATGGGCTGAGGGAGATGGAGCAAGTGCTGCCAAAACAAGTGAAACTCACAAGAACATTGTAACTATGGTGACCACTACCTTGTTTACCTCTGGCTATAAAATAAAGGCTCAGCTTGCCTCTGGATCTCTCTCTGTGGCCTCAGCCAGGCACAGGGAGATCCACCCTAGACCCAGCTTATTCTCTCTGTCTGTCATTTCTTCATCCTTTCGTCACCCTCACTCAGGCTTTCGAACCTTTGGCTGAGCTGGCTCAGCACACTCCTCCCCAACCCATTCCCATCCCCTATAATTACCAGTTATCTTTTGTTCAAGCAAAAATCAATATTGCTTATCTATGAGTACATACAGTAGTGTCCAAGCTAAATAGGCTTTCTCACAAGCCACATCAGCTAGGACTCCCAACATAATGGGAATGATGATTCCATTTTCATTAGGAAACTTCAAAAAAGTTTCACATGAAAATAATGATCACCCCCCCAAGAGGTACTGAGCAGAGGTCTGTCTGGCCCATGGATGTTGGGAGTCTGTTTCCCTAGAGTTGGAAGAACCGAAGAGATTTAAATTTGGATATTAACTGCAGATGAATAACACAAAATTGGAGTAAACTTGACATAATGTTTCTCCTAGGGACATGTCCATCTCTGCATGTGGGGCCTCAGCTGAACTTCCCGTTGGCTAGAGATCAGCATTTCTCCCGCTTGAAGGCTCATGCAAACTACTTGGGATCTGGATAAAATGCAGATTCAGTCGGTCTGAGAGTGCCTGAGATTCTGCATTTCTAACAAAATCACAGGTGATGCTGATACTGCTGGTCTGCAGAACATGCTTTGGATAACAAGGATGTGGTAAATTGTCAATGAGTCAAAAGACATGGGTTCAATTCAAGTTCTGCCTGACTGTGTGAGTTACTTAATCACACTAAAATTCTGATTTTATATCTATGAAATGACAAGTAATAATATCTGCCCCAAAGTATTGTTTTAAACATTCAATGGGATATCCAGTACAGCATTTTATAAATCTATATTGGTTGGTGATCTTTTTAAAAAATATTTTTTATTGATTTCAGAGAGAAAGGGAATGGGAGAGAGAGATAGAAACATCAATGGTGAGAGAGAATCATTGATCAGCTGCCTCCTGCACGCCCCTGAGCCCACAACCCAGGTGTGTGCCATGACCAGGAATCGAACCATGACCTCCTGGTTTATAGGTCAACGCTCAACCTCTGAGCCACACTAGCTGGACAGTTGGTGATCTTGAGACCTGCTTGGATTCTCCACCAAGTGTGTAGTGAACGTCTCTGAGCTTTTCACAGCAGCAAAAGGTAGGGGAAGCCCAGCTTCTAGGTGACTGATAGTCCCCATGGCTGCTCCCTTGGGTCTAAGTGGAGGGGTTAGCAAAGATAAAACTGATTCTAGTGACACCACCAGGGGCCAGTTAGTTGAGACCTCAGCCCCTTACAGAGAGCAACAGTTAGTTGTGTCCCCTCTTCATTTCTGAAGGAAAGCCAAGGACACATTTCCCCTTTCATTTTATATCTTATTAAAGAGAAAGCATGGAAAATATAATTTTTTTACTGAAATATTGGAATCAAGGAATTTATGGGACAGATGGAGCAATTCTCTCCTAGGAATAAAAGTGATAACTCCAAAAAAAGTTATAACTCATGTAAAAAGTCTTTGAACTCTCTCATACTTACACAATTCTAAGCCAGCTCTATTACTGTGGAGTTTCATTGTTGAGAAAGACCTGCTAGAGCTAGACCATATGCTGATCATGTTTAATTGGTAAAAGTCTTATAATTCATTCAAGTAAAAGTGGCTTACCTGGGTCCTGGCTGGTTAGGCTGGGTTCTAGCTGATTATCAGTACTGTGCTTGGGAAAACCTGCTTGGGTAAAGGTCAAACAAAAATAATATTCCCTTATTATTAAACAATTATTAAAGTCCTAAAACCAATTTATATCAACCCCCTTATGATGCTCTGTAAAGCTTCTCCAAATCCTTTTTTAACTTTGGTTTTCTGCCAGAAATAGATGCAGATGCATTAGCTACCTCACAAGGAAAACCTGTTCTCACAAGTTTTATTGTACCACTTGGCAAGGAAAAAGGCTTGGGTAGAGGCTGAACACTTTCACATAGATCCAGAAAGCTTGGGAATTTAGCCATCTTGACTTACCGCCCACCACCGAGAAGAAACTTAGCAAATTTTAAGAGCCAGGATCTAATATTCTTTTAATCAGAAAAGAAGAAAATTCTACAGGATCCAGCTTTCTTTTTGGGACAAATTCCATAGATTTTTACAAAGACAGGCCATTTCAGAACTCTTCAGGGTAATGAGGGAGCTCAAAGTTGCCAGGGTTTCCTACTCTCAGATCCTCCTCGCCCCTTTCCTCCCAACCTTCATTGCCTCAGGGCAACTTCCCTCAGAAGACTATAACTTCAGGAAAATTCCAAATTAGAACTAGAAGGGATATGAGGGTAGTACAGAAAGGGGAGTAAAAAGAAGGATTATTTTAGTTGTGCTATTTTATGTTTTGGGGAGCCCACAAGAAATATGAGACAGTCTCACTCTAATTAAAGAGTAAACAATTAAGACCATGGAAATGTAACTGGGAATCTACTGAGAACGTCTTCACATTACTCACAAGTTAATAATTTTCCCAAGAGTGGGAGTTTCTTGAGGATGTTTGCAATTTATTTTTAAGCCTTTTAGTGCCTTAGAATAACACTTGCAATTTCTCCTTTATTATTTTCATGGTTTTCAAACGTTTCAAACGTAGGCATTTTAGAGCCCACCCACTTTCTTAGATGTAGTTAGAAACACACAGGGACCTCTCAAAATCATTACAGAACTTATCTGGAATATGTGAGATAGATGATAGATAGATAGATAGATAGATAGATAGATAGATAGATAGATAGAAAGAATATCTTATTAAAGAGAAAATAGAATTTTTTACTGAAAATTGGAATCAATGGATTTATGGGACAGATGGAGAAATTTTCTTCTAGGATTATATATATAAATATCATACACACACACATACACACATATACTCTATGATCTTCATGGGACACAGAATGTTGATTCCATTGCAAATTTAGTATTGTGTTCATTGTATGTGACCCACAGGGATGTCCCCAAGCTATGTCATTACTTATGCCAAATCACTTTTCATAATTGTGGCTATGGAATATATAGAAGTCAACGGACATTTTCTGAGAACCTATGAGGTAGATAACACCGCACTAGGGACTGCAAGGGAATACGTCATCAGAAGATATGACTCCCTGCCTGGTAAAGAGGCTTCTGAAAAATGATAAAGGGAAAGAAAAATCAGCTATGTATTTGGATCTTGATCTGCTTATGTTCCCAGGTTACTCAAGGGGGAAAGTAACCCTTGAACTTGCTGATCATTTGTTAATTTCACAGATAACTTTATTCCAAATGCCATTAGGCCTAATGAACATGCAAAGATGAATATGCAATGTGATTAAGTGACTATAAATCAATGAAGCCCAGTAAAGCATGCACATGATATGAACATAATAAATGTTAGCTCTTATTATCATCATTATCATCCTTATCATTATTTCTGTCATTAGTTAAGGACGCTTAAACCTGGTAAGAGAAATGGCATGCACATATTTGTAATAGAAGGCAGAAAGTACACAGATTATATTGTTGGTGCTAATAAAAGTCTGAAGGAATCCAAAGACAAGAAAAAATAATTTCAGACTGGAGATGAGCATTTAACACATATAATAATAGGGAAGCCCAGTACCCTTATGCTCTCAGTAGTGTGTGTCTGATAAAGCAATCTGTCAAGAGTTTTGCCAGAAGGCTTGGTAGTTTGCCTTTCAGCACAAGAACCCCAAATGTTCCTGATTTCCTTAATAATATATTATGGCTCTGTGCACCATTAATTCATTCCAGGCCTATATATTTATATCTTTAATTATAAGATCAGTAAACAAGTTCTCCAAGCCTGCTGTTTGCCAAGTGTCTTTAGGTGGTAGAATTACAGGATTTAGCAGGAAGTTCCATGGTCAATCTATTTTTATCTTCATTATTTTGTAAACTTTATATTTCTTATTAGCCTTTCTGGAGTCTAAAGTAATTCTGGTATGTCAATTGATTTTCCTAAAATGCAGCCAATTACTTTCCTCTTTGAAATGCTTTCCCCCAGGTCTCTGTAGCTCTCAATTACCATTTTTAAGGTATGAGAACAGAATACGTCTCAGACTTCCTCAGGTAGATGTATCTTGGTTAGGATAGGATTTAGTAATCCTGTTTCTAAAAACCATCCCCAAGTTAGCAGGAGCTATGGAAGCAGCTCCATGCTGACAGGGAACTGTGTGTGTCACTGGCCATGGAGCACTGTTACCCAGGTCACAAAAAGAAATAATGTTCAGTTACAAATTGATGATGGCTTCTTATGGAGTTGCCTAAAAAGAAGATGACATATATGATTACTCTTCTCGCACAGATCATTTTTACACCTCTTTTTCAAGGGAACATATTAATCAAGTTATTGTTGAGCATGAATTATGTACTCAGCATTGTGCTCAGCATTCTAGGGATTGCTAGAGAAGCATATGGTAGGTCCCCTGTCCTTCAGAAGTTTTAAATCTACCTAAAGCAATATAAAGCATGAGAGGAGAGCACATGACCCAATGTAATCCATAATAAATGTTCTGCAGAAAGCTTCAGGCAGAAATAGCTTTTAGGAGTTCAGAGAGTGGCAAGATGAATATCGACAAAAGTAGTTAGGTTAGGGGCATGTTTGGGGAGCTGAGAGGAGCTCTTTGGTCTGCATTATGGAGCAGAAATGGCCTCTTGTTGCAGCTCCCAGTACTCAAGAGTCTTTAGAAATAAAAATCACAAGTGGGCTCCTTGTGTAATGAAGAACATCCTTTGTGTTCTCATATGTTTTCAAAGGAGGTGGCTAGAAAAAATGAAGCCCTGTGAGTGCTTTTATACACTCCACGTTGTTCTTGATCAGAACCAAATGATCAATCGTCTTTCCCTGAGGAAAATGTCTGAGTTATCTTGTCAGAAAAGATGAAAGTTTGCCGTCATCCTCATACTTGCTACAAATGAGAAGGGAATATTTTTCAGCTGAAAGGGAGCATGTTTGGTCATATCCTCAACATTACCAAACTAAACACACCCACACACACACACACACACACACACACACACACACGCACACATTATATCTGCCCCCTTTTGAGAAAATGCCTTGATGAAATGCACACATGAACCAGCTTTACAAAATCATCAAAAGTGTGTTTTCTCTTTTCATAAAGTAGCCTGTACTACAAGGCAAATTAATCAGAACAGAGCCAGGGGGAAAGTGGGTCAGGCTGATGCAAAGGCTAGCAACTCAGATTTCAACCTCTCAGTCTCTTTTGTTAGACAATGTCCTGGGTCCTTCCCTGGTTACAGACACCACCCAGGTTCCTCCCACCCATGGAGGATGGCTTTGTGATTGTGAAGACATGACCTATTCACCGCCGAGCATTTATGGAAAGTTTCTCCTTTGCTTGTGGTGGCAGACACAGGGCCATGGAGCCTTCTGTAGCCAGAATGAACACCCAGGCAAAGAAGCCTGGATCAAAGCCTTGTAGCCAATGGGGAAGCATCTTAGTCACTCACTATGCAGGCTTATTCACCCAACCACCATTTGTTGAACATCTGAACACCTGTGGCTTACTGGCCACCTCTCTGGGAACCATCCAAGCAAAGACAAATAAAACCTTACTTCTGAGTTCTCCCTAAGTCTGGGAAGAGCTAGACATGGAAATACATAATCAGAATAAAGAATGGGAAGAGCTATGGAAGATCTTTAAACAAAGTGTCATTGATCTCAGCAGAAGGTCTGACTAACTCTGGATGAGGTGTGACTGTCAAAAAACCTGGAAGGGTTAGTTGGAGTTCTGGTGGAGAAGTGGAGGAGGGCCTAGAGTATTTAAGGAATTGCAAATAGTCTTGTGTATGGATAGAGTGTAGGGTCTTGAGGGTTGGATAGGAGGTGGGGATGGAGCTGGTGGTAAATGATGGCTAGAAAGCTGAGAAGATGGGCTGAAGAAAGACTCTCAAAGGAGCCTTACATGTTACGCTAAACTTTGAAGTCAAATGGAGGCTCTTTGGAGGTTCGTCATTGGGAGAATAACATGTCTGTTTTAGATGCTTAACCTTGTAGCAAAGGATAGCAAGAAGTGAGACAGAGGTGGGAAGAAAGTTATTAGGTGATTTGCTCTCAACCTGGAGAATGTGTAAGGGAGAGCTCCTGCTGCAGGTTTAAAGGACCAGTCCATCAGCAATAAAAACCTACAGGCTGATTCTTATTACCATAGCAGAAGTAAATTCTGTGTGGTTATTCTAATTCTATCAGCCAGTCACTCAGTCATCCCAACATTTCTCATCAAATCTTTATTGAGCAATTACTATGTGCTAAACATTGGAAATACAAAACAGACCTAGTTCTTCCTTCTTGGAGTTTAGATGGTAATAGAGAACATGATAATTAAGTCAGTAATTATAATTGAGTTTAATTCACCTGGACCCAAGTTAAACACAACATCTAGAGATCCACAGTTTAAGACATGCTAAAATAATGCCCTTCAGATCTCTTCAGAATTACCTAACTTCTAACTTTTAGTTTTTTGTTGAATGGAGAAATAAATAAATGACTGAGTGCAAAGAGATTTCAGCCCTTCAGAATTGTGCATCCCGTACATCATCTCTGGCTATACAGCTCCTATCACTGTGCCTTAGTTCACGAGGATTGACAGTCTAACAAAGTCAAAGTGTTTGGAGGCTGGAATTAGGAAAACCTACGTAGGAATAGCTCCTACACCTTCTTAGCTGGAGGAAGTTGAGTAAATTTCTTAATCTCTCTAAATTTCAGTTTTTTTACCTAAAAAACAGAGTTGTTAAAATCTACCTTGCAAGGATAACATATAAAGGATTAAAAGGGGGGGAGGATTTACGTATGAAGATTAAACAAAAGGATATATTTCAGTACCAGGCACAAAGGAAAATAGTTAAAGAGTATTTAACTGTTGGGTCCACCTGTGACCTTTCTACCTATAGAGCACTTGAAAGAGCTTCAGAGTTAATCCCTGATCATGCCACTCTTCTACCTAAAACCTTAAATGACTCCCTATTGCCTTTTTTCTTGGGATAGCATTTAAGGCCCTCCATGAGTGAGTCCTTGTCTCTCTTCCCAATCTCATTTTCCTTTGCCAACTTGGCATCACTACCTCTTCTAGGTTCTCTGCATTGCAGAGAAGCCAGGGATTACATTTTCCCAATCCCTTAGTCCATATTGCTCCAGGTTAGAATTTGTCAATGTGAGCTACTTGCACAAGATTTGGAAGAGAGAAGGAAAAGCCATTATTTTGTGGAGGCAGTTGTAGTCCGACTGGTGGTAATTTGGTTCCCATGGTCTACTATTGATTCTCTACCAGTAGCAAATGCAGAGATGATATTCACAAGGAGAACAGTAGTTAGTGTTCAGAAGAGGGCACAACTATGTATCCAAATCTCAAAACTCTGCATAGTGATTCTCTTACTGAGGCTTTCAGAGACTTCACTCACCCTCTGATCTTCTAGATCAAAGCACCCAAGTTGTAGAGCAGTTTATGTAGCAGCCTGGACCTGTTGCAGATCCTTCTCTTGATCTCAACACCTTGCAAAACTTTACAACATAAAGATAACTTGGTAAATCGAATAGAACAGCACACTTAACTATGACATGTGATGCTTCCAGAATCCAGAGTCTCACCAGCCTCTGTGCCTCTTCCTTAGTGGCAAGAGGTGCGAGATGATACAACTTTGGATTTATCTCAGAAGGAATACCTCAACATTCCCCAGACCACTGGGCTCCTAGAAACTTCACCATGGGTTTGGGCTTCTGCTCTCTGCCACACGAGGAGCATATCCCAGACAGAAGCTGCTCCTCCAGCCTGGTGCTCCAGAATAAGAAGACAGGTAGAATAGGGCCAAACAGAGCTGCAGACAATCAGCAGACTTTTGAGCAGGACAACAATAGTTGTGTTTACAGTAGTCACCTCTTACCTGCAGGGAATACTTTCCTAGACCCCCGGTTGGAGACCTGAAATTGGATAGTACCAAATCCTAAATATATACTATATTTTCCTTACACACATACCTGTGATAAAGTTTAACTTATAACTTAGGCACAGTAAGAGATTAACAATAACTACATATAAAACAGAGCAATTATATCAATACTAGAGGCCCGATGCATGAAATTTGTGCAGGGGGCTTGGCCCCGCCCGCCGCGGGGGCTGCCTCTGCCTCAGCCCCTGCCACCGTGGCTTCATCTGGAAGATTGTCTGGAAGGACACCCAGAAGGACGTTCGGTCTAATTAGCATATTATGCTTTTATTATTATAGAAGATATTGTAATAAAAGTTGTATGAATGTGGTCTCTCTTTCTCTCAAAATATATTATTGAACTATGTCTTACTTGTAGTTATAAGTGGGATGGAACAGGACTGCATGAGATTTCATCATTTTTCTCAAAACAGCACACAATTTAAAACTGGAATTGTTTATTTCTAGAATTTTTCATTTAATATTTTTGGAGCAGAGTTAACCACAGGGTAACTGAAACCATGGAAAGTAAAATCACAGATAAGGGGAACTACTATAAACCTCTGATATTTGGGCTTAGAGTAACAGCAAAAGCTAATTGATATATCTTCATATATCTTTATCTCAGCCAAATGTAGCTGTTAACATTATATATGTCCCATTCTTTTTCATTTTCTTGACTGGCAAAAAGCCCTTTTTCATTTTGCACATAATTCCAGTCTTTAACTCAGAAGTCAGTTCTTTCTTAATCCCCAGCTGGAAATAAGTTATTTAGGTTTAACACCCAAAACACAGTTATGTCTCTTTATGTTCAACAGTTCCTATCTTGTGCTTTGTGATTTGTTTACCTGCCTGCTCTTATAGCTTTTCTGGTTGTTTTCTCAATATCTAGTCCATCTGAAATAGTTAGCTTAAGCCAATCACAGTAATCCCAATCTTTTATTAGTGATAGTTTTAGAAATGGTCTTAGAGCTAAATCCTGACTAGTGAAAAAATAGGGGAAAGCTCTGGAGGATTGCTAGGAAAAAATTTACTTGCTTCTACAAAGAAAAAGAAGTCCCTAGCTGGTCTGGCTCAGTGGATAGAGGGTCGGCCTGCGAACTGCAGGGTCCCGGGTTCGATTCCAATCAAGGGCACATGCCTGGGTTGCGGGCTTGATCCCCAGTGGGGGGCGTGCAGGAGGCAGCAGATCAATGATTCTCTCTCATCATTGATGTTTCTATCTCTCCCTCTCCCTTCCTCTCTGAAATCAATAGAAATATATTTTAAAATAAAATAAAAAGAAGGAGGAGGAGGAAGAGGAAGAGGAAGAGGAGGAGAAGGAGGAGGAGGGTTGGAGAAAGTGGCAGAGGCAGCCCTCCCCCACCCCTTCTTTCTCTACTTTGCTAACAATATAAGGATTAAAGGCACATAAGAGGGGAAGCCAAGCTGAAACAAGCTCAGAGGAGTGTCCTACATAGTTTGGGGGCATGTGCCACTGTCCTGGAGACTCCAGATCTGTGTCAACTGCACTCAGTATGGGCCCAAATAATTTATGACATGAATAAATGGAAAGAAGTACTTTTGGGTTATTTAAGCCTGCGATATAAGATCTTTGAGTAAAGCATAAGACAACCATGATGGTTGTAGCCTGGAATGGTGGAGGAGAAGCTACTCTCAGTACTCATGAGTATTTTTTAAAAAGCAGAACAAAAGCTTTTAAGGACTAAGAATCATTGAGAAAAAAAAAAAAGAAAAAAATGGGGAAAGAACTCTCTGGAACAAAACTCGCATAACCTCTTTTTCTGAGGTCTTTGTAAACTAGACCCAAGATTATGTAGATTTTCCTTTATACGTGAAGTCTTGGTCCAACTCTGAATATAGCATTTCAGTGAGTGTAACCAAACCTATTAAGGGTGGGAACCAGAGTTCAATAGCATTACTGACCAAAACCACACTTTAAAAAAATAGTAATTGATTATATAAAATAAAATTGACAGGTGCTTTCAGTATTCATAGATCTAAGAGTAGTGGTTTCATATCAAGTCATTTAAGGAACATAGTATTACATCTAATCACCAGAATTTAGAGTAGCCCATTTTCCTCCTGTTGCTATCTTCAAGCTGAGTTTTGACCTTTTCTGTATTGAACAAAATAGTAGGTGACACATCTTAGGGACCTTTCTAGGACTCTTAGTTTACAACTGACCTTGAGGCTCCAAAATAGGAATGGTCTTTGGGAGACCTGAGAAAATTGTTTTGTTCAACTTCATAGCATGGAATAATTAAAACCCCCAATAAGTGAATGTTTTAAGTAAGATGAATAAGCATCTACAGAGTTTTTGTTTTCTCTTCAGAAACAGTAGAAGATGTGCTACATGGATAGGGCAGTTGAGCTCTCAATCCTTGGAAGAAAGGGGACAATTACAAAATCCATCACTATATACGTATTAATCTCTTGCTTTCTTCACCCGGGGGGCGGGGGGGGGGGGGGGGAACCCATTTTT
>NW_005370080.1:3158417-3167562 GCF_000412655.1 Myotis brandtii | reverse complement strand
GGGGGGGGGGGGGGGGGGGGGGGAAGAACTCCATTTTCTTTTCATCTAAGATTCTCTTTCCCACACCTACTTTAAACCCTAAAGGCATAGATATTACTTGGGAGAATGATAAAAGCAAGGACTAATGTGATTACTGATAAATTAAAAACGAAAGTTCTCATTAAGTAACTATATACTAAGAGTCAGGAAAATATGTCCTGTAGCTATTATTTTCCCCCTCTGCAATATTGGAAATAAATTGCTTCATTCAAGTAAAATGGTTTGTCCAGTAGGACAGACCACTGAAGAGTCAATATTCAGGTTCAAAAGTAGTTATTTATCCTCTCATGCACACACAATGCGTGATTTTCAGGTACTGTTGTGCTCAGCCTCTAGTAGTGCAATCTTAAGGTAAGTGACTGAGTGTGGTGCAGGATTAGAGAATTTAATATAAGATTTCTGACTTTGGCATCAACTCCCAAAGAAGTATAAAATTATAGTAATTCTTTATCTCATGACTCAGTTTGCTATGGAAAATGAACACATGATATTATGAAAATCTTAGCACACAGTGTTGAGAAGAGCAAGCCAGATGTTTCCCTTCAGGCTTTCCTTTATTAAAAATTATTAACTTTTGACTCAGCGATACCCATCTTTGCAAAAACTGTGTTCTCGGAACATGGCTGTTGAGTCACATTTTAATAAAAACACAAGTATCCATTCATGGATGGAAGGGCTCCTTTGAAAAATATATTGAGGGCAAGTGGCTTTATTTGGCTTTCTGGGGTAGATGCTAACCAGCAACCTAAGGAGTAATCTTGATATGAACTTTGTAAGGAGAGGACTAGAATGGAAGAGGAAGGG
This sequence comes from Myotis brandtii, assembly GCF_000412655.1. NCBI lineage: Eukaryota > Metazoa > Chordata > Mammalia > Chiroptera > Vespertilionidae > Myotis > Myotis brandtii. The sequence goes on along the minus strand of NW_005370080.1, from coordinate 3,166,719 downwards.
ACAAGCTGGGGTCTGGGCAGATTCAAGAGGATAAAGGGGAAGCAGAACAGAGAGAGTGTTGTCTTTTTCACTTATCTTGTCTGTTAAAAGATATGAAATCATTTTATGAGATAGTGATAATGTGTTAGACTTTTATAACAAAAGATTTATCTTCTAACATTTCTAAGTTGCCTGGACTATGGTTTGTTGCCATTGGTTGACTTAGTTAACTAAGTAGTGTTATGGATATTCAGGTAGTTAACTAGAGTCTGAAAAAGACATTTTTCAGGTTTCTTTTGGCACTTTTATTTATATTCACTCATTTATATAAACTATTGAGTAGGAAGCTAAAATAGACATGAGAGATGAGGTGGCTGTGAAAAGTGCCTCCCAGATCTTGGCCACTGGTGGTATAACTGAACAACAGCGCCAGCTATTGCACTCCGAAAAACTCTACCACATTGGTTCCAAAGCCATGCTTCCTATAGGCTGCCCCCAGCCAGTGACTGAGTGTGGCAGGGTTATAAAGCGGGCCTTTTCCTGGACTCAAGGGCTCCCTATCAGCTTTGCCAATGCATTTTTAACTGTACTGCAGTCTAAGATGATTCCACTTAACCACCCTTCCCTATCTTCTCCAAGGTCTAATGACTCTTCCCATGCCTTTTGCTTCCCTTATTATCTTTCCCCCAAAGACATTTCCCCTAATGAACCTCTTGCATAGCTAATCTCTTGGGGTCTCCTTCTTGGAGTGTTCAGACTAACACAGAATAGAAGAAGGAAACTACTGATACCTACTTATCCAACAACATTCATTTGTAATCTATTCATTTGATATTTATTGGTTTTCTACTTTGGTAGCATTTAATGACAACTAAACTTGAGGTTTACAAAGACTCAAAGGCCAAGTTGTGTTGACTGCATTTCTAACCTTATCATTGAGATAGGGATAGGTTGTTGTGGTTTGATCAGTAAAGAGGCAGCAGGTTACCTAAAGAATGTAGCTAGACACTTAGGCATGAAGGAAATATTTTTCTTGGCATTGCTCCCTCTACAGTTTGATCCACAAACTCAACTTTTCAGTGCCTCAGAATTGATTAGGTTCTTAATAACTGATTCATATATTCAAGGTCACCAGTGACCTTCACATTACTCAACCTGATAATCAGATTTCAGCCCCCTTCTTACTGAACTATCTATAGCATTTGGCAAACACAATTGATTATGCTCTCTGCCCTGAAACAACATCATCACCTGGCTTCCAAGAACCACACTTACTTCCTCTTACCTCCCTGGCCACTCATTATTGTCTCTTGCTGTTTTTTTCATTTGACTTCTTATCATTGCAGCGCTCCAGATCTTAAGCCTTGGACATTTTTTTTCTATATATACCTTCCTCTTAGCTGTTTTATGCAGCTTCTTGTTTTCTGTTTGTTTGGTTTTTAAATATATTTTTATTGATTTCAGAAAGGAAGAGAGAGGGAGAAAGAGATAGAAACATTAATGATAAGAGAGAATCATTGATCAGCTGCCTCCTGCATGCCCCCCACTGGGGATGGACCCCACAACCTGGGCATGTGTTTTGACAGGGAATTGAACTGTGACCTCTTGGTTCATAGGTTGACACTCAACCACTGATCCACACTGGTCAGGCAACAGCCTCTTAATAATCTATAATAATAAAAAGGTAATATGCTAATTGAACCGGATATCCTTCTGGACGTCCTTCCAGACGATATTCTGGACGAAGCCAGGGCTTCGAGGGAAGCCAGTGCCGGCAGCCAAGGGAAGGAAGGCCTACTTTTTTTTTTTAATTTATCTTTAACATTGAAAGTATTACAGATGTCCCCTTTTACCCCCATTGACCCCTTCTACCTAGTGGAAGGCCTACTCTTGCAAGAATTTCGTGCATCGGACCTCTAGTATCTATATAATAATCACTCTAAAATTTAAATGTCCATCCTACACCTCTACCCCAAATTCTAGACTCATGTTCACATGCCTACCTGGCATCTCTATTTAGATGTCTAATAGGCATCTCAAACAATGTGTCCTAAACAGGATTCTAATCACTTCACCTTAATCTGCTTGTCTCATAATCTGCTCATCTCTGGTAATATCAACTCCATCCTTTCAGGTGCTCAAGCCAAAAACCCTTGAGTTATTGTTGAAGTTTTCCCTTTTGTGGCCTGTACTCAATTCTAAGGCATTTTTTTTTTGAAGCTCAACTTTAAGCATATTTCCCAAGTACAAATTCTTATAATCACCTCAAGCATACTGTCACCTTGGACTGAGCCACCTAATTGTTGCAAAAGCCTCCTAACTGCTCTCTCTTCTTTTGCCTTGGTATCCCTACAGCCCCACAATCTGTTCCTATAACAGCAGCTCAGTGATCATGTTAAAAACTAAGTGAAGTGTTATGAGCTGAGTTGTGTGCTCCCAAAATTCATATGTTGAAACCTTAACCCTCAGTCCTTCAGAAAGCAGCTTTATTTAAAGATAAGTTTCTTATATAGGTTAACTTAATTATACAACCTAATTAAGTTAAGATGAAGTAAGTAGGGTGGGCCCTAATCCATTGTGGCTGGTGTCCTTATAAGAAGAGGAGATTAGGACACAGACAGGTACAGAGGGGAAGACCATGTGAGGTCACAAAGAGAAGATGGCCATCTACAAGCCAAGGAGAGAGGCCTTCATTTTGTTATGACCACCATAGAAAACTAATACGGATTTTAGTACCTAGAAGTAGGGTGCTGCTATAACAAATAGCTAAAGTGGAAAGTGGCTTTAGAAGTGGGGAGAGACTGGAAGAGTTTGGAGGTGCATGTTAGAAAAAGCCGAGATTACCTTGAAGAGATTATTGGTAGAAATAAGGATGTTAAAGATACTTCTGGTGAGGTCTCAGATGGAAATGCAGAACATGTTACTGAATATTAGAGAAAAGGCAATCCTTGTTACAAACTGGCAGAGAACTGGGCCACATTCTATTCTAAAATTTTGTGGAAGGTAGAACCTGTGAATGATAAACTTGGATGTTTAGCTGTGGAGGTTTCTAAGCAAAATGTTAAAAGTCTGGCCTGGTATCCGTTTATAGTTAAATGTGAGACAAAAGCCCTAACCGGTTTGGCTCAGTGGATAGAGCATCGGCCTGCAGACTGAAAGGTCCCAGGTTCGATTCTGGTCAAGGGCATGTACCTTGGTTGCAGGCACCTCCCCAGTAGGAGGTGTGCAGGAGGCAGCTAATCAATGTTTCTCTCTCATCGATGTTTCTAACTATCCCTTTCCCTTCCTCTTTGTAAAAAATCAATAAAATATCTTTCTTTTTTTTAAAAAAAATGTGAGGCAAGAGAGATAAATTGAAGAAGGAATTGTTAAGTAAAAAAGAACCAGAACTTGAGGATTTGGAAAATTCTCAGACATATTTTTAAAAAATAAATAAAAGTGTGTTGTGTAGAGAGCACCAACAGTTTGGCTGGACATACATTTGTTAAAGAGACTATAGGTGTGACTTATTAATCCCATCAAACATGTCAGTAGAACACTGCCAGCTTGGACTACAGGGACAGGGGCAAAAGGAAATAGAGGAAGGCTATTGGACTTCTGGAATTTACAGGACAGGCCAATAGAGCTATCCAGTTGCAAACATGTATTACCCTTCAAGAGAGTAGAAGAATGACCCTGAAGGTAACTCAGAGATAGGCAAGGCTGGAACTGCCACCACATACCCAGAGGACACTGGGGTTAGGGGCGGTGAGACTGTCTCCTCCTCAATTCCAGAGGCCCAGGCCACCTCCTCAGTTTCAGCAGAACAGGCTGTTGCTGCCCAGGACCAGAGGAGAAGGGTAACAATTACAGTGGGGCCATAAGGTGGGCCATTCCCCTTTTGGGCTCAGAGGACAGTGAATGGAGCCAAAGAGGATTATTCTTGAGACTTAAAATCTAATGGAATTCTTGCTAGGTTTTGGAATTACTTTAGACCCATCACCCTTCTTTCTGATTTCTCTCTCTTGGAAGGGGAATGTCTATCCTACACCTGTTCCATATGTGTTTTGGAAGCAAATAACTTGTTTGGTTCCACAGGTCCACAGCTGGAGAGGAATTGTGCTTTAGGATGAATCATATCTTGAGTCTTACCCATACCTGATTTAGATGATATTGAGATGAGACTTTGGACTTAAAGTTGGTGCTGGAACAAGTTAAGAGTTAAGATTTTGGGGGCTGTTGGAATGAGATAATTTTTTTTCATGTGAGAAAAGCACAGATTTGGGAGGAGTGTTAGTGACTGAATTATATCCTCAAAAAAAATCATAAATTAAAGTTATAGCCCTCAGTACTTCAGAATGTGACTAAATGCATGTATTTGGAGATAGGACATTTAAAGACGTAACTAAGATATAAAGAGGTTTTCTGGTAAATCCAATATTGCTTTTTTCTTGAAGAAGCAATCAGGACACAGATAATACAGAGACTGAGGGATGACCATGTGAGCACACAGCAAGAAGGAGAAAGACCTCAGGAGAAACCTACCCTGCTGGTGGCTTGACCTTGGACTTCCAGCCTCCAGAATTGTAAGAAAATAAATCCCTGTTGTTTAAGGCACCAAGTCTGTGGTATTTTGTTATGACAGCCCTAGCAACCTAATATATGAAGTGATAAAATTCCTCTGCTTAGAACTCTCCAATCTCTCTCCATCTTCCTGAGAGTTCTTACAGGGTCTACAAGGTCCACAATCGGATGCCCAGATCCCAAGTGTGTGGATGGGGGTGAGTGCTGGAAAGACTTTAATTACTAAAGCCTCCTATACCTTTTTTCAAGAGCTAGTTGTACTCTCCAAGGCCAATAGTGCCACTGACCTGATATACACATTCCATTGGACAGTAATATAAAAGTGCACTTCCTTTTTGCCTTTGTAACCTCTCATTTTGTATTTTCATTTAGGAAATTTTCCTTTGGTTAACACATTCTGTCTTTAGATGTGTCTACACTATTGATTAGGCTTTAGAGCAGTGGTTCTCAACCTTCTTAATGCCACGACCCTTTAATACAGTTCCTCATGTTGTGGTGACCCCCAACCATAAAATTATTTTCATTGCTACTTCATAACTGTAATTTTGCTACTGTTATGAATCGTAATGTAAATATCTGATATGCAGGATGTATTTTCATTGTTACAAATTGAACATAATTAAAGCATAGTGATTAATCATAAAAACAATATGTAATTATATATGTGTTTTCCGATGGTCTTAGGCGACCCCTGTGAAAGGGTCGTTCGACCTCCAAAGGGGTCTCGACCCACAGGTTGAGAACTGCTGCTTTAGAGCCACATAAACCTCAGATAAGTTATTTCTCTCACATCGATGTTTCTCTCTGTCTTTCCCTCTCTCTTCCACTACCCTAAAAATTAATGGAGAAATATCCTTGGGTGGGGATTAACAACAACAACAACAAAAACAACTATGTGAATCTTAAATTCCTCATATATAAATTGGGAATAATAGTATCTATATTGTAGAGTCATTCATTATTTAGTAAGTAAATATGTATTGAAAAGCTGGTTGTTTCCAGGCATGATGTTGTGAAAATAAAATTAGGTAAAATATATAAAGTATGATACTCATAACTTGGTTTATATTAGTTGCTCAAAAAATGATATTATTATTTTTATTATTTGTTGATGTTAGGATGGAATTCTAATTCTGTTCTTTATTCTGAGAGATGTTTTGCCTTCTTTTTAAAATATATTTTTATTTATTTCAGAGAGAAAGAGAGTGGGAGAGAGAGATAGAAACATCAATGATGAGAGAGAATCATTGATTGGCTGCCTCCGGCATACCCCCCACTGGGGATCCAGCCTACAACCTGGGCATGTGCCCTTGACTGGAATCGAACCCGGGACTCTTCAGTCCACAGGCTGATGCTCTATCCATTGAGCTAAACCAGCTAGGGCTGTTTTATCTTTTCAATGTGGCTTTTGCAAATATTATCTCATTCATTATTTGCTAATTTTCTAATTGAATCCCCATAATCCTGAAATCCCACATTTTCCCCAGTTTATCACTCTATCTTTCACTCTTCACATTCAAATTTCTCGAGTTAGCTATACTCCCTGTCTCTACTCATCTCCCATTTATTCCTCAACATGCTCCATTCCAGTTTTTCACCTCCCATCACTCCTCAAAACAACTTCATCACTGATTATTTATGACCCCTTGTTGCTTGTATTAGCCAGCTACTGCTGCCATAACAAAATACCACAGACTAAGTGGCTTAAACAATAGAAATTTATTTTCTTACAGTACTGGAGGCTGGAAGGCCAAGATCAAAGTACAAGCAAGGTTGGTTTCTCTGAGATTAGTTTCTCTCCTTGGCCACCTTCTCCCTGTGCTGTTACATGGCCTTTCCGCTGCATGCATGCATCCCTGGTGTCTCTTCTTATAAGGACCCCAGTCGTATTGGAATAGGGCTCCACCCTTATGACCTCATTTAACCTTAATGACCTCTTTAAGGGCCCTATCTCCAAAAACAGTTACATAAAGGCATTAGGGTTTCAACATATGAATTTTGAGGGGTATAATTCCGTCCATAATATGCGAAGTAATATTTCTCTTTGCTTATTTTACTTGGCCTTACATAAAAATTCAAAAGTATATTCCACGCTTACCTTCTTGAAGCCCTCTCTTCTCTGGGTTTTCAGATCCCCCACAGGCTCCTAGTTTTTCTCTTTTTTTCCTTGGACCACTTCTTGGAGTCTCATTTTCACTCTCTATCTATGAAATCTTGGAGTTCCTTAAGACTTTAACCTTGAGTCCTTCACTTCTCACTTTATACTGTGCTCCAAGGTGAGCTCATCCATCCACATGGCTTCATCCCAATTGTACAGAGAAAACTCAGTTTTTCATCTGTAGATCAGAACTGTTGACTTGATCTCTTCATGTATTTGTCCCGCCCTGGAACATATTAGACTTTGAGAAAAACAGTGTTAGTGCTATCCATTTTTCTGTTCAGAATAGCTGCTGTATTGGAACACATTTACCCTATAAAATCACCGCTTATTCTAGTACCATCACACTCACAGGAGGGAATTTCCAGGGTGACCTCAGATGAACTTGTGTGGCCCTTAGAGAAGTCACCCACATGTGTAGCTCCTCTTGACATCAAGGTGTCGGGGAAAGAGGGAAATTCCAAGTTGCAGAGTGAATGAAAATAATTTTAAAAGTTAACTGATAACCATCTACAGTGCAAGCATTCTGTGACTAGTATGTATGGCTGAGGACTCTGAGACCATTAGACCACACACTGCCAATGTGGAAGAGGGGATTTTTTTTTTTTTTTTAGGTTGAGCTGAATTGTTCATTTGCTGGGCTGTGGTGAACAGTTTTAAGATACCATAACTTTCTAGATTTTAGCTATAATTACACAGTTCATGAGATAATACATTACTAATTATTACTAATTAGAAATGAAAGGGGTGAGAGGGAGGTTGTGGGGCTGGGTGATAAAGATGAGGGATTAAGGGAAAAAAACCACACTCAGAGACACAGACAACAGTAGGTGATTACCAGAGAGAAAGGAGGAGGTAGATGAGGTTAAAAGAGGGATAAATGGTGATGGAAGGAGACTTAATCTGGAGTGGTAGCACACAATACAATATACAGGTGATACATTATTGTACACTTGAAACCTATATAAGTTTATTAACCAACATCACCCCAATAAATTCAATAAAAAGGAAAACACACTTAAAAAAATAAATGAAAGGAGTAAAGTCAAATCATTCATATAGGACATATAGATTGAATATCAGTACCTGAGAAAGAGATGAGAGAGAGAGAGAGAGAGAGAAAGAGAGAGACAGAGAGACAGAGAGACAGAGAGAGAGCTACTGGAAGATAGAAAGGTCCCAAAGAGAAGTCCTTGACCTCACCAGTGTAATGAGTATGCCTGGGCGAGCCTGTTCATGCCACTCAGAATCACTCCATGTGCATCTTGGACACACACACACACCTGAGCTTGTCAACCTCAGAATAGACCCTGTGCGTGTTCATCCAGAATCAGAATAACTCCACTTTCAACTTAGATATACAATTCTGACCATCAGATTCCTTTCACCAGGAATTATTTAATAGATTGTGTTTGTCCTGAGGTAAATTAGCATAAGTGATAATTGTATCAAAACCTCCATACGAATTTTGCTCAAGGGCATCTAAATTATCAAATGTCACACAATTAACATATCTGTACTTACATATTTACACTAGAGGCCTGGTGCACAAAAATTTGTGCACTGGGGGGGGGGCGGTCCCCCCGCCTGGCCTTTGCCCTC
>NW_005370080.1:3148536-3156829 GCF_000412655.1 Myotis brandtii | reverse complement strand
CTCTGTTCGTTTCAGTGCATGGCTGCAGGCCGCCATCTTGGCTGACAGTTAATTTGCATAAGGATATGCTGATTAGCCAATGGGAAGGGTAGCGGTCGTACGCTAATTACCATGTTTCTCTTTTATTAGTGTAGATTCTGTCAAAGACTCTAACTCAAAATAGTTCCAGTGTATATGGATTGGCTCTTTCTTGGATTCTTGATTTCTCCCTTTTTGGCTAACCAGTTTAATTTTATTTTTTTAAAAAGCAAACTTGAAAATCTCCCTTTCCTCACATGATGCGGAGTTCCCTGTGTCAATTCCACCATCTACGTGAGTGATGTCACCTCACCCAACCTTATCTAAATCTTTAGGATAAAGATATATGGGATTTCAGCACAAGCACCCAAACCAGTGAAAAGGAGGGGGGGGGGGGGGGAGAACAACTCTAACCATTAGGAAAAAATGGAGAGACAGATACCTTATGTAACTTATCTTTGAAGAAAAAATAAACAACTTCACCCCATTTCAAGTGGAGTTAAGTGGGTTCCAGTTGAAAAAGGAGATTAACTGTGCTGGAATGATTTGTCCCTCCCCTTCCTCCTGAATGCCTGTGCATTTTCCCTCTATATGGGGTTCTTACTAAATTCAAAAGGGAAGCGAAGACTTCCAAGCTGGAGGAAATGAGATGGGGATGAAAAGTGAAGTTCTGATTTCAGCTGAACTCACCCAGATGGCAAAAAGAAAAAAAACAAGTGACAATTTTGACCTTAGAAAGCAGCAGAGAAGTAAGAAAAGTCAACTTGAGCTCAACTCCAATTTCCTCTTTGATGGCTAAATAAATGTTAAATTACTTTGTAAATATTTTTGAATGACTGGTTTTGGAGTGGGAGCGATGAGGAAAGAAAGGGGAAAAAAGGTTAACTACCACACATAAAACAACCAGCTCATACAGCCTATGGCCAATTTTTACAGTTGGATTTTTATAAACTCCTGGAATAGTTGGGCAAGGGACGGGTTTATAATGTTACCATGGCAGTGCTGTAGTCTTTTGACAAAATATTGTGACACTGAAGCAGATGTACGATGGGAAGACAGGCATAGCTGCTGGGACAAGTAGGAAGGAATTTAAGACCCTCACTAAATATTTCAGTGAAGAATGTCTCACTGAAATGTCGCTGGGTTTAATTAGCTGTAGAATGAAAGATGAAGGGTTAATCCAAGGTCAGTGTGGGGGAAAATGAAGCCTGTGACACATGCAGCTATTTGATATTTGCTGGATGCCACACTCTAGACAATTAGAACAGTAAATTAACAGAGCGCAGGAACGAGTGGGCACTTAGGTTTCTTAAGTCAATTTGATATGACGGTGTTCAGTTATTTAATTTCCATATGCATTTCTCTAAAATGCTTTCTGTCAATCCAGGCATTTCTTCTGAAATGTTAAAAGTAACTGCCAAGTAGGTAAGAAACATTCTCCGATTTCAGTGAGAAACAACTTGATTGCACTCAATTGAAAACAATTGAATCTGTTATTTATTGTTTGATGTCTATGTTTGCCTATTTACACTACTTCAATTTTTTTTTCTTATTCACAAGGGGGGAAAAGTGTCGGACAGACATATGTATGTATATAAAAACTTGTTTGAGTGAACAAACTCTGAGCTCTGTTTAGAGCAGTGGTTCTCAACCTTCTGGCCCTTTAAATACAGTTCCTCATGTTGTGACCCAACCATACAGTTGGGTCATGTTGTGACCTTTAAATACAGTTTCTCATCTTGTGACCCAACCATAAAATTATTTTCGTTGCTACTTTATAACTGTAATGTTGCTACTGTTATGAATCATAATGTAAATATCTGATATGCAGGATGGTCTTAGGCAACCCCTGTGAAAGGGTCGTTCGACCGCCAAAGGGGTCGCAACCCACAGGTTGAGAACCGCTGGTCTAGAGTAAGGGAAGATTTGTCAGGCATATTGAGCATCTCAAGCATTCATTAACTGATTCCTTGAGCATCTGTTATGGGCCAGGCGTTGTGCAAGGCACTGTGTTCTCACTTAGCAACAGGACAGAGTGCTCTTCATAGAGTTCTATGGGTTGGAGCCCATACTGAATAGTTCTCTCATTTCCATTCTCCAATTTAACCACTAGATAGATGCTCCATAGTATTTCTCATATAAATTACACATAAATCCTTGTACATAGTAAAAGACACATTTTTACTTTAATTTTTCAGGATTTGTACTAGTAGTGTAACTTTATACACAATCAAAGTGAGTTTTTTAGTCTGGCCTGAGTGGTATGAATGAGCAAATATCTCCCACTCACCACTAATGTAGTATAGTAGGAAAGAGAGAGGAAAATCAACTAACTTTAGCAAAGTCACAGAATAGTAAACTCCCACGAGGGTCCTGAGTAATGTTAAAATGAAAAGTAAATGTGAGCTGACATTTAGCCATGTTTTCACATTAGGCACAGGCATCAATCCAGAAAGCACTGGGCAAGTCTAACTGCACTGATGTCCGTGAAAGATACCAGAAGGAACTCCGTTTAGCAATAGGCTTAGAGGGAATGGCCAAAGATTAAGTATAAGCCTCAGGGAATACTGCAGCCTCCACCAGCTGCCCTTCCAGGACTGACCTTGAAGCTTAAGAGCCTGGCAACTGTGAACTTTAGCAGTTGTGGAAATAAGATACAGCAGGTTCTTTGCCCCTACCTCAACAGCTCATGCAAGTCATCCAGTTGAAACCTGTTTACCCAATGCTGTTCTGCGGCAGGTATTGGACTGGGTGCTGAGGATGCAGTTTAGACAAGAAAGAAACTGTCCTTGTGTAGTTCAGAAGAATGGGTGTGGGGGGAGTGTGAGTTGATGATCTGGATATTTCAGTAAACCAATATTTTCATTGCATTGAGGAAAGTGATCCCACTGAAGGTCTCTGAAATCAAACAGACAAAAGGACAAGGACCTCTACTCCACGAAGTAAGGTGTGGCTGATACAAAGGTGAAAGTGTCATGGAGGTCCCTGCCTACAGCATTCTGTATGTGGCAAGAGATGACAGAGGGATGTGGTCTGAGTCCCCAGTGCCTTTTCTGCCCTTGGCTGTTCTGCACTACTCATAATAGCTACTCAGAATGGATAAATGGGTGTAGCCAAAATGGCAATGGTATGCACATTCTACCTCCCTCGATTGCACTCCTTCTGCAAATGGATGTAGGAGCAGAACATCTGTGTCTGTGTCTGGAAGAGATAATTGGAAGAACAAGAACAGGGGTCACAGTGCTCATGGTTAAGTAACATAAATTGTCATGGGATTCTTAGTTGATTGCCTCATAAATTATCAAACTAAACTGACACTACTCATTCTTATTGTCATGTGGATGTTCATCTTCTACAAGTCGATCTACTTAATTTAAACGTATTGAAAGCAAAACAACATCAAAAATCCTGCCTAAAAAGAATGACTATCATTGTTAAATACTACTTAACTCTAGTTGGAGTTAGTTGTGTACTCCTTGTGTAGTTCAGAAGGGCACGTGTTTTGCAATGTGAAAAGTCAATGGCACAGTCCATCTGTTTCACTAACTCTCAGTTAACCAGACAATTATTACCCTGTTAGTAGGAAAAACCCTTCCACAGATGTAACTCTTTTCTTATGAAGTCAAGTAGGATGATTGTTTGAATGTGATTAGTACCTTTTAAAGCTATAAATGTGTATTCAGCATAAAAGAAAAGCAATTTAAGAGAATGCTGACTCTGAAAACTCCAGAGCCATTGAGATCTTCTTAAAATCTATGAAAGAATAAAACAAAGGTGAAGTTGAATTTCTAGTTCCTATTGGGAGATCAAATAACAAATAAGGGTTACCACTAAGGTCTACTATGTTGATAATCACTTACACTTTTTGTGACCTAAATTCTCTGTGAGCTTCAACAAACATTTATTGAGTACCTTCTAAGGACAAGACCGTGTATGGGGATAATTTTAAAATGATACAATTCTTATTGAAGATTTAACACACAGAGATTAAGTCTTATTGACATAGTGGGGTATAAATAGTGCTTGAGCTTCTATGTAAAGATATTTCTGTCTGTGGTTTGGTCCTCTTATCTATAAATGCCCATATTGGGGTAACAGTGCCAATTAAAGCCAGCAAAATTGTTGTACATTGACACATTTTTTTAAAAGGGCTCTAACAACAAAAATTTTCCAATACCAATGAAGTGATAAAATAAATAAAAGACTTTTAGGCCACCTTCTAAGAGAAACTTTTTTGCTGATTTTTGAAAGACCTATTAAGTCAGAAGCTCAAGCTCTCATCTGGACATGGGCCTTTGTTTTAGTTATTTTAATGACAAACTTGAGGATGAATTCATTTATGTCATGGTTTTGAGTGACTTGAATTTTCTTTGATAATGGACAAGGGAACTTACCTACAAATGGCCATGACTTAGAAAACACATGCACACGTATACAAACCTAATATATAGATGTATAATGCACATCCCAGGTTAAGCTTCTTCACTTTGCATGATAGGGAGGCCTTTTGAGGAGAAGGTAGATGCTAAGCTAAGCTCTTCTTGGTCTGGGGTAATATCCAGTGGATTAAGTAAAGAGTCAGATACATTAGGGAAGGAGCCAACACAGGTACAGTCGGCAGGGAGCATAATCATGGGGAGGCTGAGAGCTTTGTCGGAGCTTCAAATGTCAAGATTGTAATTTTTGAGGTGAAAATTAATGGTAATGAGGAGCTATTGGAAGATTTTGAAATGTGGGTGGGCTTAATGATTGATATAATTAAGCCCACCCACATACCAGTAAATGGCCTCAGATGGTAACAGTGATTATTCTGGTACAGTTGCTGTTTTTCTGACCCACAAATATGGAGAGTCCTTTAAAGCCAATAGCCAGCTTGTGAGTGGAAAGGGCTGCTGGAAAGAAAGTGTTGATGGTCACAAAGGAGCCGCTGTCATTCTCTGTGGTTCTATAGAGAATGGTTACTTGAGACACGTCCCAAATCAAGGTCCCTTAGAAAGATGGGACAAGCTCAGTGTTAGAACATTGGTCAACAAGTTATTTATGGCAGAGTCCCAGCTGCTGCCAGAATTCCCCTTATTAAAATAGCCAACAGGTGGGTGACCTGGCCTTTGCAAACATTGTGTCAGATCATGTATAATATACATTATTGCGTTTGCGTTCTTCTTGCTTAGATACTATCACATTTTTCTACTTGTAGATATACTGTAATTTTAGAACCCAGATATCAGAAAAACTACTAGTTCATTGCCTTTCATATAGATATTTAATAAAAAAAAGAAAGAAAGAAAAAAAGTAAATGTCTGCATAGTGATTGGTTAAAAATTCCTGAAAGTAAGTGTGTATGTGCAGAGACTCTGGGTTTGAAATTAATATGATCATCCATTTATCTTGTTCTTCTTGTCATTTATTGACATTTATTCTATAATGTATGTTCCAAGTATTTGCTGCCTCATCTTCTTAAAAGAATGCAAAACATGGCTGTATTTTCTCTCTCTCAAAGCCAATGAGGATGAATTTCTAGAAATCATTTTAATTAAAACCTATATCTCTTGTACATGAAAAAGAAGAGTGGAGCTGCATTTGTTTTTCTCTTGTGATTGGACAGTTCAGTTAGAGGAGAAAGCTGGTGCTGGAGATGTGGCTGCTGGACTGGCCACCTTCCCTCCTGTCTGTCAGCATGCTCTCTTAAGAGCAGAGAAACATGGAAAGTGTTCAGCCTAGAACTCAATTCAACCAAAGGCATGACAGGCTTGGTAGAGGACTGTCTCTGACCTTCATGGCTCCACTGATGGCTCTAACACTTGTTCCACAGGGATGACATTCAAATCTCATCAAAGAGATGCAGGAAAACAACTGCCCTAACTGGTTCTTCAGCAATCGTGCCTTGTGTTGAACCTGGGTTCATTGGGGTGAAAGCGGGGACATTTAGGCCATGAAGAAAACAGACAGTAAAGGAAATAGAATTTCCAGAGGCCAAGAACAAAGGCTCTTCAGCAAGGGAGGCACCCACAGAGTAAGTGCTGAGTGATCTAAAGACATGGTGATAAATTTAAGGAACATTTAGGTGGCAGATTTAAGTAAGAGGAAGGAAATCCTCTTTCCTCTCCAGAGGTGAGGAACCAGACACTCTAAGAGAGACTGGGCCACTCTGGAATATGTACAGCTTAAGGACAAATGGTACAATCTGGGGTAGGTAGCCAGGTGAAGGAGAGAGAGCCCCAGAGCCTGGGAATTAGAAAATCTGAATTCTGATCTTGGCTTGCTTCCAACCAGCTGTGGATTATTGGCCAAAACATGTTATCTATCTGAGCCTCAATTTCCTCATCTCTGAAGTGTAGGCGTTGGATCAAATTACTTCTAAATAAAGTGCCTTTCATTTTTTGTAATTATATGCCTGAGAGAAGTTGTCATTTTGATTTGACTCTATTAGAGTCATGTGTTGTTTTTTTAAAGCTGAATAACAAGGAAAGTTTGCATGACAAAGTGCGCTTATCTGTTTTAGAATTATTATTTCCTTTAATGTTTTCCATTACCCCTCCCCTTCTTGGCAATATTCATTAAATTTGCCATGTGCAATGGACCTAGGCATTCTGATCCTGATATGATATGATGTCTGCAGAGGAAGGCTGGGCTTTGTTGAGCATCCCAGGTTGGTTATCAGCCTGCTCTTTATTGCCCGTGGGATGGCAACAGAGAACACATGATTATTATTCATTTGAACAAGGCCCTTATATCAGATTCCCAAGAAAGTTATAGGTGTAGCAATGATCAGTGGCCAAGAAAAAGTTTCATAAACAAAAAATAGAAGGAAATGAAATTTACCCTTTGAAAACATCCAAGGAGAACTGCATTTGGACCTTAGATTTGAAAGGGTTAATTTAAATATTAGAAAAATACTTTGTTATAAACGTTTAAAACTGGTAAAGACCTCAAAAGTCACCTATTCTGCCCTCATTGTTTTTGGCATAGGAAGAAGCTGAGGCTCAGAAAAGTTGAGTGGATTGTCCAGAGAAACACAACTAATAAAGCAAAGCTGAGATTCAACATAGGGCATTTGATTCCCAATACCTTTTCCCTTTTGCAGTTACTTTCTGCTAAACAGAACTGGCCCTATTTGCAGGTGAAGACATCACTTTCCTAAGCAATAGGTATTGAAATCTATACACTACTCCAAGAATCTACCCAGCACCCTGTCACAAGACCTAGAAGTTTTCCACAGCATCGCAGGCCACCCCATCAAAAGCCCTTATAACATAGATTCTTCTCAATTTGGGTCTGTCAATGTAAGAAATATCCAAACCTGTAGAGAATTTCATGAGTTTATTTGAGCCAAACTAATAACATGCTGGGAAGCAAGATCTCAAATTCTCCCATAATGAAAGGTGTTTTTTTTATATACATTTAGAATTAAGGAGGAAATATAAGAAAGATTACATGAACATGGAGGAGAGCAAAGCTGGGAATTACAGGACAGTTAACAAGACTGTGTTCTCTTGAGGGTGATTATTCTTTCCAGGAAGTCTGAAAAAGAGGCTTTTCAAAGGCAAAACAATGACAGACCTTGCTTAAGGCAAAGATAAACTTTTACTAGGGAAGGTTATAGGTCTATGGTGTGACTACCCATCATGAGTTGCCCAGTTAGGAATTCATGATCAGACTACCCTGTGAAGTTACTTAGATTTTATCCACAGATGTCTACTTCCAAGTCAGCTTCATAATCTTCTCATTCTCAGTTGCATTTCTAGCTTTAGCATGTTGCCTGGCACATGGTCAAATCTCAATCAATAGTTGTTGAACCAATGACCAAAAGCTTGAAGAACATAGTAATGAATGGATGAACAGAAACCCAAGATCTCTGTCATTAGAATTATTTGTATTGGTCAAGACATATTCAAATAAAAAAAAATAGTAGGTGGGAATGACATGTGAAACATTATCACAGCATCTCAAATTGCTTTAAGGAGTCAAGAGAAAGGAAGTTTTAAAGAGATCTGGGCAAAGGAGTCAGCATGGGAGATGAGTGGAGAACACTTCCATATTTGTGTTTGGCAAGGCAGAGTCCAGAAAAGTGGTCCTCACTAGGAAGCCTGCATGAAGTGTTGTCCAAAATAATGCCTCATTACATCCCACTCTATCTAAGCCAGGGGGTTTCTTGTACCCAATCCACCACCCAGAATGAGTTTTTTCATTACTGATTACAATGATATAGACACCAAAGCATCATGGTTGTGAATACTTCCTAACTATATATCAAATAAAACTTTCCAGAGAATCA
>NW_005370080.1:3138330-3146947 GCF_000412655.1 Myotis brandtii | reverse complement strand
CCAATGAAAAGGGTAGCGGTCGTACGCTAATTACCATGTTTCTCTTTTATTAGTGTAGATTATATTATATTATATTATATTATATTTATTTTTTGCACCTTTGAGAGACTTGAGGCAGATGATATTATCTCCATAACTGTCGAGGAAACTGAAGCAGGTGAACTGGTCTTCAGCCTCACAACCCTGTGCTCTGACCACTAGGGAAACTGTTTTTCTTCATTTGTTAAGACTAATACTAAATTTTAAAAATATTGTATATATTCTAGGCAAATATTTTTTTGGAACATGGTCCCATTTTGTATTAATTAGGCCACCTTGCAAACTTATTTTTTAGTCTAAATTGTTGCTGCCTTTTATGTAACTGTCAATCTGGCTGACAATGCCCCTCCTGGAATTCCACAGGCAGACTGAAAAGAAGGGGAAACAACAGAAAGCCACACATTAGTTCTTGAAAGAATTCAATTATGACAATACTGTTCCTTCTGATGCCTACACATTGTATATTTTCTAACTGAAATGAAACATTACATCTTTATGAGAGATAAATAGCAAAAGAATAATAATGATAAATTTGTTGCTGTTATTTTTGTTAGAATTCTGCAACTTATATTTTGACTCTTTGTACTGACCTAGATATTTGTGACAGGTTTCTACAACTGCCATCATTTTCTATGAATCAGCTATTATTTTTAAATACTACGTCTATTGATCACTTTATCACTGACTCCCTCCTCTCCACGAAATTATACAACAGAAGAAGGATATTATAATAGGTTAGAAGATGGACAGAGTTAGAAACAGCTTTTCCTCAAAAAATTTTTTTCAAGATCAAAATCAGAATCCAACCTTTTAAGGAACAGAACTGAATTAAATTTCCTTTCCTTTGTTCTTAGTTTTAATTTCCCCAAAGTACACTTGAACTTCCAATGTTCTTCTTTCCCATTTAATGCCAATAATTTGCACTTCTGTCATCCCTTTCATCTGGGAAATCACAGGGCCATCTGAAACTTGCTCTGATGAACTTCAGAGGGGTGCTCTAATAGGTCAGTCCTTTGATGACCTCCTTTTCAAATTGTGTAGCATAAGCAGACTTTGCAATAATAGAAATTACTCTGGAGCCTACGCTTAGGTTATTTTCTTTTTTATTAAATTTTTATTTTTTTAAGCTTAGGTGATTTCAATAGTGGCTGAACTTGAGTGGATTGGTGTGGTCACATGGGCTACATGAATAATGGATGCATTATGGAAGAATTCATAACATTTTATGTAGCTGCAATGATCTCCTTCTAAGAAGAAATGGCCCTTAATCCTTTGTTCTGTCTCAGTTTTTCTGACTTACACAGGATGCTTAGTTTTGGAAGTATAATCAGTTATCATGTTTACTCTGGACACAGCTGATTGGAATTAGATGAGAACTGTTGTCCTGGCCAAGATTACTAGGCTTGAGAAATATCTGCCACTTTATAGGTAGGTGGTTCACATCAACTAGCCAATAGAAATATTTGACACTGAGATAACCTAATTGGCTTATTTTCTGAGAACTTCAAATGCAAGGTGAACAAAGATAGCCTAGTTACTTGAGTTCAAGTTCATTTCCCTAGGAATCTGAAATATTATCTTGGTAGAATCTAAAATATGCCACAGAACCCATGGTCAGAAGGACTAAAACTCAAATTAATGATGAGATTGAAAATTATCCTTCTACCTCACATTTTTTTGGATATTTTAAATCCATTTTCATCTTACATTTATGTGATATGTGGGTGCATTGTCCTCCTGGCCCTAAGAACTTCATTGGCAGGACCTAGTTCTACTGCTAAAGAACAAAAGAATACAGTACTTTCTTGAGTTCAGACTATGTGAATAGACCTGGGGTAGCCTATGGTTGTTCATTGCTCTTTAGAGATTAAAGCAAGCTTGAAGAAATAAGTTACCAATGTGTATGGTATTGATATAATATGTATTTTAAAAGAAATAAAACACTATTATGAGGCAGAAGGATGAGTAATATAAACATTTCTCTCTCTTCAATATAAAAAAATTATGTATTCACTTTAAAAGGAAAAAAATATTGTATTACAACCTTTTATCAATGAGGCAGGTGACTCCCAGCATCTGACACCATGTCTGGGACTATACCTGTCAAAGAAATTTTGATGAGGCAACAAGCCAACAGTAAAGCAGAAAATAAGATGTGAGGATCCTAGATTCCAACTTACACTCTCACTTTCAGATTACTGGCTCTAATACCAAATCACTTATACCAAGAACATCCTGTTAACGACTGAGGTAAGGGTTGGGGAAAAGTGGTGGAGGTTCCACATTCTTCCCTCCCAACCCAAACATGGATAATTCTTCATATTATAGTGCCAATTATATTTTATTTCAGTTCTCCTAAGGGAGTGAAATTAAAAGGATGGAAAATCAGTGTCTGCTGTCTGTTCTGCAGAGAACATATGGAAATGCCATTACATTTGTCACGTTTCCTTGTCCCACAAAAATAATGTCCCAGAGGGAAAGATCTTCAACCGAGGACAACTTGTATGGAACCACACTCTGATGCTGGACCCTCATATTACTTCTTGGCCCTCCAGGGAAAAAGATCACCATGACCAACTCTTAGCTCTCCCCTCGGAGGCAGTTACAACATCTTTAGGCAGGTGGGCTTGTATCTTCTAGATAGGATTATTTCTCTTCAAGAACAGTTGTTGGAAGCCATTGCAATCCAATTAGGGGTGATAACTCATCTGGTGGACACATAGTGTAACCAGTGACAGGCCAGAGCATGACACACAGATGATCTTATGAGTCACCCCATCTGCTCAAGGTTCAATGGCTTCTACATGGAACCTTGCCACCTACAGACTCTATGTGACTGCTCTCAGAGCTACCACCCTTCTCTTTGTTGGAGATATTTTTTAAATTTATTTTTTTATTATTTTTCTTTTTTGCTAGATATAGTTGGTGCCCGGTTTCAAGAGAGAAGCTATAAAAAGGGATTTTCTGGAATTCACCTGAAAGAGACCAGTTCTCAAAGGGCAGGTTCAAGTTTAGAAATGAGCAAGAATAACAACTAGACTTGGTTAAATGCCACTTTCTTGTAGATTTACTACTGAACCAAGTAAAGCAGTAGAAAATGAAACATGATCAATGATGCAGTGAGTGGCCACAGCTCTTGACGCTGCCATGGGTATTCACAGGGATCTCTCTAATGATCAGTGCAACCCCTGAGGAGTAAGGTAAGTATGGGGTCAAAGATGCTTAGAGTTGTGGGTTCTTTAGACTGAAGGCTATAGCTGAAGCTATATTAGTAACCAAGGGTCTACCTATTACTATGTAAGAACAACTCTACAGCATCTCACAATTATAGACTTCCACATTATATTTTTAGCATGTTACTGGGCTCCTTCAGTGCTGGAAGTGTAATACCCTGAGTTTTTACTTAAGTCTTAGAGACTGACTCTCTGCCAAGGGAAAAACAATATAAATTTTGGCTAAACATTATGAAATATATGTTCTAGCCTGGCTCTGCCCCTAAGTAACCCAATATGTGATCTTACAGAAATCACATAACCTCCCTGGAATTGGGTTTTTTACATATAAAGGGGGCATTAGGCAAACTCTTCAGTCCTTTCTAGGCCAGAAATTCTGTAAGTCTGATCCAGCATCTCCCCCAGATACATAAGTGTTAGGATAACTGTCCTTAGTTTCTGTCTCAATTAATTGAATAAATAGTTGGTCAAGTGTAGGGAATGGATAATGTGCTTTTGAAATAAATCATAAAATTGATAAAAGCAAGAAACATAAGGGAGTGATGATAGGCTTTAAGCATCAAGACACCAGCTCTAAATCTCATTCAGCAAAAAGGCAGAGCATCTGAGAAATGGTAGACTGGTTGTTGATCATTTCATGTCCTGGAAGATAAGGGAGGAGGTAAGCTAGATAAATTTTAGATTTAGAGAAATTTACTGGTTAAGTGAACATGATGGTAACTTTAGGAGAAAGTGAATTCTTGGTAACCAGGGTGTGGAAGGTAGAGCATAATCAAGTAAAATACAGATTTCAAAATGTCTAAGAAAAATATTAAGATATATCAACTACATGAGATATTAAAGGGAGCAAATACTACTTCAAGAGTATTATGATATTCTAGAATATTTCACCTGATTATGCAATTACAAGAGGCACCAAGTAGTCAGGAAAAAAAAGAGAGAAAATGATTGAAACTACCTAGGAAATTCTCCCCAAAATTCAAATTTAATAAAATATGTGTAACCTTGGGAATAGAAACATAAAACCAATAACTTACTCTCTTTCTCAGTCAATGTCCAACCATTTATTCAATTAATTGAGCCAGAAACTGTCTAAGGACAGTTATCCTAGAATCTTGTTTCTTACTCCCATCCCATTCAATCAATTGCCAAGATCTTTCCATTCCTAAATGCATTCCATTGCTAAATGAATCCCATTTTTTTTCCTCCACTACCACTGTCTAAATTCAGCTCTTCATTTATGTCTCTTAGTTTACTGCAGACATCTCCTAATTTGCACCCTTACACCATCTTCTAAACTCCTTCAAAAGAGATCTATTTAACCTACAGATTTGATGATGACTTGAAACTAGTCATCACCTTCCCACTCTGAATAAAAAAATTCCAAATCATGGCATGAAAAGCAATTCTTTGGCTTTATTTCTGGGGATGTACATTCACAAATGGCTCTCCAGCTGAAGGCTCAAGTGCCTAAGACACAGTATATGTTTAATAGATGCACAGTGAATGGAGGCATGAATTTGTTTGAGGGTTTTGATATTTGAGCTAAGCAAGGGCACATACAGCTTCCTAATGAGCAATAGGCAGGTCTGCTGGCCTCAGGGAATAATGTCCCAGGAGATGGAGAGAGAGCTTACTGAAGAGTCATCTGAACCCACTTTGTGTTCTTTGGGGAATAAACTGTGAAGCACAGAAAAACAAAATAAAAACAGAAAATCAAAGGAGGTAAGTATCAATGGTTTTTAATATAGACTGGTTAGATTAATGTTGAACTCAGAAATAATTATAATTGGGAATGTTTTGTAAAGATTTAGTTCATCAGGAATCACACTAATTTCACTTCTTGTGGGGCGGGTTAACTAGTCTGGTGAATAAGAAGAATGAGATAGACACCATGTTTACTGGATTTTAGTGATGAATTTTACAAAGTCTCCAGTGATCTACACATAAAATCGAGATGATGGTGACATTAGAGCAGTTGTCTTGGTGCCATTTTGATGGAAACAAAGGTAGTTTCCTGGTGGCCTGCCCTGGAGCCCTGTCCTATTCAACAGTTTATCCAACACGTGAATGAAGATCTAGAAAGCACATTGATCAAATTCATGGATGACATTTGTGTCATTAAAATACTTTGCTAGCCAATATAAGAATCCCAAGAGGACGCACAGTAAGGAAAAAATGGAATCAATATTATTTTTTAAAATGTAACAAGAATATAAGAATCTGTATCTTCTTCCATGATAACACCTGTCTATGTGTTGGGAAACTTGTGGCTGCCCATACAAATTGAGTTACCAGAGCCATCTAAGGCTTCCTTAGAGGACGGGAAGAATATAGAATGAAGGAAAGAATAGTCCTCTTTTCTACATGCTGGTGGATCATACCTGGAACATTGCTTTTGGCTCAGGTTGGTATCAGTCTTTCAAGTTGGGACAGAGGTGGAGGAGAGTGAAATATTTTAGGTATTGCAACCATATCTAATGAAAAAGAGTGGCAGGATCTGGGATTAATAATCACTATGTAGAAGGGATGATCTAAGGACCAAGGCAGTCGTACTATAACTCAGAAGGGCTGTCCCATGGAAGTGAGCTCTTGTTTGGTCTATATATCTGGTCTCACAGGTAGAGCTGAGATCAATAGATAGAAGTTACATGGATACAATCACATTTCATTATAAGCAAGGGATTTATAATCATCACAGCAATGACTGGAAAACCACTTATGATAGACTGTTGATTTAATCTTTTGTTGGGAGATTGGTCTGAATGTACTTCTAATGTGTCTTGTAACCTCCATTTAAAAAAATATATCAGTAGTCATATATGGTAAATTGCAAAAAGTGGTCTAAACTTCTCCCATTCCTCTATGCACACTCCTTTGCAATATGACTCATAGCATCAGGTGTTTTTTCTCAACCCCTTGAATCTGGGCTTGGGCTATAGGACTTCCTTTGACTAAAGAAAAGGCTTGAAAATTACTTGCATTTCAGGCCTTCTCTTGCTGCCCCTGGGAATCCTGAAGCTTCCATAAGCCTAGGCTAGCTTGTTGGAGACACGTGAGCCTTCTTTCCCCAGCGGACAGCACCAATAGGCAAACATGTGAGTAAGGCCATCCTAGATCAAGCAGTTCCTAGACCACCTGCCAACTGACAAAGGTGAATGAATGAGCCCAGGGAAGACCCATCAAGACCTCTCTGCTAAGTCCAGTCCAAACTGCTGTGTCAGAATTGTTACCTAATAAATGATTGTTGCTTTAAGCCACTAAGTTTTGGGAGGGGTTAAATCATGGCAAAAACTGATACATCATAGACTATACTCAGCTTCTCTTGAAATATTTGTTTGTTTTCACAAAGTTGGTGTGTGTCTTTTTAAGAGAGGAACTGAGCATTCTGTTTTTCTTAGTACAAGATGAAATCTACTATTAATCTAACAGTATCAAGAAAAGTGGTAGGTTGAGAAGGGGTGAAAGTGGTGAAAAATATGGAGGGCCAGAGAGAATTCTGTTGGCCTGAAGATTTTTTAAAAGTTGTTTACAGACACGGGTAATGGATTACATGGTTGAGTGACTGCATGAATGAACACAATCCTCAAAGATCTGAGCACACAGAAACATGCACTGCACCTTTGGGTCATTCAGAAATGTTTCCCACTAACAGCAGAAGTAGATTTAAACTTTTGATTGCGAGGTCTTTAGATGGGTTATTATTCCTGATATTAATAACTCCACTTTGCATAGCACATGTGGTTGAAAAAAAACATTTGACATCCACTCCTTCTGTATTTATAGTATGTCACACTCAGAATTTAGATGTATGTAAACACATGCACCTTAGTTGGGGTTTGCAGAAAGAATTGGTTCCTTCTATTTCGCTGCAGTAGTGCACAGTGGGGGTGGAGGAGATGGAGCTAGGTTAAAAGATGAGCATAAAGCCCCCTCCTACACCACCCCCACTACCGCCTGCCAGGAGATGAGTTTCTCTCCCTTCCCCAGCTTGCACAGGATAGCTCGAAGGGTTCTCAAACTATTCAGTTTGAAAGACCAATGCGGAACACCCAATTTCCCTTATTTGCTTTCCTTGGTGCAGTAGCATCTCAAGGAAGTGTTACTTAGGAATTTTTAGGAACCTTTTGGGTTTTCTTCATGAAGGCTTAATTGAAGCTACTGTATCTATTATGAAAGAAAGAACACAACTTTGCTGCTTCTTCATTTCAAGTTTTCTTTTGAATTTTCTGTTTTCTGAGCCAGGAGAAAGGAAAGCACACCCTTTCTCTTTCTAATAGGTTAGTCCAGGCAGAGGCCTCAAAACGGATTTGTTGGGTTTTATCAAAGCCTTGAACTTCCTCTGTGAGGCACCCTCCTTTCATTCTGTGCTGGTTTTCTTCCTTATTTTGATTCTCATCTTCGTCCAGTTATTAGAAAGGTGCTTTTTGTTTTTTTCTTCACTCTCTTGGGGAATATACATATTCCTCATTTTCCCCTCCTCTAACTAAGAAATGATGGTTAAAGAACAGACTTGTAATCGTGCTTCTGGTGGTTGGTGAGTTTGAGTTCTTTTCCAACTAAAGCTTTGGGCATGAGTTCCTTCAGGAAGCTCAGGAGCCTTATCCTCCTGCAGACCAGCTGATTGATGAGTGATTGACTAGCTGATTTAGCAGGTGGCATTATAAAACACTAAGGAATAAATAGAACAGCTTTATTCATATCCCACCTCCTCACAAATTAAACAACATTCATCTTCCATGGAGTCCTGTAATGGTAGTTTTTCAAGACTAGATGTTGTTAAAGAGACCAAAGATGTACATATGAATGTGTCTGTATATACACACATATTTAACATATGTAATATACTAGAGGCCTGGTGCACAAAAATTTGTGCACTTTGGGGGGGGGGGGGGTCCCTCAGCACAGCCTGTGCCCTCTCGCAGTCTGGGACCCTTTGGGGGATGTCCACCTGCTGGCTTAGGCCCACTCCCGGGGGGATCGGGCCTAAGCTGGCAGTCAGACATCCCTCTGGCAGCCTGGCAGCCCTCAGGGGATGTCCACTTGCCAGCAGGGAGCAGGCCTAAGCTGCAATCCGACATCCTTAGCACTACTGAGGAGACAGGAGAGGCTCCAGCCATCACTGCTGTGCTGGCAGCCGTCAGCCTGGCTTGTGGCTGAGCAGAGCTCCCACTTTGGGAGCACACTGACCACCAGGGGGCAGTTCCTGCATTGAGCGTATGCCCCCTGGTGGTCAGTGTGTGTCATAGTGACCAATCATTCCCAGTCATTCTGCTGTTAGGGTCAATTTGCATATTACCCTTTTATTATATGCCTGGTACATGAGTGGGGGCTGGCTGGTTTGC
>NW_005370080.1:3127811-3136879 GCF_000412655.1 Myotis brandtii | reverse complement strand
CCCGGCCAGAGGTGTCAGGCCTGGGCAGGAAACCCCCATCTCCCTCCCATCACCAGCTCCGCCCTCGCCCAGGCCTGATGCTTCAGCCAGAGGTATCGACCCCTATCTTCCTCCAATCACCGGATTGGCCCCTCGCCCAGGCCTGATGCTTCGGCCAGAGGTGTCAGGCCTGGGCAGGGGACCCCAGACCCGTCCGATTGCCAGCTCTGCCCCCTGCCCAGGCCTGATGCCTCTGGCCCAGGCATCAGGCTTGGGCAGGGGACCCCCATCTCCTCCCCATCATCGGCTCCGCCCCCCACCAAGGCCTGACGACTTGGCCAGAGGCATCAACCCCCATCACCCTCCAATCGCCGGATCGGCCCCTCGCCCAGGCCTGACGCCTTGGCCAGAGGCATCAGGCCTGGGCAGGGGACCCCCAGACCCCTCTGATTGCTGGCTCCACCCCCCGCCCAAGGCTGATGCCTCTGGTCCAGGCTTCAGGCCTGGGCAGGTGACCCCCATCACCCTCCAATCTCCGGATCAGCCCCCCACCAAGGCCTGATGCCTCTGGCCCATGCGTCGGGCCTGGGTAGGGCACCCCCAGACCCCTCCGATTGCTGGCTCTGCCCTCCGCCCAGGCCTGACACCTCGGCCAGAGGCATTGACCTCCATCACCCTCCGATCGCAGGATCAGCCCCTTGCCCAGGCCTGACGCCTCCGCCAGAGGTGTCAGGCCTGAGTAGGGGATCCCCATCTCCCCCCGATTACTGGCTTCTGGGCAGCTTCTGGGGCTTCTGGGGCTGGCCTGAGGCCCAGGATGGCAGCTTGCGCTGGTGGCTGCACTGTCCCGCCCTGCCTGCAGTATGCAAATTAGCCGCCATCTTTGTTGGCGGTTAATTTGCATCTCACGCTGATTAGCCAATGGGAGGCGTAGTGAAGGTACAGTCAATTACCATGTTTGTCTATTATTAGATAGGATGTGTGTGTATACACACTTATTTATATATGTCTAAGGAGCTAATGCTCATTAAAAGCTTAATGGAGAATAACACTGTGAGCTTACAAATAAGTCATACTCACTTAAAGATTCCCTTTCACTAGAATAGATACTGTTTTTACACTTTATTATTCTTCCTCACTGTGCCTCCCACCCCCACACATACCCCATCCTCACCCCACCCCCCACTTAGGAAAGATAGATTGGGTCAATGCCAAAGTAGCAGAAAATTCCTTTTATAGGCATCTTAGGCCACATTCCATTGTCAATACAGTAAACAGAAGTAAGAAATGTCAGTATTAAGCAACAGTGAAAAAATTCAAATGCCTTTCTGGAAATTGTTCTATTTCAGCTTCTGAGTTAGGCTGAGTAATTCCTTCATTCACCTTCCAAATATTTGGCTCAAGATTATCTTTCAGGGCATAAGTTATGACCATTAAGCAAATTTATCCAAGCAAAAATGTGCAGCAAAAGTGGTTGAATATATTCTACGTTCAGTGTGTCTTTTTTAAGGCCGCCACTCCTCTCAGCAAAAATAGAATTTAGGAAGCGCAAACCAGAGCATCCTGCTGACTGAATCATCTTTACAAATAGTTGTTCTATTTTCAAAGCAAGAATATATTTTTTTCTATCATGTTTAGACATTACGTAGCATAAAAGCATGAACAGAGAAATTAATTACTTTCTTTGTGTTATTAGTAACACAAAGCAGAGATTAATAATCTGCTCAGAAAATTATTTCTCATGCCACACACAGCATTTACTTTGTGTATTTCAGTATTGCAATCTAATGGTCCTGAGTGTTCGCTATATTTATATAAAAATTTTTTGCCTCTTTCCAGAGTCTGAAATGTTTATGTTTTAACACATAATCTTCAAAGACTCCAGGGTGAAAAGCAGGATGTATTTTTGAAAACCTGTTATGTATTTTCCTGAGTTATTTACAAAAAACAAGCAAACAAAAAACACCTTTTTCTATTGAATCTATGTACATCAGTGTTCCTCAACTAGGGCACATTTGGCAATGTCTGAAAGACATTTGAGGTTCTCAAACAGGCTTCTAATGGGTGAAAGGCCAGGGGTTATTGTAAAACACCTTACAATGCCCAGGACAGCCCTCCACAGCAAAGAATAATCTGACCCAAAATTTTAATAGTGCCGAGGCTGAGAGACCTGGTGTAGAGTATCCCAGTCATGTATCACGACACATTTTATCCATCCAATAGAGAATGCTGTCCACAACACACCAGAACAGCTACTGTGGGCTGTGGAATTATGATCCTCTGGCCCTGAGTATACACCGCCCCCTCTTTCTGTGAGTGTCTAGTCAGGGAGCTGACCACCAGTTGGAGTGGGAGACTCTGTCTTGTATTATTTATGGCTTAAAAAGCCCAGTATGTTAAAGGGAACTTGGTGCTTTCCTTGTTAATCACACCAACTTTCCTGACTGCCTGTGGAGAAAAACGACAAAGAAATATGTCTTCAGTTGATATGATGGGAAACGAATTTGATGTCTTTAAAAAATAGTTATTATTGACTCTACCACTGATTTGCAACATGACCTTAGGGAACTCCCTGGCATAAAATATCATACTCATAAATCTTGTTGATCTGTCACATGCTAAGAGCACATGGTCTTGCCTCTATCTGCTTATTATTCGAATTTATTTTTAAGAAATCAACTATGAATTCTTGTATATGCAATATGTATTTCAGCCTACCTTTTCCTCCCACCACCAGGGAAGATTTGATGTTGAAGCTCAAATTCTACTATTGCATCTTTTACAACTTCTACTTCCTTCTTACCTTTAGGGCCCTACCAAAGAAGTGATTTGCTTGAGTTATAATAAGGGAGGGAGCCCATGGGAAAGTAACTACTCAAGTATTTTTCTTTTTTTTTATAGTAGATTGAGCTTGCAGATATGAGCTTTTTAATTTACTGTCATGAACACCAAAATTTTAAGACAACAACTATCTGACTTTTTTTTTTTTAATCAAAGCATTTTCTGCTTTGTACCAAGAGTAATCGTAATCACGACCCGTGGGTATATTTCAGGTCACTACAAGCACAGTGGAGAAATCTGGCAGTGACCTTGGACAGACTGGTTTATCTCTCCGTATTTGTAAATTGGGAATAGTAATCACACTTTACAGAGTTGTGATTGGAAAAATTAGAAATCTTCATATTAAAACCATCTACTAAGAGATGAGTGGATAAAAATGCTGTGGTACATTTATACCATGGAATACTATGCAGCAGTGAAAAAAAACACTTACCTTTGAGTCAGCATGGAGGGACTGGAGAGTATCCTGCTAAGTGAAATAAGTCAGTCAGAGAAAGACAAGTATCATGTGATAGCACTCATATGTGGAATCTAAGTAACAAAATAAACTGATGAATGGAATGGACCCAGAGACATGGAAGCATGGAACAGAGTGCGGAATCTCAGAGGGAATGCGGAGGAGGGTGGGTGGATGGGAGGTAATCAACCAAAAACCTCATATGCATATATGCATAACCAATGGACACAGACAATAGGGTGCTGAAGGCCTGGGGTAGGGGGGGGGGGGTGGGCTAGGGAGGATCAATGGGGGGGAAGGGGGACATATATAATGCTTTCAACAATAACGATTTTTTAAAAACTATCTACTGAGGATTAAGTAGGTGGATGAAAAATACACACAAAAACAACAATAACAACCCTGGATCCAAACTGATGAAATGTCAGAATTTCAAAAAATAAATTAAAAACCCTAAAAATCTCCCAAGAGAGGAGAAAAGACTGGCTACATGCTAAGGGATGAAAATCAAATTGGTATCAAACTTTCCATTAGTAACAGTAGCAAGATGACAAAGCCTTCAAAGTCCTGTAAATTGACTTTGGTCCTTGAATTCTATACCCAGCCAAATAATCAGTAAAGCACCAGGGAAAAATAAAAACATATTCTGATATGCAAGGACACAAAACATGCTACTCAACAATTCTATATGAAAATGTTACCTGAGGGTTACTTCTGAAATAAAGGGATTTTCAAAGGGAATAACATGAGATACAAGAAAGAATGACAATGAAGTATGACCTAGAAGAGGTGAACATGGCTGGAAACAAATTTTTGAAGAATCAAATAGTTGTTGATTGGACATTTTCTTCAGAGCATCAAAGCTTAGTAACACAGGATCATATTACTTTTTTATGGATCCCTTTATGAATATCATTTATATAATCATAATAGTTAAATACTCTTTTAGAATAAATATCTAAAAACAAAACATATAAGACTTACTTAAAAGTTACTAATTGAATTAAATGTTATAAACTTTGGCAATAAAAGATAACATGATTAATCAAAGACAGTCTTGAAATAGTGCATTTAAGCAAGATAGTGTATTTACACAAATGTCTTAAATTTTCATAATAGAAATAGATACTGCCTACAATAGATAATTCAAGAAGCAAAGAACCAGAAAACTTCATATAGACTCCCTTTATCTTTTTTTTAATTGTTTTTTGTTTTGGTGGGTTTTTAAAAATTATGTTGTTGCTGTTGTTAATCTTCACCTGAGGATAATTTTTCCATTGATTTTAAGAGAGAGTGGAAGGAAGAGGGAAAGACAGAAAGAGAGAAACATTGATGTAGGAGAGACACATCGACTCTTTGCTGGGGATCGAGCCTGAACCAAGGTATGTGCCCTTGACAGGAATCAAACCCACATCGCTTCAGTCTGCAGGCCAATGTTCTAACCATTTGAGAAAAAACTGTTTTTATTTTTAAAAACTTATTGTTGAGATTATTACAGATGTCTCCCCATTTTTCCCTCCTTGCCCCCCTCCACCTGGCTCACAACATACCTCAGGCCTTCACCACGCTATTGTTTGTGTCCATGGGCAATGCATATATGCATATGTACTTTGGTAATCTCTTCCCACCTACTCTGAGATTCATCAACTTGTTCCATGCTTCCATGTGTCTGGATCTATTTTGCTCATCCATTTATTTTGTTAATTATTTTCCACATATAAGTGAAATCATGTGATACTTGTCCTTTTCTGACTGGCTTATTTCACTTAGCATAATAATCTCCAGGTCCCTCCATGCTGTCTCAAAGGGTAATAGATCCTTCTTTTTACAGCTACATAGTATTCCATGGTTTAAATGTACCACAGCTTTTTTATCCATTCATCTGCTGACTAGAGGCTCAGTGCACGAAATTCATGCACTTGGGGGGTATTCACGCAGCCTGGCCTGCGCCCTCTCACAATCCCGGAGCCCTAGGGGATGTCCGACTGCCGGCTTAGGCTCTAAGCCAGCAGTCACAAATCCTTAGCTCGGCCACAGAGGCGGGAGAGGTTCCCGCCACGGCTGCTGCTCTCGCCAGCTGTGAGCCAGGCTTCTGGTTCAGTGGCGCTCCCACAGGGGGAGCACACTGACCACCAGGGGGAAGCTCCTGCAATGAGCGTCTGTCCCCTGGTTGTCAGTGTGCATCATAGTGACCATTCGTTCCACCATTTGGTTGATTTGCATATTAGCCTTTTATTATGTAGGCTGGGCACTTGGGCTGTTTCCAGATCTTAGCTATTGTAAGTAACTCTGCTATGAACATAGGGGTGCATATATTCTTTCTAATTGGTTTTTCAGAATTCTTAGGATATACTAGAGGCCTGATGCATGAAATTCATACAAGTATAGGCCTTTGCAGCCCCAGCTGCCTCGGCTCTTGCAGCCCCAATGGCTACCTCAGCCCTCGCAGCCGCAGCTTCATCTGGAAGGTCATCTGGAAGGTCGTCTGGACAGTCGTTCTGCTGTTCAGCCGTTTGGTCAATTTGCATATTATGTTTTTATTATTATAGATTCCTAGAAGTGGAATCACTGGTCAAATGGCAGTTTCATTTTTTGAGGAAACTCCACACTGTTTTTCATCAGTCTGCATTCCTACCAGCAGTGTACTAGGCTTCCTTTCTCTCCACATGCTTGCCAGCACTTGTTATTTGTTGATTTATTGATGGTAGTCTTTCTGGCAGATGTGAGGTGATACCTCATTGTAGTTTTTATTTGCATCTCTCTGATGATTAGTGACATTGAGCATTATTTCATACTAGAGGCCCGGTGCACAAATTTGTGCATTGGTGGGGTCTGGCCAATCAGGGCCGGGCTGGCCAGGGTTGGCCACTGGGCCGCACCCCCGATTGGGATGGGGAGACCAATCGGGGCTGGGGCCTGCTGGGGTTAAGGGGAGGGGCCACAGGAGGTTGGCTGGCCAGGGGGCCTGGGCCATGGGAAGTTGGCTGGCCTGCCCCACCCCCGCAGTGCATGTCATAGCGACCAGTCATTCTGGTCATTCTGGTTGCTTAGGGTTTTATATATATAGACTAGAGGCCCGGTGCACGAAAACATGTGTGGGTATGGTCCCTAGGCTTAGCCTGCGATCAGGGCCATCTTCCCCGGTTACCAGCAGCCGGCCCTGCCCCCGAGCATGACCCACCCCAGTTCCCCGTTCATCATCCAGTAATGGGAGCCTGATGACCGGGAGAGGGACCAAGCGGTCGGCTGTTTCCACCCACTCACCAGCCCCACCCCTGCCACCAGTCACCCTTTGTGTGTGGGGCAACTGGCAGGGTGAGGGCCTTGGCCTGTCGCCTCCTGCAACCCCTACCACCCACCCCGGGTCTCCATTCACCATTGGTGATCGGAGCCTGTTGGCTGGGGAAAGGGACTCAGAGGTGGTCAGTGCACCTCATAGTGACTGGTCAAGCAGTTGTTCTGGTCATTCTGCCGTTATGGTCTCTGGGCTTTTATTATATAGGATGTCTCTTAGCCATCTGTATGTCTTTTTTGGAGAAATGTCTATTTAAGTCCTTTGCCCATTTTTTAATTGGATTGTTTGCATCCCTTTTGTTGTATTGTATGAGTTCTTTATATATTTTGGATATTAACCCTTATCAGATGTATCATTGGCAAATATGTTCTCCCATTCAGTGGGTTCCCTTTTCATTTTAATGTTGGTTTCTTTTGCTGTGCAGAAGTTTTTTAGTTTGATGTAGATTCCATTTGTTTATTTTTCCCTTTATTTCTCTTGTCCTAGGAGATATATCAACAAAAATATTGCTATGAGAGATATCTGAGATTTTACTGCCTATGTTTTCTTGTAGGATTTTTATGTTTTCACAACTTGCATTTAAGTCTTTTACCCATTTTGAGTTTATTATTGTGTATGGTGTAAGCTGGTGGTCTAGTTTCATTTTTTGCATGTACCTGTCCAATTTTCCCAACACTATTTATTGAAGAGACTGTCTTTGCTCTATTGTATTCTCTTGCTTCCTTTGTCAGATATTAATTGACCATAGATGTATGCATTAATTTCTGGGCTCTCTGTTCTGTTCCACTGATCTATATGCCTGTTCGTATGCCAGCACCAGGTTTTTTTATTACAATGGTCTTGTAGTATAGTTTGATATTTGGTATTGTGATACCTCCAACTTTCTCAAAATTTCCAAGGCTATTTGGGATCTCTTTGGGTTCCATATAAATTTTTGGAACATTTGCTCTATATCTGTGAAGTGTGCCATTGTTATTTTAATAGGAATTGCATTGATTGCTTTGAGTAGTATGGACATTTTAAAGAGGTTAATTCTTTCAATCCATTAACATGGTATATGCTTCCACTTGTTTGTATCTTCCTTTATTTGTTTCTTCAATGTCCTACAGTTTTATGACTACAGGTCTTTTACCTCCTTAGTTAAATTTATTTCTAGTATCTTATTTTGTTGTTGTTGTTGCAATAGTAAATGGAATTGTTTTTCTAGTTTCTCTTTCTGATAGTTCATTATTGGTGCATAAAAACACTACTGATTTAACATAGTACTGGAAGTGCTACTCACAACAATCAGACAACAAAAAGAAATAGAAGGCATCCAAATTGGGAAGAAAAAAGTAAAATTAAATTTATTTCTAGTATCTTATTTTGTTGTTGTTGTTGCAATAGTAAATGGAATTGTTTTTCTAGTTTCTCTTTCTGATAGTTCATTATTGGTGCATAAAAACACTACTGATTTAACATAGTACTGGAAGTGCTACTCACAACAATCAGACAACAAGAAGAAATAGAAGGCATCCAAATTGGGAAGGAAAAAGTAAAACTGTCATTATTCACAGTTGACATGATATTATACATAGAAAACCCTAAAAATGTCATAAAAAAACACTACTAAATCTAATAAATGAATTAGGCAAAGTAGCAGGATACAAAATAGTGTAATTTTTAAACGTCTAAATTTTAAACTAATTTTAGAGGCAGCAATGGATAACTAATACCACCAAGATGAGGACAATTAGTAAGGAGAACTAACCATGACCCGCGTGAGCCATTAGATTCCTAAGCATAGCCAGTCAAATGAAATTTTCCTGATTCTTTCATTAGGATTGTATTTTCCTGTCCCATGAAAATTAGCTTCATGAAATATGTTCCAAATGTGATAGTTCCTTTAGGTTATCCTAATACCACTATTTTCAATGAAGACAAAATTCCAATTACTGATTTACTTTAAAATTTTCCTAGATAACAAGGACCTGACTCAGTACTTGGAGATTTTCTCTGAAAAACACTGTATTGCACTGGTACAGTAATTCATTGCAGATTGAGACATTACATAGCAATTTTAAATTACTTAAAAATAAATTGGCATTGCTTTGCTGTGATGAAAAGTAAGTTAGCATTAAGACAAATTCTGAATACTACACCAAAGTGAAGGAAGAAAACTTAAAGAAAAGACAGAATCATTATAGATAATGATGGTGTTGATCTTGAAGACAGTATATTTTCATCATACATTCAAGACTAAAGCCCTTTTCACAAGTTTCCTACTAACGGATCTTTCAGCCTGTTTTTGAGCACACCCAGTAAACAACAACTCAGTTCACTATATTGACTCAAATTGCTTCTTCTTTCACATAAGGAAAAATTTTCTAAGGGGCAGAGATTTCTGTGGATTTATTTTGTTTTATAAAGACCAAGTTGGAAAGTGGACCAATACCACCTAGTCTTTTACAGATGGCTTGTAATTTTTATATAATATTTTTATTTTAATTGTAGTAA
>NW_005370080.1:3115858-3127696 GCF_000412655.1 Myotis brandtii | reverse complement strand
TATATATATATATATCATAATATATATCATATATATATCATATATATATATAATCACATATATA
This sequence comes from Myotis brandtii, assembly GCF_000412655.1. Lineage (NCBI taxonomy): Eukaryota > Metazoa > Chordata > Mammalia > Chiroptera > Vespertilionidae > Myotis > Myotis brandtii. The sequence goes on along the minus strand of NW_005370080.1, from coordinate 3,127,632 downwards.
TATATAATCACATTTTCTTTATCCATTTATCCAACAATGAACATTCAAGTCATTTTCACCTCTTGGGTACTGTGACTAATACTGCAAAGAAAATGGTGTGAAATATCTCTTCAAGATCCTGTTTTCAGTTTTAGGTATATACCTAGAAGTGGGATTCCTCGGTAATATGGTAATTCTACGTTTAATTTTTGAGAAACTTACATATTGTTTTCCACAGTGGTTGCATAATTTTGCATTCCCACCATAGTGCATAGTGCATAAGGGTTCTAAAGTCTCTACATCCAACACTTGTTATTTTCTGGGTTGTTAGTTTTATATATCCTTCCCATTGAGTGTGAGGTGATATTATTGGGTTTTGATTTGCATTTCTCTAACAATTATTGATGTTGAACATCTTTTTATATGCTTGTTGGCCATGTGAATATGTTCTTTGGAGTATGTATACTAAAATAGTTTGCCCATTTTTAAATCAGGTTACTTTGTTATTGAGTTGTAGGAGTTCTTTATATGTTCTGGATGTTAACTCCTTATCAGATATTTGAAGATTTACAAATATTTTCTCCTATTTCATATTTCATAGGCTGACTTTTCACTGTATTAATTGTTTCCTTTTATGTATGAAAGATTTCTTGTATATGACATCAAAAGCACAGGCAACAAAAGCATAAATAGACAAATGGGACTACAGATGACATTTTTCTTAAACATCTGTCCAGTTGACTTGTGCACACCATCTATTAGTTTCTATATCCATCCATCTTCTTTCTCTTTCTCTTTCACACTCTCTTACACACACACACACTCAAACACACACACACACACACACACACACACACACACACACACACACTCTCATCCATGGTTACCATGGTTATGACATCCTCTAGCCTCTAACCAGCTAGCTGATTTACAAATCCCTTTCTTCACTGCTGTCATCTGAGACATTAAAGTTCTCTGGGGCCAGTTTTGAAGACCATTTCAAAAGAGTTACTTGGTTCTGGTTATCTTTACCTAATTTCTGGTGTCCATTCTACGCATCTATGAATCATTTCTTTTTAACCACTGGCACAAAAATATTTACAATTACTAGTATAAAATCAACAACGAATACATGTCTCCTTGCTTGATTATAAAACACTTTCTTCTTTGACTGTGCCAAGAGACACATTTATTAAATATTGAAAACTATGGCCCAGCCAGTGTTGCTCAGTGGTTGAGCATTGACCTATGAACCAGGATGTCATGGTTCAATTCCTGGTCAGAGCACATGCCCATATTGTGGGCTCAATCCCCAGTAGGAGGCATGCAGGAGACAGCCGATCAATTATTCTCTCTCATCATTGATGTTTCTATCTCTCTCTCCCTCTCCCTTCCTCTCTGAAATAAATAAAAATATATTTTTGAAAAGAAATAAAAGAAAACTATGATGCAGTTGGAAAAACAGCAAAGTGAATTTTGGGTTCTATTAAAACTTCTTTAGAGCACTAGCTGCAGCAGATTTGGGTTAGCATTTAAACAAATGCTAACAAAAACAAGTTTTTAAAAAACTCTATTCTAAAATGAATGATTTCTCTTGTGATATTTAATTAAATGTATCAAACATACCAAAATATGTACTTTAGCAACAAATGTTGTGTCCCAGTTGCCAAATCCTGATATTTAGCCACTTGTTATCATGTACTAGTGATATGTAAAGGGATTTACCAAGATCTCAGCACGTACCCTCCCACACTTACCCACACACTGAGCCCATTTTCCCCCATATTTTATTTATAACTCCCTTATCTAGGAAGTTCCTGTTAATTCAGTCCCATTCTTCACATTTATGTGGCCAAAAAGTATAAACAGAAGTTGATGTACAGTATAACTAAATATTTAAAATTATAAATCAAGTTAGCAAACTGTTATATAAAATGTGTACCTCTGATCCTCATTATTTGCAAATTCTGTATTTGCTAATTTTCCTACTTGCTAGAATTAATTTGTAACCCAAAATCAACGCTTGTAGTGCTTTTGCAGTCATCGGTGAACACACACAGAGAGGAAACCAGTTGTGTTGCATGTGCATTCCCAACCAAAGTTGAACAAAGTGACGCTTTGCATCTTGTTTCAGCTCTCATACTGCAAACAAGTGTCTTTTTATGGTCTATCTAATGCCACATTTTCCACATCGTTATGCTTTTTGTTGGAAGTCTCACTATTTAAAATGGCTTCCAAATATAGTCCTTAAGTGCTGCCTAGGGTTTCTAAGTGCCTTAAATGTGTGTTAGATGAGCTTCTTTCAGGCATGGGTTATGGTGTTATTGGCCATATATTCAATGTTAATGAATCAATTATGTAAATACTAGAGGCCCTGTGCACGAAATTCATGCACTGGGGGAGGGGTGTCCCTCAGCCCAGCCTGCACCCTCTCCAATCTGAGACCCCTCAGGGGATGTCCAACTGCCGGTTTAGGCCTGATCCCACAGGGAGTCAAACATCCCTTTCACAATCCGGGACTGCTGGCTCCCAACCGCTCACCTGCCTGCTTGCCTGATTGCCCCTAACCGCTTCTGCCTGAGAGCCCCATCACCCCCTAACCACTCCCCTGCCAGCCTGATCAACACCTAACTGCTCCCCTGCCAGCCCAATTGCCCCCAACTGCCCTCCCCTGCCAACCCGGTCGCCCCCAACTGCCCTCCCCTGCAGGCCTGGTCGCCCCCAACTGCCCTCCCCTGCAGGCCCAGTTGCCCCCAACTGCCCTCCCCTGCAGGCCTGGTCACCCCCATCTGCCCTCCCCTGCCAGCCATCTTGTGGTGGCCATCTTGTGACCACATGGGGGCGGCCACCTTTGACCCCATAGGGGCAGCCATCTTGTGTGAGGGCATGACAGTCAATTTGCATATTACCTATTTATTATATAGGATATATTTTAAACAGGGTATTTTTAAACAGAAACACACATAAAATAAGGTTATGCATTGATTGGTTGACAAAAATATTATAACCAGAGGCTTACAAGAACCTATTCATCTATTGCAATAGTTCAGTATTAGCCAATTCTGTATTCTAAGGGACTTTATAGAACACAACTACCACAAATGAAGAGAATTGACTGGCTAGCCTCCTAGCTTAACAAATATACATTTAGAATGACATTAAAAAATGTACAAAGCTATAGTTCTTAAATGGCTAAAAATTATTATCTAAAATATCAAAAAATCAAAGAAAATAAATTCATATAATTGTGGATGTCTTAGTATTCTATAGGTAGGTTGGTAATGTTTAGCTGAGCAATAAAGTACACAGTTCATGCATTATTATATATGCATTCTATGTATTTTCTTTTTCCTGCTTTCATTTCAGCAAAAACACTAGTAACATTGCTATAATAAAGATTTTTATATAATTTGTTCTAAGTTCAGGAATAAACCAAAGGATTAAAAATGTAATTGTTTGTAATGTGTGCAAATATTAATGTATTTTTACCTAAAATTGAAATAAATGTTTACATTAAAATTTTTAATTTGTGCGCAGTCTTGTTCTAGTTGAGCCTTGATTGTTGTAGTTAATACTAGAGGGATTTGACCACCAGGCCGACTGGCTGTGTGAATCAGCTGTGTCTGCCGCGGAAAACTTCTGTCCTCTGGGGAGGTGCTAATCTAGCCTTTGCCTGAGGCTATCCGGCAAATGGCTCTGCGCAGGGCTTGGGCGGGGCGGGCTCAACAGGGCGGGCGGAGGGAGCCGTTATGGTGCCCTCAGTCCTGTTCCCAGAGGCTCTGCTTCTCAGAACCCCCGGAACCGCTGCAAACCTCGGAGGGAAAGCTGCCTTCCAACTGATGCCAGACACTCCCGCTTCTCCCGTTTGGGTCCGAGTCCCCAGCGATTCGCCCGTATCTGGAGCTCAGAGTCTGAGACTCCCCCCTGACCGAAAACGACAACCGCGCTCTCAGCCACCAGCCCGCTTTGCGCGCGCACCTCCGCACCTGAGTTTTTTCCACACTGCGCCTCCTCTGAGCCTCGGTGTGCTGTTATTTTTCCTTCTAGTTGAAGAGTCTCTCCTCAGCCAGCCTTCCTGTGGTTCTGGGTGATGTCCGTTCCGTCTTTTAGTTGTATTTTTGAAGTGGTTGTTTGCGGCAGCAGTCTGCGGTGTTTACCTATGCCGCCATCTTGGTCTCTCCCTCTGATTTTTATATTTTTAAGTTATTCATCTTCTAAATTATTTAAAATTATCTGTCATACTAAAAGGAAAATAGAAATTATGATTTATGAAACCAAAATGTATAATTATTTAAATAAAAATTATAATTAATCTACATCAAATGTTTAAATAACAATTTTAAATTTTATTAAGTATTGTTAGAAAACTATTCATTACCCTATTAATATCCATCTAGTTGCCAACATAAAGAATTGATAGCACTCAGGCTATATCTCATATTACATATACATTTTAAGTAATATGAATTGTTTAACATAGCAAAATGGCTCTTAGCCACTATTTACAACTCTCGAAGAGACTTTGCTAATTCCTGGGTGCCTCCAGAACCACAGACTGGAGCCAGAAGAGAAGCAAGAAAATGGATGCTGGGCGACCCTGGGAAATCACGCTTTGTTGTACAAGAAAGAAGAACTTGATTAAGTTCATTAATTTGTCTTTTCTCTCCCTCAAATGATTCTACCACTTAAATTCTCCCTCCACTGTGAAGCAGTGTTTGTCTCTGTTGACAGGAGGGACACAACCCAAAAATGTCCACAGCATTCAGATACACTCACCTCCTCTTTCAAAGACATTGGGCAGAACTGTTGAGAAGCATTTCCTGGAGGCATGAACAGTGTCAGTCATGAAAAGGCATTTTTAGGGTTATGGGTTGAGCTCTAGCCAATCTGAACACTGAATCTGGCTGAGCCCTGGGTGGACTGGTTAGTTCTAATAAAGGGGGGAAATGGCCGTATTGAGGAGGAAAGTGGCTGCAAACATTCCTGATCTAATTGGAGCACAGCACACATTTGGTTACTGGCTGGATACAGCTGCTGTGAGCCTATGCACCACATTTAAGGCAACCACCTGGTTAGGCTACATCCCTAATCTGAATTTAACATTTTCTCCTGGTCAAAGCTGAGTTTTTTGGTTTCAGCATAGCAAGAGACACTGCTGCCTTGAGTACAAAATTTGGTAATATCATAAAGTGCTTAATGTTGTCCAGATGATTCTTGGAGAGCATTTAACCATGACCTGACCCCTTCTCTGCTGACTGACCATGATTTATTGCCTCTTCCAACCTTCTTGAGATTCAAAGCAACACATCTCTTTTTTGTAACTGACATTCTTGCTTTGGACAACCAATTTCTCTTTGTTTTGCAAATTTAACACCATGTGCTCTATCCTAGGACTAATCATATTAATAACAAGGAGACTGACAACAATAGTGGTTAGCATTTATCAAATGCTTGCCAAGTGCTAGGCATGGTTCCAAGCACTTTAAATGTATGAGTTAATTTGTCCTCACTACAATAGGTACAGTTTTACCTAAGAGGAAACTGAGGTACAGAGCAGTTAAAGAACTTGCCAAAGTGAGGCTATTCAGTCAGTCTAACTCTAGTTCAAGTTCTTACTCAATTCACTACAGGAGATGGAAAACTGTCACTTCTTATGTGCCATGGTAATGCTTGGCTTATTTTACAGGAAAAACAGATTTTCTTGCAAATTGGTTGAAAATTATACGTACAAGAATAAACATTGTATATGTTGACTCATTGCTTTTTCTTCTGGGAGATGATGCTGTCATTGACATCATTAATATCAGAACTGCTTAATATCTAGCACCCCTTGTTAATATTTACCCCCAGAGGGTCTCATAGAAACAAGTAGACAGAGGAAAGGGAGAAGAGCGTCATGTAACTCCATACCATCACCCGTCAAAATTCTGCGAAGAACCTACAGACCTCAGGGATGTGTTTGCAATGCTCCCAAGTGTCATCTGGCAGGAAACAGGAAACAGTTAAATCATTCACCCTCCCCCACCAAGGTCACCTTGAATGTCAGTGGAAGAGCTGGGCATGGAGCCCGGGCCTCTGGCTCCTCTTTCTGAGTTTCAGGAAGCAAACTGCACTATGACATTTAATTTGTGAGACATTTTGTTTGTGTTTAAGCATTCCCTTGCAATATTTGCAATCCAAACACCATAGCATGGAGTCAGTGCCTGAGAAACTGGGAAGAAAATCTGACCCAAAGCCAAAATTCAGACCCGGATTCAGAAAAAAATGGTTAAATCTAGCCAGGTTCAATAAATGATAGCATAAAAAAAATCATCTATAAGATTTTCTCTGCCTAATCACTAATATTATCACAGATCAAATAACATTAAATGGATGCCATCATCATAAGAATCTGGATCTTTAGCCAATGGCCCTCTTACTTCAACCAATATTTGATGCAGTCAATTCCAGGACATTCTTTGAGGATTTGCTGCAATGAAATTTGGCCTGTACTCTAATAGGGTACCATCATACATCTTAGGGTTGAAGACGTACAATAGAAAGAGAATTTATATTAATAGGAGGTAGAACTGCCCGGTCTATTTTCCAGAACTGAATTTGTGGGTCTAATGAAAAACAAGAGAATTGTCTCAAGAATTGCTATTTTAGGCCTGGGGTTCATCTTATTTCTCTATGACTACATCCTACTTGTCTTGGGTGGAGAAATAGATTGAAAAAAGTTTACAACTTTAAAAAGCAGCTTAATTTCTCCTTGTTTCTATAGCTCCCCCATATTTACCTTGGAAGATGGTCCTGACTATCCAGTTTCCAAAAGCACTTCTTCCTGGCTCTCTCACTCTTCCACGCTGGTCAGGTGGTCCCCTTACCTTCACAGAGCAGATCCATCTTCTGTACCACCAAGACCATGGGAAGATACCTGGAGATACCAGGAGGCTTTGGTTCAGGCATACATTGGCTTGCTACTGCTTCCCTTTGCTCTCACATATCACCTGCCAGGTTCCTGACTCCTTGTATCCCAGGGGCTTTGCCTGAGTCCTTCATCCCTATCATACTGGCCTTTGGACCCAGGATATGTCTCCCTTAGTTTGTATAAACTGCCTTTATCTTACTGATTCTTGATAGACTTACTCATCTGATTAGAGTGAATGCATCTTGTATGTGTGAAGTCCCAGACTGGACCACTCCTCGTCTATCCTGTCCAATCACTTAACACAGTAATGTTAAGTAGGAACCATCCGTACAAAAGTATAACTAAAACCGTTACGGTGGGCTCAGCAACTCATTTTCAATGTGCACCACCCATTCCATGTCAGATTTGTCTGTTTAATGGCAACTGTGAGTCAAGCACTGAGAAAGTAGTCATCTATAATAATACCAGGTGTACCGGTTAATAATGCGTATTTTGTAATCAAAGAAAACACAATAATTTCATGAGAAGCATCAAAAGTGCTTTATTCAAAGTAATGTCCATCCCTAGCTACACATTTCTCCCATCTTTCAGGTAATTTGTGGATACCGTCCCAATAGAACTTTTCTTATTTTGAGGCAAACCATTCAGAGACCCAATTTTCCACTTCTTTGAATGTTTTGAAGTGCTGCTCAGAAAGTGCATGTGCCATCGATCGGAACAAGTGGTAATCTGAAGGAGCAAGGTCTGGTGAATACAGCGGGTGGGTTAATACTTCCCAGGCAAGGTCTTTTAACTTGTCTTTAACTTGTTTTGAAGTGTGTGATGGTGCGTTATCATGAAGCAAAATTACTTTGCTGTGTCCTCTGGCCCACTCTGGTTGTTTCACGATCAAACTGTGGTTCAATTTGACCTGGACGTTCTTTGTCTTTCACATCGAAATCATCACTTTTAAAGCGTTTAAACCAGCGTTCACAAGTATCTTGAGATGGAGCATGTTCACCATAAGCTTCCCGAAGTATATGATAACTTTCAGCAGCACTTTTCTTCAAAATAAAGTAATGAATTAAAACTTCCCGCAAATGCTCTTTTTTTGGCACAAAATTCGACATTTTTAAGTGTAAAAATATCTATGATGTTAACACCTTCAGAAAATTTGACATATGAAGTTTTGAAGCTTGTTGTCAATACAACAAAATAGCATACATATCAAATCGCATAAATATCAACATATGTGTAACACCATCTATTGGAAAAAATATGCATTATTAACTGGTACACCTAGTATATTTGTATGTTTAGTGACTTTTTTATTGTTGCTAATGTCTGTCATGAGTTTACTCATGAGGTATAGAACTGTATTCAAAACGAGTCATTGACTGGCCTAAATGTAACATCTAGCCAAAAAACAATCCATAAATTTTCTGAACTCATATATTAGTTTTTCTTCAATGTACTTCCTCTTGTTTTGGGTGGTAAACTGAATGTCTGCAGATAATAGCAAATTGAACATTTCCCCCATAAGTATTTTATTTTTAAAAATCTAAACATCAAGGCAACACTAAAAATCTATTTTTTAAATATATTTTTATTGATTTCAGAGAGGAAGGAATGAGTGATATAAACATCAATGAAGAGAGAGAATCATTGATCAACTGCCTCCTGCACACCCCACACTGGGGATCAAGTCCGCAACCCAGGCATGCGCCTTGACCGGGAATCAAACCCTGACCTCCTGGTTCATAGGTTGATGCTCAACCTCTCAGCCACACCAGCTGGGCAACACTGAAATCTTTAACCATTCTCTCTGAAATGTACTTAAGACAATTAAAATTTTTTACTAAGCTAGTGATTTTAATACTTCATATTTACTTTTATATTTCATAGACTAAGTAGAAAGAATTAGCTAAAAGTATTCTTCAAAGAGAAAATTTAAAAAGAAGTTGAAGAGAAATGTGAAGAAAAGGTGGTGCTTATGGGAAATATTTCCTTTTTTCTTTTTCTTTTTTTAATATATTTTATTGATTTCAGAGAGGAAGGGAGAGGCGATTGAGCCCACAACCAGGGCATGTGCCCTGACCAGGAATCACATCATAACCTCCTGGTTCATAGGTCAGTGCTCAACCACAGAGCCACACCGGTCAGGCAGTATTTCTTTTCTTAATGAAATTTTATTTTATCAATGTAATATATACACTCAAACAGTAATATGTTTTATAATGAAAAACATCATTCTCTAATCCCAATATTCCCCATACTCCCAGACTTTCAACCTTTTTATTTCATCTGTTATTTACATTCATATTTCTAAATAACATACTTTGTCTGAAGTTTCTCCATTTATCAATTTTAGATATTATTTATTATTTTCTATTATAATAGGTCACATCATTAGTACCGTTCCCACCTCTCTCTTCATCTTCCCAAGAAATATGTAACAGCAGTACCATCTCACACCTGTCAGAATGGCTATCATCAACAAATCAACAAACAACAAGTGCTGGCGAGGATGCGGAGAAAAAGGAACCCTCGTGCACTGCTGGTGGAATGCAAAAAACATGTAAAAGAGGTTGTCCTTGGGGATTGTCCTAGACTTAGAAAGTGTTAGGATGAAATTTGTTGCTTTTCATCATATATTTTTTAGTGCTATTTGATTTTGTTATGATTTAATTTGTTTATTTTTATTTGTTGGCATGTGTATTTCTTTGACTAAAAAAAAAATTAGAGGTTTGATTTTTTGTTTATATGGAAACAATATTTTTGATATCTACCCTATCAAGGTTGACTCCTTAAAGTGGGTCAAGTCTCATTCCAGATCTTTTAAAATAAGCAATGAGGTAGAAAATCAAGGACACCAAGAAACTTGGACTAAGCAAATGGTTGTTCTACTGATACTTTATTCTCTACCATAAATAATATTTAAGAACCCGTAGGTCAGTGGTTCTCAACCTTCCTAATGCCTCGACCCTTTAATACAGTTCCTCATTTTGTGGTGACCCCCAACCATAAAATTATTTTCGTTGCTACTTCATAACTGTAATTTTGCTACTGTTATGAATCGTAATGTAAATATCTGATATGCAGGATGTATTTTCATTGTTACAAATTGAACATAATTAAAGCATAGTGATTAATCACAAAACAATATGTAATTATATATGTGTTTTCCGATGGTCTTAGGCGACCCCTGTGAAAGGGTCGTTTGACCCCCAACGGGGTCGGGACCCACAGGTTGAGAACCGCTGGATTAGACCATCAAACCTCAGAGGGAAGGTAGGGGAGGGTGGGGGTAAAGGGGAGAGATCAACCAAAGGACTTATAAACAAGCCTATAGGCCTAACCAATGGACACAGACAATAGGGGGGTGAGGGCATGAGTTGGTGGGGATAGGGGGTTACGTGTGGATAAGGACACATATGTAATAACTTAATCAATAAAAAAATTAAAAAAAAGAAATATGTAACAACTGGTTTATTTAATCAATATTCAACTTTTATATTATTTTGGTAATATAAACATTGTTCTTTTATCAACCAAGATTATATTTTTTGTCCCAGACAACTTTCTGGGCTTTTTCTAAAGGTGGTAGTGAGCAACTCACTTTTTATTGCTTAGTTTTCTTGTACCTAGTTCTTCACCAATGAGCCAACAGATTCAACTGTTTGTTCATTCATTCAACAAATAAATACTGAGTACCTGCTCTGTGCTGGGCACCATTCGAGGTTCTGGACAAAAACAAACAAATCCCTGCTCTTTGACAGCTTAAATTCTCCTGGGGAAAAGTGGCTAATTTCAGGTCAACATAGGAACTAAGTGAGGATTATAATTTTTGTAGAATATGGAATGAGCTCTGGAGAAAAATTCAAGCAGGTTACAGAGATCATTGCAATCACTCCCATATTCAGTAAGTGGGAGAAGCAGAAGTGCTAAAGGAGATTCTGTAATTTAAGTGGGTGGGCAGAGCAGACCTCATGGAGGTTATGTTTGAACAATGAATGAAAGGAAAAAGTGAGCTGGATAAGTATGGAGTTGTTCGATGTTCCATGCAGAGGGAACAGCTGGGACAATGAGGAACCAAGATTGGGGCATGCCTGGAGTGTTTAAAGTTCTGAGCGGGTTTTGATTGCCAGGACAGAATGAGCAAGAAGTGTGATGGGAAAGGTCCCTGGGGCCAGATTATATTCCATTTTGTAGGTCTTTATAAGGACTCTGGTTTTTATGCTGAGATGGGCTGAAAGGTTTTATTTTAGCTTCAGACAAAAGTTGTTTCATCTAAAGGCAATGATAATCAGTGGATTCAATGGGTAGATAATAACCAGTCTGTATTACAAACACCCAAAAGTTCCCGTTCATGCCACATATGAGGCAATTAGTTCAGGTAGATTGGGAATAGCTGATTCATTCAGCCATCATGTGTTTCCATACTTAAGTGGGCATCTCTGTATCCTCGGTACAGTCCTCAATCACAGCATCACATACATCACTTCCTTTTCATCTTTCTAGATGAGGCAGTCCCAGATATATACACAGTTATTTTCCCTCAGCACAGACCCTGGACTTTATGAATGGTCCATCTTCTTAATGAAAGTTACATCTGTACCATCAAAGTCAAATTATACTCCTTAAGATGCAAAATGGATAAAATCTACTCCAGACTGCCCTTAAAACAGCGGTTCTCAACCTGTGGGCCGCGACCCCTTTGGTGGTCGAATGACCCTTTCACAGGGGTCACCTAAGACCATCCTGCATATCAGGTATTTACATTACAATTCATAACAGTAGCAACATTACAGTTATGAAGTAGCAACGAAAATAATTTTATGGTTGGGTCACAACATGAGGAACTGTATTTAAAGGGCCAGAAGGTTGAGAACCACTGCACTAAAGG
>NW_005370080.1:3104867-3115170 GCF_000412655.1 Myotis brandtii | reverse complement strand
CGTCACGATTGCCTCTGAACTGAGGAGGCAGGCTGCGTCAGGGAATTTTGAAAGTGTTTTTCTTTGAACACAGGCAGCTCAGAAAGCAGAGCACCTGCAAGTAGGTTAATGAGCCTCAGAATTGCTGGAATTGTCAAGACCAACTGTTGAGAGTTCCCATGGAGTTAAGTAGGATGTGAATCCGACTTTGAGTAAATATCATTACGCCTGCTTTCTGACTTCCTGCCCTGGGTTTGCAGTTTGCGTGGGTTTTCCCCTTCAGCTCAACAGTTTGGTAGCAGTTGGGTTGGGGGTGGCTGGGAGTCGTTTTATAAATGGTTCTTGGTTGGCAGAGGCCCTGGCATTTATTCTCGGAGTATCTGAGCCTTAGAGTCCTTTTTAGAAAATCACCACATTTTATTAATGTGTAGATACCAGAAAGTAAGCAATCGGCTTATGTCCTCAGGGGGAAAAAAATGCGACTAGTTAGTTAGTATCGCATTTGCGTCTTTAATAGTCATGAGACCTGGTGAAGAAGAAAAACAGCAGTAAATGCAGGCCTTTTAGATCCAAACCCGCAAACACTGCCCTGATGACCTGTATGGAGAACATTTTTAGTGTGTTTTCAGTGTGACTGTCAATCTCTAGTGGAAGTGTGTCATAAGCACAGAAAGTGCACACATCGTCAGGGGACAGCTCGATGCATCTTCACGAAGCGACCACACTGGTGCTAACATAGTTCAGATCGAGAAACGAGAGCTCTCAGCCTCCAAGGCCCCTCCTTCCCTCTCCCAGCCCAGCCCCGCAGGAGTGACCAGTACCCGACTTTTGCTGCCTGTTTTGGACTCTGCACAAAAGGATCCAGACAGTATGTACTTATTGTGTCTGGCTTTTTTCAAATATGCAGAGATTTTGCGAATATGTCCATATTACACACCTTTTACGTCATTGTCCCGTGACAAGGAAATTGTTAATCTGCCAGACAGCAGCAGTTTGCTCTCCTCAGAATGCGTCAAGTGAAGACACTCACATTGGAAACAAACGTATACCTGGCTGCCTTCTGTGCTTCGGCCTGCCAGTAAGCACATCTGCTTTCTCACAGGGGGAAAGGAGTTTCCACTGGGCCTTTTCGAAGGAGGGAGATACCATGAGCTTTTGCTATGCGGTCAGAAGAAAAGTTAAAGGATGGAGGGAGAGCAAGTTGGGGAATTCTGCTCTCTGAACTAAAGCATAAAGCTAGTGACATGCACAAGAAAGTGGGGTTTGTTGGTTGAGTGTAGATGTACCAGAATGGACAATGAGAGCTTGACGTATAATTGCAGACAGCGCTGTTTCCTCCCGCTGTATATTAGTGTTCCCAATAAACGACCATTGCAGGTGGCATCTTACTTCCTGTAGTTTGTAGTTGGCTTTATTAGACAAGGGACTTCCTTAGCCTCCGGTCAAGGAAAGGACAAGCATAAAAAAACATAATAATAATATCACCTTTCATGCTGGAGCTGAACTGAACAGTACCACTTTGTCACTAATGATAAAGCAAAGCAAAGGATTTAAAACAGAATCATAATGGCAAGTTACAAAATAATAAAATGTTATTGCTGTGTGTAACTTTATAGCAAGTAAATTAAGGGATTAGCATGCACATGGACCACATATGCAATCGAAAATTTATTTTACCGTGCATCTCTCTTAAAAACTGGATTCCAAGTGAATCAAACACTTGTTGGGGGGAAAGTAATCAAATACGGATTATGTTAATAACAGCCAAAGATTTTCTTCCTGAGTTCCCAGCCAGCGAAAGAGAGGGCGTTTGTGCCACTCATTCCTAAGCACGCCACGTTTCTCTAATATGGCTGATCCCTCCCCGTCTAAACATTTTCTTTGAAAATGTGAAACCCTGCAATTAAGTCTTCCTCCTTGACACAGGGAGAGTTCACTGAGCTGAGAAACCAAGTGCAACCTCATAGAGAAGACTGCGACTGGAGGGAGGAGTGTTGTCTGCTGGGAAGACCTACCTGTGGGATGAGAACAGGAGGATGCTGGAGGGGAGGAGGAGAGAAAAATGCATGCATTCACCTGAGCACCATCTGTATTCAAACATGCTAAAGGTTGTGTGCGTGTCCCGAGACACAGAAATACTGCTAATACTCAAAATAACTTTTATGGCAAAGATCACATTTAAATGAAATAAGCTTCGCTATTGTCAGCAGTCTTTCAAGTCACGATTTGCCTTGTGAAAAAAAGCAAAAAGGAAAACAATGGGTTGATGACTGAAATGATTCAGAGAGTTAAAAATGGCATCTTATGTTTTGCAAGGGTGATTTTTTCCTTCTTGAGAATCTTATTTCCTGAGAACAGGAGGATGCTGGAGGGGAGGAGGAGAGAAAAATGCATGCATTCACCTGAGCACCATCTGTATTCAAACATGCTAAAGGTTGTGTGCGTGTCCCGAGACACAGAAATACTGCTAATACTCAAAATATAAGCTTCGCTATTGTCAGCAGTCTTTCAAGTCACGGTTTGCCTTGTGAAAAAAAGCAAAAAGGAAAACAATGGGTTGATGACTGAAATGATTCAGAGAGTTAAAAATGGCATCTTATGTTTTGCAAGGGTGATTTTTTCCTTCTTGAGAATCTTATTTCCTTAGCCTTTGCCCATGGCGGCGTTTCACAGAGGGTCACTTTGGGAGAGGTCCAGAAAAGTGTTTCTTCCCCCGACCACTGTTTTGGTAATACACTGGCGTAGATGCCTGGGAAGTGGGCCTGCCCACCAGAATGTATGAGTCACATAAACTTTATGCATTTGGGCGTGGGGGTAGGAAGTAGACACCTGTTTAGGTCACTTCCCCAAAATATTCCTTCATTATCTTGCACATGGCCCTAAATTCCCCAAAATAGGGCAGTAAGGCAAGCTATCTCCGGAATGCCCTGCTGTTAAAATATGTTCATTTTTCTTCCAATGGACATTTATCAGGCCTAACAGCTTCTGGGTATATAGTATGCAGCAAATAAGTCATAGTCCCACCCTCTGGACCGTCTTTTCAGCAGGGAATGACATGATTTTATATTTTAGAATAAACACCCTAGTGGCAACTTAGAAGCTAAAGGAGGATACGCCACCGCCACTGTACTCCCCAGCTATCAGCCCGACTTGTGGCTGAGCGGCACTCCCCCTGTGGGAGCGCACTAGCCACCAGGGGGCAGCTCCTGCATTGAGCATCTTCACCCTGGTGGTCAGTACGCGTCATAGCAACTGGTCGTTCTGCCATATGGTCGATTTGCATGTTAGCCTTTTATTATATATTTTTCTTCCAATGGACATTTATCAGGCCTAACAGCTGCTGGGTATATAGAGTGCAGCAAATAAGTCATAGTCCCACCCTCTGGACTGTCTTTTCAGCAGGGAATGACATGATTTTGTATTTTAGAATAAACACCCTAGTGGCAACTTAGAGGCTAAAGGGGGATACATGGCAAAGATTTAGAAAGTTATTGTATGTAATAGCCAGGCAGGTGAAGATGAAGGCCTGACCTCAGTCAGTGATCATTGGGATGGAGGCAGGATAAGGATTTGTGAACTACTACAGCCTACACTGTTCAATAGGTAGCCTCCATGGCTACTTAAATTTAAATTAATTAAAATTAAATAACATTAAAAATTCTATAGTCACGCTAGCCATATTTCAAGCGTTCAATGGCCACATTTAGCTAGTGGCTACCTTATTGGACAGTGAAGAAATAGGATGTGTCTACATTTGCAGAAAGTTCTATTGGGCAATGCTGTGTAGACCTTTGTTCTTTCAAAATTAACTGTGAAGGTTGATGACATGAGAATTTGCAATGTTTGGCAGGGGTGTAAATACTGTGGGTTGGTATGAAAGTGATAATTACTTGGCCATTGGTGAGCCATGTTATCCCTACCATCTACCTCCAGAATTGCCAAATAAATAATATTTGGTAATTATCAAATTTTTCTGCATAACACTTACATTCATATACATAGCTTTATGTAGTACATCGTATTATGCACATATTTATAGATCACATATATCTATACCTATATCTAGATTTAAATTATAAATTTAAAATGTATAAATTATATTTATAATTTAAATCTAGATACTTAAAATACCTGATGATTGTATTTGTTTGGGTCCTCCAAAAAAGAGTGAGATCAGCTTTACATGAGGAAAATGCCTGTGAAGAAAGAAGGAGGAGAGAACCAGGGTTAGCAAACAGATCCTTCAGACCACAGTGCAGGTATAACACTTGTGGAGAGGAGGGAAGAAAGGCAGATTCCTTGCAATGCAGCCAAGTTCAAAGAACAATCCAGTCAGACTGATGGGGAATCTCTGATTGGAGAAGTCCCAAGTATCTAAAGAATGGGCCTGCATTAGTATCCCCACTGTGCTCAGTCACCAGCCACAGGGAGCAATGGTAGGTCCAGAGGGCAGCAGCTGGGGTTGTTAGACATTATGTTCTTCATGGCAGGAGACCACAGTAGCCCCTTTCATGGCTTCCAAAATAGTATATTTTGTATCATTAGTATTTTATATATATACTAGAGGCCTGGTGCATGATATTCATGAACTCGGGGGAAGGAGGTGGTCCCTCAGCCCAGTCTGTGCCCTCTCGCAGTCTGGGAGCCCTTGGGGGATGTCCAACTGATAGCTTAGGCCCACTCCCCATGGACCTAAGCCGACAGTGAGACATCCTTAGCACTGACACAGAGGTGGGAGAGGCTCCCGCCACCGCCACTGTGATCGTCAGCTGTGAGCCCAGCTCAGGGCTTTTGGCTGAGTGGCACTCCCCCTGTGGGAGCGCACTAGCCACCAGGGGGCAGCTCCTGCATTGAGCATCTTCACCCTGGTGGTCAGTACGCGTCATAGCAACTGGTCGTTCTGCCATATGGTCGATTTGCATGTTAGCCTTTTATTATATAGAACTAGAAGCCCGGTGCATGAAAATTCATGCACTGGGAGGGGGGGTCCTCAGCATGGCCTGTCCCCTCTCACAATCCAGGAGCCCTCAGGGGCAGGAGGCGACCCGGCGATCAGGGGAAGGCAACGCCCCATCACACCTCTGCTGCTGCCACTGTCGGCAGTGCAAGCCTTGGCCGGCCATGGTTACCTGAGCCTTGGGCGGCCCTGGATGGCTGGGCAACTGCCATCTGAGGCTTGCCTGTGCCTTGGGCTGGCCCTGGGCGGATGGGGGGCTGAGGAGACTGGGGGACTCTGGAGGCAGGCCCCAGCGGGACTGAAGGGACTGGGCACCACCATCTTGTGGCTGTGGGCACCACCATCTTTGAGGGCGGGGCAGTCAATTAGTATATTCCCTCCTTATTGGCTGTGGGCGCCACCATCTTTGAGGGTGGGGCAGTCAATTAGTATATTCCCTCCTTATTGGTTGTGGGCACCACCATCTTTGTGACAATGTGAGGGTCAATTAGCATATTCCCTCTTTATTAGATAGGATGTAATAAATAGTAATATATACTACGTGTTATAATATTTTGATATGTAATACATAATACTATAAAATATATTGAAAATATAAGATATTTTATAGTGTGTTGTAATTGTTATGTATTTAAGAATTGGGGAATTCTTACATGAGAATACTCATGAAAATCAAGTAATACTCATGAAAATCAAGTAATTTCTATAATTAGTAAAAGAATTTGATGAGTGTACTTCCACTTACAAAAAGATAAAGTAGACATACTTTTCCTTATTCCTCCCACTAAATACAAATAAAACACCTGAATATTATATGTGAAACAAAAATAGGAAGACTCTAAAAAAGGCAGACAGACCAGCTAGGAACCTCAGGACCTAAAGCATAACAATGTGGTACGTTCCCTAGGTTTTCTTTTGCCCCATACACAGTGGAACCTCAGTTCTCCAACTTAATTTGTTCCGGAAGGCTGTTTGAGAAGTGATTTGTTCAAAAACTAAATAATTTTTCCCATTAGAAATAATGTAAATTGAATTAATCCTTTCCAGACTTCCAAATGGTTCCCTGTTTTAACTTTTCTTATATACAGTGCATGTCTAGTGTAGTGTTTAATCTATAAATAAACATTTTTAAAACAAAAAGGACATGAAATGTAAATGAAAATATAACAAAAAGAAAATGAAATGTAACCTTAGCAGCACCCTTAGCAACATCAGCACTCTTGATGGCCTCTTTGTTTTAAAATTATGCTAATTGTCAATTTCACCATGCCATACTCAGTAGCCAGATCAGATATAGAAATAACTCTACATACTTTGCAATCATTTCTTTTTAAAGCTCTATTGTTGTTCTCACAACTCTTCTTTTCACTTTGTTGCTATCATGAGCCTTCCTAGGATCCATGGTGATTCAATGTATGTATTTAGTAATAATAAGCAGCAGCAAAAGCAAACAACAACAACAACAACAAAAAAACAGGAAAAATATTCACAGCACAATTTTCTGAGATGTTAACAATGTGAGGTTTAGTGGTAAACTGACTCATACTCTCACATTCTCTCCTTTGTTTGTCACCTGTGAGACATATGACTGATCATACAGGTATCAGCATGAAAGGGTTGTTGGGTGGAGAACCAAAGTTTTGTTCAACAACCAAGACACTTTTCTGTGAACAAATTGTTCGAGATGGGAGAAGTTCAAAAACCAAGGTTTGACTGTATTTTAAACTGGATGCTACAGAAGTCAGCAACCAGAAATGTCAACACAAATAGATTTTTTAAAAACCCCTACAAAAAGCCTGATCTCTTGAGCCAAAGGACCAGAAATGGGGCAATCTAGCAAGGCAGAAAACTTTTAGGGGGAAAAAAAACAAACACCACTATAAAAAAGCCAAATACCACAGGGTGAAAAAAGAAATACTGTGGCCACACTCCCATCCACACAGCAAAGGCTAGGTTGAGACCCTAGACTTCCATCTTTGTCAATCTGTATTAAAATATTCCAAAATCCCTACAAGGGTGGTGGCAGAGAAGCTTGAATAAGGAGCCAAGACTTTCATCCCCAATGAGCAGGAATGAGTATCTCTCTTAGGGTGTCACTATAGACCATATGCAGAGCCTGGATTTCCACACCCATCCGGTAGTAACAAAACACTCCTTCTTCTTCCTGATGGCATGGTGTCAGAGGAGGCACAGTGGAGCTGATGAGGCCACCTTTCACCATGCTGTCAGTGGAGGTTGCAAAGGAAGCAATAATAAATAACTCCTACCCCTTCCAGCCAGTAACCAAAAAGGTATGTGTGGAGGTCTAAGGGAAGTCAGAACTCCCACCCACCCAGCAATAATGAGGAGTTCCCTCCATTGGGTGTCAACAGAGATGATGGAGAGCCTGGACTTTTACACCCATCTGTAGCACCAAGCCACCTCCTTCTTCTCCCAAAGTGCTGTGAGAAAAATCCAGCTAAATTACAAGGTTTAAATAAGATCTCAAATATCATAATATTCAAAATGTCCCATTTAAATTTAAAATCATTTAACATATGACCAATATGAACTTATACCAAATAAAAAATAAGATGCCAACACTGTAATAACAAAGATGTTCGAATTATTTGACAAACACTTTAAATTAGCCATCATAAAAAATTGTAAAAAATAAAAAAAATAGAGTCTTAGCAAAGAAATAGGAGATATAAGGTAAAGCCAGAGGGGAATTTTAGAATTGAAAATACAGTAATCGAAATTTAAAATTTAATGAATGGGCTCAACAAGAGAATGGAGGAAACAAAAGAAAGAATTAGTGAACTTGAAATAGAAAATAAGTTACCCAATATCAGCAACAGAGTGAAAATAGAGTGAGGAAAAAAATTAAAGCCTTGAGGATTTGTGGGGCTGTTAAAGATCTAACATTTGTTTCATTGGAGTCCTGGAAAGGGAGGAGAAAGACATAAATCTACAAATTCAAGAAGCTGAATAAAGCCTAAACAATACAAGCCCAACGAAATCACACCAGAACACATAGTCAAACTTCTGAAAACTACAGACAAAGAAAAAAATATTAAAAGTAGCAAGAGGAAACAACTGCTTACCTATAGGGAAAGAACAATTTGAGTGATAGTGGAGTTCTCATCATCACTAAGAGGCCAAATGGAATTTTTACCTTTTTCAAGTGCTGAAAGTAGAGAACTGTCAACCCAGAATTCTATCTCTAGTGAAAATATCTTTAAGAAATAAAGAGTAAATTAAGGCATTCTCTGTTGTAGAAAAACTAAGAGATTTGCCATTAACTAAGAGATTTCTCTTAAAAGAATGGCTAAAAGAAACTCTCTAAACAAGGCATTCTCTGTTGTAGAAAAACTAAGAGATTTGCCACCAGCAGACCTCTCTTAAAAGAATGGCTAAAAGAAACTCTCTAAACGGAACAAACAATAAAAGAAGGAATCCTGAAACATCAGGAAAAAAGGATACAGTAAGTGAAAATACAGACAAATAAAATAGACTTTTCTTCTCTAAGTCCATCTTTCACCATGCTGTCAGTGGAGGTCATAAGGGAAGCAGTAATGATGTTTGAGGATTGAAACAAAAATTAAGACACTTTTCATATGATTCTAAATGCATGTAGAGGAAATATTTAAGACAATTATATTATAAACTAGGGGTCCAGTGCACGAATTTGTGCACCTTGAAAGGAACTGTGGGTGACAAGGTTGCAGTGGGCACAGGGCAGGTTGCCGCCGCTCCCGCACACCGATGGTGCAGAATGATTGGGGCTGGCGCCAGCAGCAGATGCGAGCAGGGCGGGCACCATCAGTGGGTGTGAGTGGCGGCTGCTGCCCCGATCACCCCTCAGGAGCAGGGGGAGGTGGAGAAACCCTCAGGGGCGAACAGGGCCGGCAGCCGCTGCTTGCACCTGCTGACGATGCCGAGCAATCGGGACTAGCTCTGGGTGCCGGCAGTGGGTGCAAGCAGCGGCTCTGGCACCAGCTGTGGGTGTGAGGGGGGATGGCGCCATCAATAGATGCAAGTGGAGTGGACGCTGGCAGCAGGTGAGAGTGCCCAGCAGGACCACAGCACATGGGAGCTAAGAATTTTCCAGAGGCTCACCCCAATGACAGCAACCGGCGCCCCACCTTCGTCTGGCATCCCCATTCACCTACTCCACCATACCACCTTTTCCAGAGGCTCACCCCAATGACAGCAACCGGCACCCCACCTTCATCTACTCCACCATACCACTGCAGCTGACACCCACCATGTTCCACACTCTGCCACCTGCTGCAGACACCCGACATGTTCTGCATGCGCCCCCTAATGGTCAGCGCACGTCATAGCAACTGGTTGGTTGTTCTGCAGTTTGGTCTATTTGCATAATAGGGTTTTATATATTTAGACTAGAGGTCCAGTGCATGAAATTTGTGATGGGGGTGTTTATTCCTCAGCCCAGCCTGCATCCTCTCCAATCTGGGACTCTTCTCACAATCTGGGACTGCTGGCTCCCAACTGCTCGCCTGCCTGCCTGATTGCCCCTAACCACTCCTCTACCAGCCTAATCACCCCCTAACCACTCCCCTGCCATCCTGATTGACACCTAACTGCTCCCCTGCCAGCCTGATTCCCCCCAACTGCCCTCTCCTTCCAGTCATCTTGTGTCCACATGGGGCAGCCATCTTTGACCACATGGGGTGGCCATCTTGTGTGTTGGAGTGATGGTCAATTTGCATATTACCTCTTTATTAGATAGGATGGGGGAAGGTAAAGGGATATAAAGGAAGGAAAGGTTTCTACACTTCATCCAAACTGGTAAAATGGTGATGCCAGTAGACTTATAAGTTATAGGTATATAATATTATACCTTGAGCAACCACTAAAATATCTTTGCAAAGAGATACACTCATAAACACTATAAATAAACAAATGTGAATTCTAAAATATGTTCAAATAATCCACAGGGAAATAGGAAAAACTAATGAAAAGCAGGGAGAATAAAAAATTAAGAAACCCTAACAAATCAATAATCACATTAAATGTAAATGGTCTAAATGCAACAATTAAAACACAGAGTTGGGCAGAATGGATTAAAAACTTTGAACCAACTATATGCTCTCTAAAAGAAAGTCCCTTCAAATGTAATGATATAAGTAATCCACAGGGAAATAGGAAAAACTAATGAAAAGCAGGGAGAATAAAAAATTAAGAAACCCTAACAAATCAATAATCACATTAAATGTAAATGGTCTAAATGCAACAATTAAAACACAGAGTTGGGCAGAATGGATTAAAAACTTTGAACCAACTATATGCTCTCTAAAAGAAAGTCCCTTCAAATGTAATGATATAAGTAATGTTGAACGTAAAAGGACATATATATAT
>NW_005370080.1:3089231-3104761 GCF_000412655.1 Myotis brandtii | reverse complement strand
GTAAAAATTAATTTTAAAAAAGCAGGTGTGGCTATATTAATGTCAGATAAAGTAGACTACAGAGTAAAGAATATTATCAGATTCAGAAAGGGATATTTATAATAAAAGCATGGAACACAGACCAAGATAGGCCATAAAACAAAGCTCAAATTTAAAATAATCAAAATGTGGTATCAGACCTAAATTAAGGCCTACTATTATGTGCTGCCCTGACATCTAGTGAAATTGAGAAGGCCTCATCTGGCCTAACCAGTAGTTCCCCTCCCCCTGCAGTGTGGATAAGGTCTCCTGGCCAAACAAACCTCCTCACCAACAGGAACAACAGCAGCTTCTGCATGTCCTTGAGTAGCAGGTTTCAGTTCCCTGCCAGCATGAAATTATTCAAACAAACCAAACTTGTCATCCTGTGGGAACCAGGGGCACCCCACTGTCTTGCTACTACAGAGCCTGCCTTCCGCAGGCCCTGGTTGTTTACTCTGTTTCCTAGGGCAACCCCCCTGTGGCCCTCCATGGTGTGTAGTGTCCTCCTCCCTCATCTGTGAGTATATGGGACTACTAAACCGCTGTCAGTCTCATCTATCCAGTGTCAAGTATCAGAAGTTCAGGTATCCTCTTAACTCTAGGACTAGGATCCCTCCCTCACCAATAGGAGACAACTAACACATATAATCAGAATGTACTCTACCGTGACAAGGAAAACAACCAAATCTGAATAACAGAAAAATATAAGGCCCAGAAGCTAAACAACCCACATTTAAATAATCCATGGGTGAAAGAGAAAATCTCAAGGGAAATAAAAAAGACTTGGTGAGTGATCCAAGGTGAGAGAAAAATAGAGGGAGGACGAAGTTGAGGATGATGTGAAGTTCAGATGATGAGACAGGAGTCAAGCTAGCCATCATAGATCACTTGAAGGGACCAATGCAGATGGTAGTCAACCACCTGGGAAAGTAGAATCAGGTACAGAGTTCTGAGAGGTAAGGCTGATAGATGGAAGATGTAAAGAGAAAGTTGAAGCAAAACTATAAGGGTGCTGACCAGAAACAGCAGATACAGGCGAATTACCTTCACAGGATGCAGCAAGGAGATCCAGGAGGAAGGGGTGATACTGTAGACTTCCTTCTTCTCATTCACTCCTGGTCTTATGCTTAGCCATTTTAGTGGGAATGCTGACCAGGAACATGGACATTTTAAGTGCAATAATAATGTGATGAAATTTTTTGCCAATTGCTCTGCTCTGGCAACCAGAAGTTATTCTTTTTTAAAAAATTAATTAATTTATTTATTTATTTATTTTTTACCAGATGACTTGAAGGGGTTTTATTTTATTTTATTTTTTTATTGCTTAAAGTCTTACAAAGCAGAAGTTATTCTTTTTTTTTCTTTAAATATATTTCATTGATTTTTCACAGAGAGGAAGGGAGAGAGATAGAGAGTTAGAAACATCGATGAGAGAGAAACATCGATCAGCTGCCTCCTGCACATCTCCCACTGGGGATGTGCCCGCAACCCAGGTACATGCCCTTGACCGGAATCGAACCTGGGACCCTTCAGTCCGCAAGCCGACGCTCTATCCACTGAGCCAAACCGGTTTCGGCAGCAGAAGTTATTCTTAATAATTTTTTTGCCTCTGTCTTTTATCTTCCCAGAGTTTGTAGATATACAGGAGATTATTTTATACTTTTAATTACAAAGATACAAAGATGAAGCTTTAAAATAAGTTTAATAAATAATTTTTATTGTTTTAGAGTTTATTTCTTCACTCAATTTCCTAACTGACTTTTTGTACTCCCATCAAGCACCTATCCAGGAGTAAGCCAAGATCATTTCTATCTCCAAATTTCTGAAAGTTAATTAGTTTAATTCCCTACAAGGATAACAATAACTAACTTTTAAAAGTTAGTGTGGTGTAATTGAATAGCATGCATTATATGTAGCACATACTATATAATAGATATATAACTATATGTAAAATTATACTTAATATATAAATGTGTAGATCTAGAAAAATGTGCAGCTATGTATATTTTTAACTAAAAGGATAATTATTAGAATGCTATTAACATTTATCTCTGGGTTATGGCTCTCATGTAAATACTAAAAAGGAAAAGAGGTTCTAGTCACCAATTACTGCACGCACAACATCCAGATCAATTACTGTAAGAATTCGATGGGCATGCATGCACACACACGTATAAGCACACATAATCCATCTCTAATCCTCCTTCCAGTTTGCTTATCAACATTTTCATCTGCAAAAAAAATTCTTAAAATTTTTGCAAAGTCCTGAGACCAGTTAACATCATGCACCACAACTAAAATGTGGTCTATGTGCTTTGGGATAATGGAGAAAGATTCATATTCTTCAAAAGAATTATTTTGTGACAAATCTTTTTGTTGTCCTTCCTATGCCATTCTAGGAGCAGGTAAAATAGTTTCAACCACTTTCCGATAATTATTTGGGGTCCAATTGTGATAAAGATTATAAAAAGTTATTGCATTAAAAATCACTCTCCAGTAATTCTTTATTTTTATTTTTCATTCTCTATTTCCCTCTTTATATGAATCAATTTAACACAAAAACATGATTATAAAAAGTTATTGCATTAAAAATCACTCTCCAGCAATTCTCTATTTTTATTTTTCATTCTCTAGTTCCCTCTTTATAGCATATATGAATCAATTTAACACAAAAACACGCTAAAAACATTCTAAGGTGCAGAAGGGAGAGTATGTCAAGTGTGGTCAATAAGTAAATACTATATTTATAAATATGCTCATATATACTCTATTATACCATTTTTCCTGTTTAATAAGCATTTTGAAGACCACCATTTATTTTTAAATATTTAGGAAATGTTTTGGTACCTTAAAATAAGGAAGTAAAAGAGAGTGAAGGAATGTATAGGTTATACAAACTTGCCATGTATAAAAATACTGATGCTATAACAATTATTTAAAAAGTGGAATGCAAAATTGTACAAATATATGGAATTGTGAGATCACAGCTAATAATCTAAGCATATCAAATGCATATGCAAATCTAAGCATAGTACAGCATAAAGACTACAAGAAAATATATCAAAGTAGTATTTGTTAGAGGTGAACATATAAGTGAATATTTTTCCTTAGTCTATTTCTGTTGCTCCTAAGTTTTCTATAATGAGTTCACTTCTGTCTAATAAAAAAAATTAACCTTTTATAGGTAAAATAAGTTGTCCTTCAAGTTTAAAATTTTTAATTTAAAGGAGTCACATTTTTTGCTTAAATTTTACTTGGAGATAGCTTCTTCTAGGAGAGATGTTGAACCTTTAAAAAAAAGAATTTCTACTGTAAGCCAATATTTTTATACTCTAAGTTCTGTAACATAAGAAATTTTATATTTAATCCTGTGGTAGAGCTGGTTGCTAAGGTACTGAATTACCAGTTTATATAATACTCAGATAAGGCATGATTAGAAATGAGGCAGAAATTTGGGGAGGTTTTTTTAAATAAATAAATAAATCAAAGTAAGAAGAAGGAAAAAAAAGGGTGGGGAGGGAAGCCCTGATAAAAACTGGTAAATATTGAAAGGTGAACATGGCAATGATGAGATATTGTTGTATGCACAAAACCAAACCATGACAATAGTACAAAGTAATAGCCTACAATAATATAATAGTCATTAGAGTGAGAAAACTGGTGTTCAAATTCCTCTCTGCTCTTTACTGTGATTTTCTACAAGTTATTTATTCCTATTGACCTTAGCTTCTTTATCTTGAATGGAAGATAATTATAACTACCTCATAATATTGCTTTAAAGCAAAATATACACACATGAAAGTCCCTGTTTTGAAGTACATGTTGAGAAAATGTTTCCTTCTTATATAATTAATAGGAGGTATTCAAGAAATTATGTTCTTAAATGCATTTTTGTACATAAACCTTTTTACCTTTACTCTCTTATCAGTTCAGAATGTATTTGTCTTCAACTAACAGAAAGCCTAGCCTAACAGTGATCTCAGATGATGAGATGTATGATGGAGATGACTATCAGCTTTGGCTCAGCTGCTCATTGAAGCCATCAGAGGTCCGGTTCTTTCCACACTGTCCTTAGTGGGTTGGCTTTCAACCTCATGTTTCTTGCCTCATGATCACAAGATGACATCACCTAAAAATTTAAGGCAGGAAGAAAAAATAGAGACAAAGGGCTTTTTTTCTAAGAAGATTTATGTTTTTATTTGAAAATAAAATCCTTCATGAGAAACTTCTTAACATCTCAATTAGTAATACCTGGTCAAATGACTGGTCAAGGGGAATGAGATTTTTTAAGTGTTTTTTTCCCCACAACTTTATTGAGATAAAACTTACATACCATATAATTCACTCAGCATAAGTATAAAATTTACTGATTTTTAGTATATTCACAAAACTGTACAATAATTACCACAGTCAATTTTAGAATATTTTCATCATCCCAAAAAGAAACCCTGTACTATTAGCAGTCATTCCTCATTTCCTCCCAACTCACCCAGATCTAGGCAACCATTAATCTATTTTCTATCTCTATAGATTTGCCTATTCTAGACATTTCATATAAATGAAATCATATAGCATGTTATCTTTTGTAACTAGCTTTTTTCAGTTAGCGTAATGTTTGAAGGTTGGTCCATCTTGTAACATATAGCATCGCTTCAGTTTTGTTTTGTTTTGTTTCATTTTTTGCCAAATAATATTTAATTGTATGGCTATATCACATTGTATTTATACATTCATCAGTTGATGGGCATTTAGATTTTTTTTCCTTTTTGGTTATTATGAATAAAACTTCTATGAACATTTGTATGCAAGGGTTTTTTTGTTGTTTCATTTTTTGTTTTTATTTTTTGTTAATCCTCACCCAAGGGTAATTTTTTCCCCATTGCTTTTTTAAGGAGAGTGGATTGGAAGGAGGGAGGGGAAAGAGAGAGAGAAACATCGATTGTTTGCCTCCTGCCCACACCCAGACTGGGCCAGGGATCGAACCCACAACCGCCCTTGGTGGGTAGTTTTGCAGTGAACATGTGGTCAGAATTTTTAGCCAAAATAATTTCAGTTAAGTAGGATGGTATTTGTCTTCTTTAGAGTATATGGATTTCTTATGCTTGGAGAAAGTATAGAAATGTTTAAACAATCAAAATTATAGTATTAATATTTCCAGATTGAGAAATATTCTATCATATTTAGTCATATTGACAGAATGTTTAAGATAATTTGACCTAATATAATGACAACCTTGCAACTCCAATTTAAAATGCATATTTAAGCCCTGGCCGGTTTGGCTCAGTAGATAGAGCGTCGGCCTGCGGACTGAAGGGTCCCAGGTTCGATTCCGGTCAAGGGCATGTACCTTGGTTGCGGGCACATCCCCAGTGGGGGGTGTGCAGGAGGCAGCTTATCGATGTTTCTCTCTCATCGATGTTTCTAACTCTCTATCCCTCTCCCTTCCTCTCTGTAAAAAATCAATAAAATATATTTAAAAAAAAAATAAAATAAAATAAAATGCATATTTAAGAAACTCAGATAGACTTCTAATTTTAAGCTAGACAACCTTGCAACTCCAATTTAAAATGCATATTTAAGTAACTCAGATAGATTTCTGATTTTAAGCTAAAATCATATTAAATTCAGTTTAGTATTAAAAATTTTATGATGTATAAGAGGTAAAAATATTTTTAGTTGTTGTTGGATCAATTGAAATACATATACTTTAAAACAAAATTAAACTTGTTAAATTTATAAGTGCAATATAAAATGTTTGAAAGTTTAAACACTTTAGCTAAATCTGTACATATAACCAAACTATATTTGAAAATCTCTTCAAAGTAACTTATATAATTTGCTAGACATCTAAATAGAATAATATTTGTAAAATAAATTTAAAATCCATGAATTGCATAAAACTTTTATTTAAAGTTTGTCAAAAACCTCATGTCAGTAGAAAGAAATTAAACTCCCAAAATATTTTTCAATGAGTATTCTGGCTCACAGAAGTAGACTGAAGGTAGCAAGCTTTCCAATAGACTTCTGAAAGTTCATAAAGTTTATAATTTGTTAAAACTCAGTAATTAAAATTTATGCACTTGATTGATTGTAAATTTTATATCAAAAGAAGAAACTGCACCAATATTGAATTCTAATTAATGTTACACCTGCTAAAGTACTTAGGGGGATCCCATTGTTGTCTATAGTTTATCTTAAAATACATACAGAAATGAATTGATTGATGCACAGAGGGATGGCTAAAGGGTAAATATGTAAAACAGGTATAGTAAATGTTAATTGTAGAATCTTCAACTAGGCTATCTTTTAAAGTATAGATATCAAGATATTCCAGGACTTTTATAAGGAGTATAAAATATAGCTAACCTCAAAGTCACTGTTACTCAATATTATTGGGTTGAAGAAGACAAATAATACTGAGAGTTGCCTGATGTATATGCGGTCTATCCTGTCTGTGGGCAACCTATACATTCTTCAGGATTAAACCAGATCATCAGAAGGGTGAACTCAATTCTTCTTGCCTTTCTCATTTAGCATAATTGAATTTCTTTTAATAGAAGAATTTCTTTTATTTTGAGATTATGATATCAACCTGCTTGTATGTGAATTGTGAGAAACAAATCTATGAAATTTTATATTTTTTTAATTGATTTCAGAGAGGAAGGGAGAGGGAGAGAGATAGAAACATCAATGATGAGAGAGAATCATTGATCGGCTGCCTCCTGTACACCTCCCTATTGGGGATCGAACCCACAACCGGGGCATGTGCCCTTGACTGGAATTGAACCTGGGACCCTTCAGTCCGCAGGCCAATGCTCTATCCCCTGAGCCAAACCAGCTAGGGCTAGACATACTTTCTTGATCTAACCTAGGACCCTGTCCACTGCATTGTCACATAGGTTCTTCTTGCTGAGGACCCAAGGGAGGAAATTTGGAGACATAATACTAGGAAAATCTGTGTTTTGACCTTTAAAGTATTTTAGGAATCATGTAAATAATCATATCTCCTCCTTTTGTGTTGGCTGCTAGAAAGTTCAGAGTTATATCCATGGTCTTCTAAATACTGCCAATCTTTGTGCTCCCCCTCTCCCATTGGAGACTGACCTCTCCTTTGATATTTTTTAAATTGTGGTAAAATTGGCAATACATTATATATATTTCAGGTGTACAACATTATAATTTGATATTTGCATACAATATTCAGTGATCACCACTGTAAATCTAGTTACTATCCATCATTGTACACTTGATCACATTCACCCATTTTGCCTTCTCAGTAACCTCCTTTTCCTTTGGTAATTGCCAATCTGTTCTCTGTATCTGTGAGTTTGTTTTTTAGATTGTACTGTATTCTACTTTCTTATTTTTATTTTACTAGATTGCCAGGACTGACCAGCAGACCCTGAGCAATGGATTACTCTGACACATGTTTCTGTGAAAGAGAGGCTAAGGAGCTGCTTGGCAGGAGGCACCAAAACAGCCCCAATTGCCTGCCTCCTTAAGTTTTCACTGTAACAACAGCTTGAACTAAAATTAACCTTTAGATACAATCAGCAGGGTAAGTATCCTTGAGAAAGTACATGCTTCTACAAGGTCATGTCTAAAGACTAAACACAGAGATTCCAGCAAAACACCCCAGGGCTCACACTTGTTTGGAAAAGTCAAGGCAGGGACTGCTGCCTTCAGCAAGGCCCCCTTAAGAGGCCCCCAACCTTTTAGAGAATCCTCCTTACAGACTTTCCAACCAAGTCCCATGCTTCCCCACACTAGGTCATTTCATTTCTTCTTATCTTATTGTGTTTTAATGAATTGGTAGGCATAAACAATTATATATTCTGTAATACTTTCTAAATCATCTTTAGAATAAGTAATAGAATTCAACAACTAGCTCCTAACTGTAGAGTTCATCAGCAAAAGGAAAATTTTAAAACTAAAGAAAAGCAATGCAGACAAGTTGAAGCTAGAAGGCCAGAAATGACAGATAAGTGGATGAAGAGTTCTATAAAGTGCTGATTTGGGCTTTAGCCACTTTTTAAAGTGATTTATTGAAGATGAATTAGAAAGATGCATTGTTTTGAATTGTCTTCTGGAAACAGTTTGGATGCAGGAAGGTTGAGGGAACAGGGAATATGCAGGAATTCTATAAACCTCTCTTCTTTGACAAAATAACCACTTCTCACTATTCTGTGCACATTCCATGTTTCAAAATGTCAACAGAACTGCCAATTTATATTTTCTGGTGTTTGAGGAACAGGAAACCTTTAGTTATTGTAAGTTATATCTCTTGTTAGATTTAAATTAATCCCACATTTGCTTGGGGAGGTCAAAGCCAAGTTACAGTGATGAGTTGTCAGCCCATAATCCTTTGCATCAGTCCTCACCCTTATGTAAAAAAACTCTTGTGGTGGTGTTTGCTCTTTAAATTCTCAGAGATGTTTTAATGTGCTCTAAAGTACACTGAACATCCGTGGACAGTCAAGGTTTTCTGTCACTGAGTGGAGCACATGCATAGCACACTCTTTGCTAAACAGGCTTTCTTCTGGAAAATCACTCCCCTCTCCCCACCAGTCCATGTGCTTCCAGATGGAACTGAGTCATCTCCCAGCTCCAGCAATGGGATCTCATGGGCCATCGTGATTGGTTCATATTACACAGTCAATAATACACTTCAGCAAGTCTACTGGGAAAGATAGAAAGCCAAACTGCCTTTCTCTTCCACTAGATTTAATGGTATGAGGATTTAACACTTGTAGCTGCTTCAACCATCTGGGAAAAGCCTGGATCTACTGAGAGCAACACTGGCAGCTTGGATTAGGGCTAACTTAAAGGACAGAGAGCCATGAGAGGAAGCAAAGTGACATTCTTAAAGCCTGAAGCAAATAATGCCAAAAGCTACCCTTGCCCATTAGCCTTCCAACTAATTGAGTAAATACTACATTTATTTTTTACTTAAGCCAGTTTTGAATAGATGTTTTGTGAAAGGTGTACTACCTGAAAATACCCTGAGTGATGTTTAATTTTGCTTTTCTGCTTGCCATTGGCAAATAAAACAAAAAAGTTTGTTTTCTGTGTCTCTATATCTCTCCTAATCAGTCTACACATACTATATTTATTTGCATTATTTCCTTTGTTCTTATAATCCTCTACCTTTTCAATATTTGAGCAGCATATGGTATTTCCCCCTCTCTATGTAACTCTCCTTAACAGTGAGCCTCAGGCAGTTATTTGAAGGCTACCAAAAGCCTATTTGCTGAAAACAAAAGAAAGCATGCTGAAGTCCTTTTTACATTTCCCCATTGCTCTTACAAAGTCTTCAGAAAGTCTGCCAAGTGGGAACCATCCCAGCTGCCCCAGGTCTAGACCCTGCAGTTCAGTGTTTGCAAAGTGTGAATCAGCATCCCTTAACATCAAAATCACTGGGGTACATGTTACAAAAGCGACTACTGGGCTTCCTTCCAGCCTTGAAATCCTAATCTCTAGGAGCTCCCCTTGGTAATCTCCGTTTTAATAAATTCCCCAGGTGACTCATATGAATAGTAAAGTTTGAGAACTCCTACCCTAGATTTATTCTGTCACCAGTGGCAACAGGAAAATTACCTATGTAATAGTTTTCTATTACTGTGAAAAGTCTGTTCTCTTAATTTATGGGTAATGTCGCTGCTTTTAAATATAAAAGTTATGTAAGTAATTACAGTAATGGATTTTAACTAGTAGGATTGAATGGGATATAGAGAAAACTAAAGGCATTTCAAAAACACTTGGTATTTTATCATTCATATTGAATGTCTTTCTTTATCTAAATCAATTGTTCTTAATTTTGACTTCAAGTCAGCTTTTTAAAGTGCTGTTGCGTAGGCCACATTCTAAAATAGTGAATTCAGAATCTCTAAGGGTGGGATCCAGACATTAGTATTGGCCTGTGGATGGTTCATGGGTATGAGTTGGTTAGAGAAAGTCCATAGAGATTATTTTCAAGATTGTAGAAGCAAAGCCAATTGTTAAGAAAACATTAGATCTAAAAATAACATAAAAGAGGAAAAAAAAGAAAAATCCATTGAATTGGAGATTCAGTTCTATGTCTACTGTAATCCTTACCATCATCTGTATAATATCTCTCTTTGCTCCTATATTCCTTTTCTCCTACTGGTATATACCAAATCTCATATTTCTGAGATGCTTAAGGCAGATTTTGTAGCTAATCAATATATCCTAATTCCCCACAGTCATAATAACCCGAAATCTATTTTATATGTTTCATGAATTACTACACACTCATTCAATTATATTCATATCACAGAAATACATATATTTTTTATTTCACTACACCTACTCTCGCAGACAAAAATCAGAGGAAAAGAGCCAGCTTTTCCTGAATCCACTGTGGGAGGCCAAGGGTGTTGGATAAGATTCCTGTCAAGGACCAAATGGCCTTAATGAGCTCAGCAATGGAAAACTACGTGAGCAAAGATACGGTACAGAATGCACAGTGGCTCCTTTTTCCTGGTGTCAGAATGTCACAGCCTTACAGCTGAGCTGTGGCTTGATTAATTGATTCAGAATGATTCCTGTTGAGCAATTGTCTTCTCTAAAGGGATGTCAATGCAATCTGCTAGCAACTGTCACTTCATATCACGTATGAATTATGCTGTATAATGGGTTCAGGTGCTCATACAAATTGACTGTCATCAAATCCTTGTGTGTGATAATTCAGGGAAATCATCTCATTCAGACGATGAAAACAAAGGAGCAGAGTAGTGACAAGAGAATGAAGGTGATAACCTTCATACTGCTGACAAGAAAAACAATGTGTAAAAACTGCTACTAATTTATTGTTCGCTCAGCTCAGTAATTAGCCCCCCACCCCTGCAAATATTCTCCGACTCAGCAATGATGTTATGAGAAAAGACAAGGTAGAAAATTCTCATATTCTTACTGTTGGTGTGAATTGATTACAACCAATTGTCAATGTGTATAAAAATATGGACCAAGATGTAGTATTATGTATACCCTCTGACACAGTAATTTCCACTTCTAAGCATTTACCCCAAATGGATAATAATACCATAAGTGCAAAACCTTATATGCATAGAGTTTTCACTATAGCATTCTTTAGATTAGTAAAAATTGTGAAACAATGTAAACATTTACAGCAAAAGGTTGTGTATAAGACCTGTGTAATATCATAATGAAAACATTAAAAATGACTATCTATAAATGTATAAATAAATAAAAAAGTATAAAACAGTATAAATAGTTATGCTATAATTACGTAAAACTATATGCACATATCTACATGTCTATATAAAGTAGAGAACTATCTGGAAGAATGTTTATTGAAATTTTTTTTTATTGGTGGTTTTTCTTTTTTCTGAGAGAGAAACATTGACTTGTTGTTCTACTTATTTATGCATTTATTGATTGAGTCTTGTATGTTCCCTGACCAGAGATTGAACCCAAAAACTTGGTGTATTGGGACGACACTTTAACCAACTGAGCTACCCTGCCAAGGCCTCATGAAATTTTCATATTAGTTTTCTTAGTGTCAGAATCTAGAGTGATTTTTACTTTAGTGTCCTTGTCCATGTGGCTCAAATTTTTATAACAAACATTCAGCAATTTTACAAAAACAGTAAGCTATTTAAAAAGAAAAGCATATGATAGGAAACTATTCGTGAGTATAATGAGGCTGAGGAATTTGAAAGGGTTCTTATGATTACACCTTCGTTCAGAGATGATGATGATGATGATGGGTGAGTTGCATAATAGTCATGTACAATAACAAGAACATTAATTTACAATTTATTGAGAGTAGTAGGCTGAGGAATTTGAAAGGGTTCTTATGATTACACCTCCGTTCAGAGATGATGATAATGATGATGATGGGTGAGTTGCATAATAGTCATGTACGATAACAAGAACATTAATTTACAATTTATTGAGAGTAGCAATATGTGCTCAGCACCATTAGAAACAATAGTCATAAGTGGATTTGAAACTGAAATTAAATAAACAATCACAAAAGCACTTGCAAGCCAATCACATTGGGGAGATGAAGGCCATTTCTGGGGGGGAAGTAACACATGACATCTGAGAACTGCAATGCTGGAGCACTGAGCACGATTTAACACAATTTGGGAGAGTTTATTTTGGCCCAGGAAAAGCTTTCTGGAGGAAATGAATGTGAGAGGTGAATTTAAAAGTGAGGCAGACAGCTTGCTGGAGAGGAAGTCAAATAGTATATTTCACAGAGCCCAAAGGAAGGAAGAAGAATATTTTTGCCTCGGGATTTCCAAGGAATAAATGTGAAATGTGTCTCTAGTCTGTGGTTACTGCCAAAGTCTGCAGCCGAGCTCTGTCAGAAGTCATTCTTCCCTTAAGAAGCCTTGGCAGGTTCATTGTGTAGAAACTACTGCGGAGGGAGATCACCCTTGGAAAAAATCACAGAAGAGAATCCGTTGGGAAGCCCATGTTATCTCTTTTCAGACCACAAAGATATCACCAAATGCCCAGTGGAAGCACTGAAGGAATGTTTTGCATCAGGGGATAAGTGTTTTACAGAGAAGCTCAGTCTGTATCGATTTGAATGATGTCGTTTCGAGGTGTCAAGCAGTTCTCCCAAAAATAATCCCCAGCCAGTTCTCAGCTAGAACCTGAAATTTCTTTAAATATTCATTTCTTTGTATTGATGTCATCGCATCTCTGGACAAGATAGTTCTTTACCAGCCAGTAATGACTTATCATAGGTTCCGTTATCCAACATAGAATATCCATAAAAAAAAAAAGAATATCCAAGGACTGGGATATAATAAAGACTTTTTGATGGAGTTGGATAATAACGGCCCATCTTTTGGGTGCTACCTGGCTAGGCCTGTCCGGAAACTATAATAACAGGGCGGCAAAACTGTTCTTTAAAATTCACATGATTTTAATATAGAAAACATAATTTTTAATTTAGTACATATTTAATGCAAGTTTTTTCAAATCTTATAAATAAATAAATAGTCCTGAAAGTGTGTCTCAGTTGGTTGGGCTTTATCCTGTGCATCAAAAGGTTGCTGTTTTGATTCTTAGCCAGGGCCCATGCCCAAGTTTCAGGCTCAATCCCCAGGACGGGGTGTGCAGGAGGCAGCTGATCAATGATTTGCTCTCACATGAATGATTGTCCCTCACCCTTCCTCTCTCTCTAAAAATCAGTTAAATAAATAAATACATAATACATAAAATGAAAATATACAAATACTTTAGCAACTCATAACCAGGTGCAATGTTTATCACAGATTGTAGCTATTTATTTTGAATATTACTATAGTTGTGATTATTTATTGTCTACCTTCCCCTCAAGTTAATAAGTTCCTTGAGGGATAGGTCACTTCTGTTTTGCTCACTTCTCTACTCCCAGCAGCACCTGGCCCAATGCCTGGTACAAAGTAAATGTTCAATAACATTTAATGAGTCATAGTAGAACAAGTGGGACCCAGGCAAAGACCAAATACTCAAGGAGGAATTGAGAGAAAGAATTAGGTCAAAAAAGGGCCTCCAAAATGTGATAATCTACTTTACAGTTTTGTCTTGAGTTTGAACTACTTGATAGAAATGCATATCATCATGATCTTTTAAAGATTATGGTCACTTTCTCTTCCTGTATTACTTCTAGTTTTTCTTGCTTTGCAACTTTGAAATGTCAATTACCCTTCTCCTATAAAAAGCCCAATGAATTAAGTTTACAGAGGGGAATTCTCTCTGGTTAAGTTTAAAGAAAATATGACTCTATTCAGCAATAGTGTTTCTTAATTTTCCTTTTAGATTTGTACTAGAGGCCCAGTGCATGAAATTCGTGCACTGATAGGGTCCCTAGCAGCTGCCAGCTGCTGGCCAGGTACTCCCTTCCTTCCCCGGGCCTCCTGCCACTGTCAGCTGGGGCCTCCTTCCCTTCCCCCGGCTGGCCCTGCCCTCTGGTTGAACTCCTGGATGAACTTCCGGTCAAGGGGACAATTTGTATATTACGCTTTTATTATACAGGATTAGCTATGTATAATTTTTAAAAATCTCTCTTCCTTTCTTTTTGAATTTTTTACCTCCAAATTTTATTACATTAAATATTTAAGCTTATTTATTGTATCTCAATAATATAGATATCTAATTTTTGTACACTTTTGCCCTCTAGAAAGTCATTATTTTTATCTAGACCACCTTTATTCCCTGCTATGTTATCTGTAGCAGGGGCGAGGGCTAAGAGAGCTACAAAAGTGTTATCATTATCATTAGTCACCACTTCTCCAAATAAAGATTTGTTTACTTAAATATTTATTGAGTGCCTACTATGAGACCTGGCTCTTGGCCTTAAACACAAAGTGGGTACTAAACAAAGTCCCTGAGAACTAGCATCTCAATTTGTTTGGAATGAGTTTTCTCAGGATTGAGGTTTATTTCTTATGTAAAAGTTCGTTAAAGTATGAAAAATACAACAATCTCTTAATCATAGCACAATTGAGTTTTATTTAAATTTCCCAATTTAGAAATTAAAAGAACAAAACAAGCACCTATCATTAGCATCACACAACTAAGCTATTAGTCATTGCACTCTGGACAGAAAGACACATTTTTTTAAACCAAGGATGAGGGTGAGAGCAGGATTTGCAGTCAATCCCCACAGCCCCTCAGCGCAGTGACTCTCAGTGCCACCTCCAAAGCCAATCGTGGGGAGGATGCAGCCAACATCATAGCTTCCAGGGATGCTGTCAGCGGCAGAAAAGGAGACGCAGGTAACATCCCCGCTCTTAAATTTCTCACACTTCCCTGCTGAGTTTGTCCTGAGAACTGTAAAATTGGGGAAAAAGAACAAAATGTTCTAAGTGTCTCTTATCTGACCCCTATTCCCGTTCACAGCTTTCACCTGGAAAATGGGACAGAAAATATGAGTACTTTATATTCATGCCTTCACTTCCCTCAGACCCTCATGTCTAGGTTTGAGTTTTTCCAGAAGTGGACCCTGAGGAAAGGCAGTGAGCTCAAGCGGTTTATTTGGGAGGTGATTACAGGAAACACGGTCAAGAGAGTGAGGAAATGAGATAGAAAAGGGAGGAGTCGGCGAGATCTCCCTGCTGTTGGTGCTGTGGACTCACCTCTGAGTGGGCCGAGCTGAGGACTGACACTGCCGGTGAGGGAGCTCATGCCTGTGCCTGTGGAACAGGCATCCAAGTCCTGTGGGCACCGCCATGCCCTTCCTCACAACAAAAGACAACATCTATTTCTCCTCTCCTCGGGCCCAGGCTGGCCAGTGACTTGCTTTTACCAGCAGATGAAGGCAGAAATGAGGCTGGGCAATGTGTGGGCCAGTAAGAAACCCAGGAGCCTCTACTGTCACACTCTCTGAGGACGTCAACCGCTCTCCTGTAAGAAGAACCTAGGCCAGGGGTGGGCAACCTTTTTGTGAGTGCGTGCCAAAACCAGCAAAATCTCTGACTCAAAATTCTTCTGCGTGCCAACCCTAATTTTTTGAGAACATGTTA
>NW_005370080.1:3047867-3088985 GCF_000412655.1 Myotis brandtii | reverse complement strand
TCAGGCTACTCCTATTACGAGACTTAATAAAATTCATCACTGAGAACAAAGATTCACAAGCGTATGTGGATGAAACCAAAACACTGGTTGGATCTAGGAAGGCAGGGAGAGTTAAGGCAGAGGCATAGAAATTGCTCTTCCCCTCTCTCGTCAATCCATGTCTATGGTCTTTAAGATAACTTGTTATGTAAAATTATTTATTTATCTAAGATGCACCTACACTGAATTTATCTGAAAAATAAAAAAGTCGATATTAAGGGAAAAAATTGTAAATGGAAGATTATAAGAGAGGGTTTCTCGTGCCAGCAAAAGTTACTGGCGTATCATATTTGGCACGCATGCCAGGGGTTGCCCACCCCTGACCTAGGCTCATGTACTAAATGGTGAGACATGTGTGGAGAGAAAGAGGCCATGCAGAGGAGTATCCGAGGCCAGGCATGTGACAGAGGTCTCCGTGGGTCTCGCAGCCCTCTAGCTGCCAGCTGCAGGCAATTGAGTGACCTGAGGTCCTAAAGAACAGAAGACTCCCCAGCTGAGTCCTGCCTGCATTGCTCACCTAGAGAATCATGAAAAATAATCAAAAACATTGTTGTCTTACAAAGTGGCTGGGCATTTACTTAGGAAGCAGAGCTATCTGATACACATGCCAATGCTGGTCGGTCACTGGCTGAGAGTTGCTCCCAGGGCCTGTTAATTTCCCGGCACTTCTGGTCTGATTCCGTAGGTGGGCACAGCAGACTTCCCTAGCCAGAGAACACCTTTGAGAGAGAAATGCAGGTTCCCTGGCCTATGGGTGTCGGGCTGGTGTGCACTGAGGTGGCAGCGGCACAGGATTGTGGGTGGGGCACTGGCAGGTCTGCTACACCTGTGCATTCTCGCTTACACCCATCACATACCTTCTGACAAACTGGGCCTTTTTACCTTTCCTCTGAAGGCAGAGATCACTATTGCTTCTGTTGGCAAAATTTGGTCTTTCTAGTGGGCCGCTCTGATGTCAGTGTTCCGAGGCAAATTCTTGCTTCCCTGGAGAGTAAATGTGCTTCTTCCAACACCTGATCCCTTCACGCAGTGGTTCTCAACCTTCTGGCCCTTTAAATACAGTTCCTCATGTTGTGACCCCCAACCATAAAATTATTTTCATTGCTACTTCATAACTGTAATGTTGCCACTGTTATGAATCGTAATGTAAATATCTGATATGCAGGATGGTCTTAGGCGACCCCTGTGAAAGGGTTGTTCGACCGCCAAAGGGGTCGTGACCCACAGGTTGAGAACCACTGCCTTAACGTTTCCAAGCTGCCCATCTATTTCCTGAAACATTTAACAATCTATGCCAACATTTTATGTGTTCGTGTATGTGTTGTCAAAGCAAAGAACTGCAAAGAAAAGAACATAGTCTCCTTTCTCATGTAGTTCAAAGTCTAAAAAGATAGGAGCCAATCAGGAAATAAGTTACCATCCAGCAGCATTAGCAAGATAAAACCATTCTACAAACTTGCTGTCAAAGTAAATACGAGTAACGCTCCATCTAAGATGGACTGCTTGTTATTTTCCTTGTTTTTCTTTTGGTGAAGATGAGGTCACCCAGAGGACCCAGCTTCTCCCTTCGTTGCCCTGGTAATCAAAAGCATGTAATTAAAAGCTGGCTGGTGACAGCAATGAATGTGGTTCTGTGACCCAAGAAAGGTTTTTTCCTAAGCAAAGCTCATTAGACCACATTAAATTCACAATAGGCTTAAATTCACCAAGTGTACACTGGAACGATCATGAGCAGAGGGTTTTAACCAGAGAATTCCCCGAAGGACAGGGGAGGGTTTAAGACCAGTTTTAAAAAAAATAACAAGGAAGCCAAGTAGAGGTTGGACTTTCTGGTGCTTACACAAGACAGGAATGAGGGCTACTGGCAGAGAGGTCTTTTGTATAAGGCTGGTGACTGGGAGGGGGAGAGAGGAGAGACAGGTTAGCTCAGTGTGGCTGGACTGGGGATGCCTTCCTGTTGGGTCACATTCTTGTTTTGATCAACAAGCCAAGGCACAGTTCATTTAGTATTTTCCGTCACCTACACAGCTGGTCCAGGTCACTGGGCCAAAAAGCAGGATACATGCGAATTTTATTTTAGGTAGGCTCTGCAATGGCTTGTTCATTCATTTTGTCACTGAGACACTAACCCCACATCTTTCTTAAAGAAAATTATGGAGAGAAGCTGTGTAAATTCCACATACCTTTAAGAAGGAGACCCAAACTCTCCTGTTAACCAGGCTTTGAAACTTCACTTGACCCCCTCCCAAATGCTCCGAGAACTAAAGCCTTAAAGCAGTCACTGGAGTTTTCGCCCCTCACCAGATGTTTGCCTAGAGGGCAGAGCAGACCTCGCAGCAGACTGCTGTCTCCAAACCCAGACAACTGGACCTAACCTTCCGAGGGCGAGGGCGAGGGCGGCGAGATTGCTCATGAAGGCAGCAGACAGTGAGGTGGCTGCTAACTCCTGCTGGACTCCCAGCAAGTTATTTACCGTTTGGCCTCCACATTGTCACCCGAAGAAAGAGGACACTAACAGAAGCTGTCTTGCAGACGTGTTGTCAAAGTACTTTGCACGCTGCCGTGACATTGAGCACACTCATTGAACGCTGGCTGTCACAGGCAGTGTGGGGATTGCTGCTTTCCGAGGCACCGGGGACATTTCTCCACACGCAGGGCTCTTCCCAGTCAGCCCCTCTGGATGCCTGAAGTCGTTACTAGAGAACTTCTCTGGTTTTTTAAGAATCGTCCTTTATTAAAAATGCAACTTAGCAGCTCCAGACATACCTCATCCTGGGCTGTTTCCTGGGTTCCTCAGGACACATGCACCTCACTGTTAGGCGTGTGTCCAAGCGCGTGCTGGTGCAGCAGCAACGTCCCTGTATGTACTGGGGCACAAGCATGGTGTAAGCTTCCATAAAGGGCTTCAGGAGCTCTGTGAGTGCCCTGAAATTAGAAGCAAAACTTGTCTTGGTGTATTTGTATGCTTTGGGGGCTAGAAGATCCATAGCTTCCATTGGATTCTCAAAGAGCTCTGTAATTAAAGAGCTGCTGGGATGGAGACAGCTACCTGGAACCAGCCACCCACAGCCTCTTTCAAGTATAGTGGGTTTGCTGAGAGTCTGGAGAGATCTCGGGGTGCATGCCAGCTGGGGTGTACAGCCAGAGAAGCCCAAGGGTGCTGGTGCTCTGCTGTGTCAGTGTGAGAGAGCAGACAGGGCCAGAGCCAAACCCACCCCTGGTGACTCAGCTTGCTTCTGGAAGCTCCCTCTCAACACAGGAAGGGCCTAGCCCAGGGCGAGAATGAACCCTCAGGGCTCAGAGCTCCCGTGTAACCCTGGGTCTCAGGGGTACAGAGCTCTAGGTGAGAGAATTTCACTCAAGGCTCCTTAAAGTTTCTTTCAATTCTAAAATGAAATCGTCCTAATGATCCTTCTGTTTTCCTCATTGACTCTCTCTCCCTCATTACATATTTCTCCCTGCCTGAAGCTTATATAATTTGGGGGTAGGGTTGCCAGGTAAAGCATAGTGCTCTCAGTTAAATGTGGATTTCATAAAAAAAAATTTCATAACTTTTTTAGCGTAAATATATCGTCAATATTGAATGGGATATATATGTAATAAAATTATTTGCTGTTTACCTGAAATTCTCAAATTCACATTTACCTGAGAGTCCTGATTTTTTATTTGCTAAATCTAGTATTATGGTCTGCATTGTGTCCTCCCAAAATTCTTATGTTCTAACACCCAGCACCTCACAATGTGACCTTATTTGGAGGTCGGGTTTTTTAAAGAGATAATTAAGTTAAAATGAGGTCATTGGTATGGGCCCTAATCCAATATGACTGGTGTCCTTATAAGAAGAGGAGATTAGGACACAGGCACACACAGGGAATACCATATGAAGACACAGGGAGAAGATGGCCATCTACAAGCCAAGGAGAGAGGCCTCAGAAGAAACTTAAGCTGCCAATACCTTGATCTCAGACTTCAGTGTCCAGAAAATAAATTGTTGTTTAAGCCACCCAGTCTGTGGTGTTTGTTATGGCAGCCCTAGCAGACTAATTCATCTGGCAGCAGTATTTGGAGAGCACTTTAAGGCAAAGAACACAAAATTATGAATACAGAATTAAGAACAAATGTGAAGATTTATTACAATGAGAAGAGAAATCAGAGCAAATTACCAGAGCCTTGAAGGTCTGAGTCCCTTTCCTCAGAAGTCCATTTAGGCCATTGGAGTACCCGCCAGCTCCTACAACTCACAGAGACCCCCTCAAGTGGGAGGTGCTCAAGTCTAAGCTTCCTGAGTATGGTGGTCAGTTTAAATCTGCTGGTATGTTTACATCTTTTCTAAAGCCTTCTCTGTTTATTTCCCTGGTTGCATTTGGTTTTCATGGATGTCTCTCAAATTACACAATTGGGTATTTTTGTAGCTCTATATCTTTGTCTTTTATTTTTTAGTCCCTTTTTTCTCTTCTGGAGGATTGGTTCTTAGTTCTTTAATTTCACATAAAAATAAATGTTAAATAAAGTTTGTATAAGTTTTTCAGATTAGCACTGTTTTAGAAACATCATATTGTTTTATTTTAGGGACAACTGGATAACTTTATTTTCTACATTTCATGAAGTTTGAAGAGAGAAATAAGGAATAATATTTTCTTTTACATAATGAACTCTTATAGAGACATTTCATGTTTGCTCTAGTCTGCAGATTTATAAAGAAATGTGCATATATAAATACATATGTGTATGTATATATTTACAAGTGCTACATGATTCCTGGTCAGGACACATACCCAGGCAACTGATTGATGTTTCCATCTCACATCGATGTTTCTCTCTCCCTCTCTTCCTGCCTCTCTCTATAGAAATCAATAAACATATCCTCTGGTGAGAATTTTTAAAGAAGAAGGTACTTGAGGTCATTATTACATAGATTTCACATTAGTATGGCAGGTAAAGTTCTGACCTTGAAAATCTTAATTCTCTTCCTATTAGGACTGGAAATTGACTTAAAATGCAAGATGATAGAAACTAAAATGGCCCTAGCCCTTTTGGCTCAGTGGATAAAGTGTCAGCCTGCAGACTGAAAGGTCCCAGGTTCAATTCTGGTCAAGGGCACATGCTCAGGTTGTGGGCTCAATCCCCAGCAGGGGGTGTGTAGGAAGCAGAAGATCAATGATTCTCATCATTGAGGTTTCTCTCTCTCTCTACCTATCCTTTCCTCTCTGAAATCAATAAAAATATATAAAAGAAAAGAAAATGTATAAACAGTCATGCTCTGCATAACAACTTTTTGGTCAATGATGAACCGCATATACAATGGTGGTCCCATCCTATGTAATAAAAGCCTAATATGCTAAATGTCCAACTGTTCAACTGTTCGACCAGTCGCTATGACACACACTGACCACCAGGGGGAATGCACTCTGACTGGTAGGTTAGCTTGCTGCTGGGGTCTCGCCGATCGGGACTGGGCAAGATGGGCCGGACATGCCCTGGAGCCCTCCCACGGTCCCTCCTCGCCTGATTGTGCACCAGTGGGCTCCCTCAGCCTGGCCTGTACCCTTTTGCAATCCGGGACCCCTCAGCAGATGTTGGAGAGCCGGTTTCAGCCTGATCCCGCAGGCCTAGGCCAAGGGACCCCACCAATGCACGATTCCGTGCACCAGGCCTCTAGTAAGATTATAATGGAGCTGAAAACATCCTATTACCTACTGACATCATAGCCATCATGATGTTGTAGTGCAACATATCCTATATAATAAAAGGCTAATATACAAATTGACCGAACGGTGGAACGACCGGTCACTATGACGTGCACTGAGCACCAGGGGGCAGATGCTCAGCGCAGGAGCTTCCCCCTGGTGGTCAGTGCGCTCCCACAGGGGGAGTGCTGCTCAGCCAGAAGCCAGGTTCATGGCTGGCAAGCACAGCAGTGGTGGCGGAAGCCTCTCCTGCCTCCACAGCAGCACTAAGGATGTCTGACTAAGCCATCAGTCAGACATCCGCCGAGGGCTCCCAGATTGCAAGAGGGAGCAAACCGGGCTGAGGGACCCCACCCCCCCCAAGTGCACAAATTTCTTGCACTGGGCCTCTAGTTACACACACGTTTGGGGTGATGCTGGTGTAAACAAACCTACTATGCTGCCAGTTGTATAAAAGTATAGCTCATACAATTATCTACAGTACATAATGCATGATGATAATAGATGACT
Organism: Myotis brandtii; assembly: GCF_000412655.1. Classification (NCBI taxonomy): domain Eukaryota; kingdom Metazoa; phylum Chordata; class Mammalia; order Chiroptera; family Vespertilionidae; genus Myotis; species Myotis brandtii. Next base: position 3,082,749 of record NW_005370080.1, on the reverse strand, counting down.
ATCTAACTGGTTTATGTATTTACTATACTATATGTTTTATTGTTATTTTACAGTGAACTCTATTTATATTTTTTAAATTTTGCTGTGAAACAGTATGCTGTGTCACACCAGCAACAGCCTCATACATCATCTCATGTTTACCATGTCTCTTGATTGCATCATTTTCTCTTGTACTTGATTTCATCTCTGTTGTTTTATACAGTAACAATCTGTACAGGCTTCAAGCCTAGGAGCAATAGGCTACCCCGTATAGCCTAAGTGTGTAGTAGGCTGTACCATCCAGGTTTGTGAAAGTGCACTCTCTGATATTTGCACAACAACAAAATTGCCTAACAACACATTTCTCGGAATGTATTCCTGTTAAAGCCCATAACTTTATATGAAAATCTAATTATTATAAAAGAAAATAAAAGTAATTTAAGATGGATGATGCAAACAAGCATTGGGAGAGAAAGAAGAATGTAGAACAAGATAAACAGAGTGCAACATGGATGAAACACCAAGAAATGAAATTTATTTAGCAGTGTTAAAATAATGGCCTGAAGTCATTGATTCTTAGCCCTGTCTATAATTAGCAACTATTCAAATGGGGTGGAGGGAAAATGGATGTAGATTGTCAAATTTTGAATGGTTTTTCCTTGCTCATAAATTTTAAACCATCTAGTCTTTGTTTCATCACAACTCTCTGATGTTTTAATATATAGTTTTTGTTTCAAAACACTAGTTATTGCCTGCCTTGAAAATATGAAAATATCAAACCAGTAACATTTAGCCTGAAGTGAACTAATACTTATATGTTTGGAGCAACTATAAATATTTCTATCTTTCATTGGCAGTAAAAAACATGGTCTTAAGTAAGTGTGTAATGTATTAATGGATGTATAATGATGATTGAATAAACTAGCTCATCATTCTTGCTATTCTAGTCTTATAATGTGACAATTGTGCTGCCATTTGCCTGCTTTTCCCCTCCGAAATACTAGATATATTACATTGGGGTGTAAACGTGTGTGTGTGTGTGTGTGTGTGTGTGTGTGTGTGTGTGTGCATATAGTGATGGTGGTGTGTTTGCATATGTGTGAATTGTGTAGTGATAGTGGTAGGGCTGGTGATGAAGACCACATAACTGCTATAACTAGTCCAGAATGTTCTGGCTTTTTATTGTACACACTAGAGGCCCGGTGCACAAAAATTTGTGCACTTGGTGGGGGGAGGGGGGTCCCCCAGCCTGGCCTGTGCCCTCTCACAGTCTGGGACCCCTCGGGAGATAGGTGGGGGTCCCCACTGGGGTGCCTGGCCAGCCTGGATGAGGGGATGATGGCTGTTTGCAGCTGGTCACACCCCCTTCAGGGTGGGGGTCCCCACTGGGGTGCCTGGCCAGCCTGGATGAGGGGATGATGGCTGTTTGCAGCTGGTCACACCCCCTTCAGGGTGGGGGTCCCCACTGGGGTGCCTGGCCAGCCTGGATGAGGGGATGATGGCTGTTTGCAGCTGGTCACACCCCCTTCAGGGTGGGGGTCCCCACTGGGGTGCCTGGCCAGCCTGGATGAGGGGATGATGGCTGTTTGCAGCTGGTCACACCCCCTTCAGGGTGGGGGTCCCCACTGGGGTGCCTGGCCAGCCTGGATGAGGGGATGATGGCTGTTTGCAGCTGGTCACACCCCCTTCAGGGTGGGGGTCCCCACTGGGGTGCCTGGCCAGCCTGGATGAGGGGATGATGGCTGTTTGCAGCTGGTCACACCCCCTTCAGGGTGGGGGTCCCCACTGGGGTGCCTGGCCAGCCTGGATGAGGGGATGATGGCTGTTTGCAGCTGGTCACACCCCCTTCAGGGTGGGGGTCCCCACTGGGGTGCCTGGCCAGCCTGGATGAGGGGATGATGGCTGTTTGCAGCTGGTCACACCCCCTTCAGGGTGGGGGTCCCCACTGGGGTGCCTGGCCAGCCTGGATGAGGGGATGATGGCTGTTTGCAGCTGGTCACACCCCCTTCAGGGTGGGGGTCCCCACTGGGGTGCCTGGCCAGCCTGGATGAGGGGATGATGGCTGTTTGCAGCTGGTCACACCCCCTTCAGGGTGGGGGTCCCCACTGGGGTGCCTGGCCAGCCTGGATGAGGGGATGATGGCTGTTTGCAGCTGGTCACACCCCCTTCAGGGTGGGGGTCCCCACTGGGGTGCCTGGCCAGCCTGGATGAGGGGATGATGGCTGTTTGCAGCTGGTCACACCCCCTTCAGGGTGGGGGTCCCCACTGGGGTGCCTGGCCAGCCTGGATGAGGGGATGATGGCTGTTTGCAGCTGGTCACACCCCCTTCAGGGTGGGGGTCCCCACTGGGGTGCCTGGCCAGCCTGGATGAGGGGATGATGGCTGTTTGCAGCTGGTCACACCCCCTTCAGGGTGGGGGTCCCCACTGGGGTGCCTGGCCAGCCTGGATGAGGGGATGATGGCTGTTTGCAGCTGGTCACACCCCCTTCAGGGTGGGGGTCCCCACTGGGGTGCCTGGCCAGCCTGGATGAGGGGATGATGGCTGTTTGCAGCTGGTCACACCCCCTTCAGGGTGGGGGTCCCCACTGGGGTGCCTGGCCAGCCTGGATGAGGGGATGATGGCTGTTTGCAGCTGGTCACACCCCCTTCAGGGTGGGGGTCCCCACTGGGGTGCCTGGCCAGCCTGGATGAGGGGATGATGGCTGTTTGCAGCTGGTCACACCCCCTTCAGGGTGGGGGTCCCCACTGGGGTGCCTGGCCAGCCTGGATGAGGGGATGATGGCTGTTTGCAGCTGGTCACACCCCCTTCAGGGTGGGGGTCCCCACTGGGGTGCCTGGCCAGCCTGGATGAGGGGATGATGGCTGTTTGCAGCTGGTCACACCCCCTTCAGGGTGGGGGTCCCCACTGGGGTGCCTGGCCAGCCTGGATGAGGGGATGATGGCTGTTTGCAGCTGGTCACACCCCCTTCAGGGTGGGGGTCCCCACTGGGGTGCCTGGCCAGCCTGGATGAGGGGATGATGGCTGTTTGCAGCTGGTCACACCCCCTTCAGGGTGGGGGTCCCCACTGGGGTGCCTGGCCAGCCTGGATGAGGGGATGATGGCTGTTTGCAGCTGGTCACACCCCCTTCAGGGTGGGGGTCCCCACTGGGGTGCCTGGCCAGCCTGGATGAGGGGATGATGGCTGTTTGCAGCTGGTCACACCCCCTTCAGGGTGGGGGTCCCCACTGGGGTGCCTGGCCAGCCTGGATGAGGGGATGATGGCTGTTTGCAGCTGGTCACACCCCCTTCAGGGTGGGGGTCCCCACTGGGGTGCCTGGCCAGCCTGGATGAGGGGATGATGGCTGTTTGCAGCTGGTCACACCCCCTTCAGGGTGGGGGTCCCCACTGGGGTGCCTGGCCAGCCTGGATGAGGGGATGATGGCTGTTTGCATCTGGTCACACCCCCTTCAGGGTGGGGGTCCCCACTGGGGTGCCTGGCCAGCCTGGATGAGGGGATGATGGCTGTTTGCAGCTGGTCACACACCCTTCAGGGTGGGGGTCCCCACTGGGGTGCCTGGCCAGCCTGGATGAGGGGATGATGGCTGTTTGCAGCTGGTCACACACCCTTCAGGGTGGGGGTCCCCACTGGGGTGTCTGGCCAGTCTGGGTGAGGGGCTGAGGGCTGCTTTCAGGCTGGCGGTGGTTGACTGAAGCCTCCAATCGCTCCCTTTTTTTCTTTTTTTTATTTTATTCTGGGCCAGCTTTAGCTCTGGCTCTAGCTCTGAGGCTTTGTATCTGGTTTGTTTGCCGTTCTATAATCGAAACAATGTATAACTTCAGCTCTGAGATCCCGGCAGGCTGAAAGCTGGTTTCTGGGGTTTTGTTTAGCTACTACATTTGCAACATAGTACATAGTTGCTTAGAGTTGCAACTCAGAGGCCGGCAAGTCAGGCGGGGAACGTTGGAGTCTGCAGTCACTGGAGCAAGCAAGCCTTCACTTCAGTGCATGGCTGCTGGCTGCCATCTTGGCTGACAGTTAATTTGCATAAGGATATGCTGATTAGCCAATGGGAAGGGTAGCGGTCGTACGCTAATTACCATGTTTCTCTTTTATTAGTGTAGATTATAATTATAATTAAGAATTATTAAGGTTCTCTTTTATTGAAATATTTAACAATAGAATTATATTACTGTTTAATCTTTCATTCCGCCTTTCTTTTTGAAAAGGCAATTAATTAAATGCCCAGTAGATATTTATACTATTGTAAAGTTTTCACTTTTTCCCTTTGCTTTAAATCAGCTCATTTATTGTGCAGGTAACTATGCAGGTATCTTTATTGTGTGTATATTTAATGCTTGAAATGTTATTTTTTTCTTGGAATTGAATATACAACTGCTTATAAATTATTATTCTTATATACAATTCAGCTAGAAGAAGGTAAATAATAAATATTGCCTCATCAAGGGTCCTTTTCCTTATGGTCTGACATAAAGATTTTTCTACAACTCAAAGTTTCTGAAAATAGCCCCATCTTCTTTGAGAAATGTCATCCCTCTACTTGCTCTGCTGCTGATGTACTTGTTCTTTCGGTGAGTGCACCTGCCCCAAGTTTGTTTGGTTATTATTCAGTAGCCACTTGTGGTTTGAGGCCATAGTATTTTCAAAACTCTTATTGATGATAGTTATTCAACTTTCTATATACCAATTTTGTACAATATATTCTAACTTAAGATAGCTGCAGTAAATCATGCTTTATAGAAAGACTTATACATATATTGAGCTAAAAGCAGGGGCTTCAAAATACATTTCCCCATCTTTTGAAAGTATGCAAAAGCCTAATTGGAAGGTAACTATTTGAACCCACAAAGATATGTTGTTTTAATAATTGGTCGTTAAAAAATGCATTAGATAGCATTAACAGTAAAAGTGTGTATCAGTCTTAAAAATATACTAGCCTGTTTTTTTGTTGTTGTGTTTTATTTTGCTTTTCAGATGCAAGAAAACCTCATTTAATGGATGAAAGCTGCTTGAAGCAGCAGGAAAGAACAGTTGACTAATCTAAACACTTTCATGGCCATCAGACTGGTCAAATGTTAATGCCTGACCATTCTAAGTTCAAGAGGACTCTCACACACCCCTGGTGGAGTATAACTAGATCAACTGCATAGAGGTAATGTGAAAAAACTGAGTCCCAAGGCCCAGCAATATCACTTCTAGGTACCTTCCCTGGAGAAACTCTAACCCATGTGTACAAGGGAAACAAAGGCATGAAATTAAGGATAGTGGTTCTCCCTGGAGATAAAGGAGGGAAAGGAGATGAGGTACATAGGGTATGTTACATCTATCTGTCTATCTATATGATATATAGTTTCTTTTTTAAGAAGAATACCTGAGCAAGGCAATGTTCAGAGGGGAAACAATGAAGTGGTCTCCTTACTGCAAATGAATACAAGAATAATAGATACATGTTAAAATATGATAGTCATACATAAATTAATTCTCATACATTTAATAAATAGAGATGAAGGTGAAGGTTGCTAAGCCTGCTAACCATAATGACTCTTTATTCACTGGAGTTAACGTTGAGTGACAGCATTCAGTTGTGAAGGAGGGAAAAAAATTACATCCTAAATACCTATCAGCAGACATTGTATCTCAGAGGTAAGTAGCATTAAATATTTTTTAAAATTTTAACTGTCTGGGAAAGATACTTCCCTATTAACACTGGTGCCTGGGATTTGACTTTATCACATTTGATTCTCAGATCTGTTTTCAGGTAACCTTTATGTGAGGAATAAGTTACCTGCTTATTCCCAAAAGAGTCATTTTATCACAAATCTTAATAAAAACACCAAAATAATGAGCACACTCCACTGTGTCTCCTCTTGCCCTGCCTCTCCCTGTCATATCATCAGTATTCACCTGGGCACACAAGCTAGAATCCCCAGTTCCCCAGGTTTCAACCTCCCCGCGGCCATGTCACAGTGGTCCTGCAGCTTCAGCTCTTTATACCCTCCATTCCTTCTACTGCTTCCAGCCTCAGGCGCCAGAAGCATTGATTTGCTGGCAGTGAAAGCTGACTGTACCCACTGTCCCTCTATCTGGCCACCCTCCCCCCACCCTCCCCATTTGTTTGCCAGACTAACTCCCAAGCTGAACCAGGTGAGTCATGTACTTTCTCACCCGCCCTGGGCTTCCCTCTGCTGCATCACACAGGACTGCATCACCGTCTTTCCTAGAAACTGGACTGCACTACCTGAGGGCAGGGATGACATCTGATGGACCTTTGCCCCACATGTCTAATGCATTACATGGCACACCACGTAGGTGCTAGATAAGCTGAAGAGAACCGAGTAAGGATTGATAACCCACATTTAGTACAAATTGTTAAATTTTTAAAAAATATTGTGCTATGCATTGGCAAAATCCTTACCTAAACAAGTAAGTCTCTAGCTGGGGTCTTACTGCATTCCTATTTTCTGTTGTCATTTTGGCTCCCCATTGCCTTCTGGGATTCCTCTCTCTCTCTCTTCTGGTCCACTTCTACACTCCTCTGGACTAAATAGTCATTTTCTTGCATCTGGGATGATGAAATAATTGCAGAGATTTTTCATGCAATTAAAGTGTTCTCATTGAGTACACTTTAAGTATTATACTGGGTTTCCTACAAGAGCCCATGTTGCTATTTCGAATTTGCAACTGTACAAATCCATGACATGTTGGAATTTAAGGAGGTTCATTAGCCTACAATATTTACTCTCCAAAATATTCATTCTGATTGAAAAAAATAACCTCCCACTTCACAAAACTCACTGACTCTCTTTATGCTGCTTCAGGACTATGTCATCCTGTATACACCACACTTTCGGTGTAGGAACCTGGAATTCAGGTTCTTTAATCCTTTCCAGACATTGATGAGTGGGCTACAGTGAGGAAGACATATTTGTGAACAGCAAATTATACAGAGATGCAAACTGTATGTCCAACATTGGAACATCTTATCTGTGTATTTGTCACAATACAGTGCATCACTGTATAACCACCCCCAACATACACAAGCGCGCGCACACACACACACACACACACACACACACACACAAATATCCACACGCACACACACCTCATACAGTCTGTATATTAGCCACAAGGTTGATGACAGACTTCTTTTGCCTTCTTATACTTAATCTACAGTGCACACTCCATAAAGAATGTCCATCCATATATGACATTTATATGACAAGCTAAATCCAGCTGCTGTTCCATGACACACCATTCCCAACGATTAATCAAAACTTCCCATTTCCCAAAGTGAACCATGTTCCCAGGTAGTGAGTGTGTGTCACACATTCTACTACCACTTGTACCAATTCCTAGATTCCTTCTTTTTATTCCCAGAAGGTGCAGGCTTTTGAGTAAAATGTTGCCTTGAAAGAATAAATGAGACTATAATAAATTTATGAAGATTATTTAATATACAAACATTTGCAAAAGTAGGCTGTTCATATGCAGTGTTAACAACATGTTTCTTATTGAATGTTCATAAAAGCACTATTATGAACTCCTATTGGTAAGTTTTGTTTACAAAGAAAATATTCTCATATATTTCTACATAAAATCCTGTCCATGTTAATACCAAAAAAACAGATGAAAGGCGATGGATGAACTATGCAGTGGTTCTTTAAGTCTGTGCCAAGGACCCCCATGACCTTTCAAGGGGCCCACAAGGTCAAAACTGTCTTGATAATAATACCAAGAGGTCATTCACCTTTGTAAATTTCACTGTCCCATGTGTGTATGGCAATATTTCCCAAAGACTACATGACCTGTGATATTGCAACCAACTCATTCAACTGAGTGCAGAGGCAGATATGATATGAGAATATAGCTCTCTCTCTCTCTACTCTAGAGCCAGACACTGAAGAGATTTATAAAACTGTAAAAAAAAACGCTATTCTCCTTCTTCATTGTTTGCATTTTGGAAAATAGTTATTTTTCATAAAATATTGAACTTATGCTGATGTTATGGTTTAGTATTGTTATTGTAAATAAATATTAAAATATTTATGTTTTAATTTATAATATAGTAAATATTGATAGATACAACTTATACCTTAAAAAGCTCTTTGGGGTCATCTTTGAGGATGGCTGAACTATACAAATGGATGGGCACGTTACTGTCAACTGGAAACACTCTCCCCTAAAAAACATTTTCAAAACAATGTTTTAAAAAAATGTGTTCCGTGACTCAGAGGGGAGTTTTCCATATAAAAGCCTCTTGATTGGCTATCAGCTGGTTGCACCTGGGCTAGTTTCCACCCGCCTTATCTCAAACATCCTCTATAGCTCCCTTTAGGCAAACAAAGCAGAGGAGGGGTGGGAGGTCTTCAGGCCACAACTTTTATTCTTGGAAAAGGCCTGCTCTGGGTCCTGGGCCCCCTCAAAGCTTTAGCAGCTTAAGCAAGTGCCTCCAAAGGGTTCCCACCGTGTCTGCCTGCCTGTCTGAAACTCATCTTATGTGAGTTTTCCTGGGAGTAAAAACAGTCATGCGAAATACATAGCCGATTTCTGGTTGCATAAGAATTCCCTGAGACACGTTTTAAAGATAGAGGTTCCAGGCCCCAATCCATACCTAAGGAATCCAAGCACAGGGCTGGGAGGACCGTGTCCTTCTCTATGACAGGCTCTCTCCATTATCCTTCACAGACAGTTTCCAGGAGGCAGGGAAGGTGCAGGTTGCCCAGTAAAGAAAGCAGAGCGTCGAGTGCATCACCTCCACACAGGAGCACAATGCCTGCAGCATGTGCCTGGAGGTACAGGAGAGCCCCTGGCTGGGGCAGCACCCAACCTAGTGGTGAGGTCAGAGCTGAATAGGAAGCCCAGGTACTCAGGAGCCCGGGCAAGGAGAGGTGACTGGGTGCCATAGAGCCTTAAGTTCTAAGTGGCGACTGATGGAGAAGACGAGAAAGAAAGGGGAATGAAGAGCAGAAGATATTATGGGAAGAGAGGGAAGTCCCAGAAGTGAGGTCCCAAGAGTGCTGAACTATCAACATTTTCCACCCACAAATTTGCTGAGAGCCAGCCCTAAGCTTTGGTATAGTGAGACCCAATGCACACTTAATAAATACCCAAAAGGCAGCTCTGGTGAAGATGATCAGAAAATATAAACAGAGCCCTAGCCAGCTTGGCTCAGCGGATAGAGGGTTGGCCTGTGGGTCACAGGTTTGATTCCAGTCAGGGGCACATGCCTGGGTTTCAGGCTCAATCCCCAGTAGGGGGTGTGCAGGAGGCAGCTGATCAATGATTCTCTCTCATCATTGATGTTTCTATCTCTCTCTCCTTCCCCCTTCCTCTCTGAAATCAATAAAAAAATATTTTTTAAAAAAAGAAAATATAAACAGAGAGAATTTTAAACGTGTTCACATAAACAAGACCTAGAAAGATCATGGAAATAAGCTGTCATGTGGAAAATCAGAAGATCTAATGCCTTTTCACCTACAGAGTGAAAGAGACCATGTCGGCCTCTTCTTCCAACCTGGGTGTGCAGGAAACAGGCGACAGAGGAAGAAGGCTCTGGCCTGGTTACTTACCATCACCCAGTTCTGGGCACATTATAAAAAACTCATACAGAAGTAACACTGAGGTGTTCACAGCCTTTATTCATATTTTCTTTTTTTTGAACAGTGATTTATTTAATATTAATATATTCTTAGCTTTTAGTGCCTCAAATTAGGATCAGTGAAACTTTGATGCAAAATAGGTTAAGGGATAGCCAGAGGTTAAATCCTAACCCTCTCATCTTTTCAATCATCCTCAATTGCAAGTTTCTTCAAAGAAGAGTTGGACCAGGTTCCAGGTATCTGAATGCACTGTGAACATAGGCCGTTCACATACTGATGGTTAAGATAAACTACAAAATTGCATTTCAGCAAAGGCCTTAGGAATTTGGGAGAGAAGAGAACTGGGTAAAATCTGATTTATTAGGATGATCTTGGGTTGCCTGAATACTTTCAATCCTCATTTATTTTTATTGCACAAATATGATTGTACTGCTCTAACAAGACTTAGCCAAGTTTTGCAACACATTTACAAGTTGAAATTAGTGTCATAAAGAGCACTCTTTGTACCATGGACAGTTTTAACAACAAGCAAAGGATGGAGGAACTCAACTTAGCCCAATTTGCAGTAACTTTGCAAAGCTCCTTGCTTTCTTTGCCTTAAAATTCCCCATTCTCCAGATAAGATAGGAAAAGACAAAGCTATGTACTTTGTACAGGAGATCTTTCAGAAGATGAGCTGCACAACTCATTACACAACCTAATGTATAATTCCTTTTTCACTGTCTTACAGCTAAAGAGAAACTTTATTGTTTGTTTTTAGAAGATGTAGGATACTTTTTACTATATCCCATCTATTTAGTAAATAACCTTTCCTGTGCTTTCAGCAGTAGCTAATTTGTAAGCGTTCTGAGTCATCTCCCATAAATACTTTTTTCCCCAAATCAATTCTTAACATGCTTCACATATTTCTAAGAAATCACTAGTTTTTGTAAAAGTATGCAACAACAGTAACCCAGTTGGTTAGAACCATCACTTCAGTCTGAATTACTTTTTATCCTTTTTTATCTCCCCCCCCCCATCTTATTGGATCTTTCACATGGTAGGTTTTCATGAAATAGCAGATGAAGGAAGGAATGTGTGCCAATGTCTGATATAGTAATGTAGTTGAATGTGACCTGAGGGTGAAATCTTTGATAGTTCAGAGAGCTTTCTCTAGATTTCACATCACATGCTTAAGGCAGGTGAGGCTGTATGCCATGAAGTAGTCTGCACTCCACAACTGCTCAGCCCTGTAGACACTGTGGGACAGGCAGGACATGAGAACTACATGTTCTGTCTCTCTTGAGATCACTCCAGAGTTAGTTATGGCTTTTCCCAGAGTTCTAACATTTAATGGTGTTTTTCCTAAAATTGTATTTATTTTTAAATTATTTATTTATATATTAGACTTATTATTTTTCTAGCCAGGCATTGACTTATTCATTTACTCAACAAATATCTATTGAGTATCTAACTATTCTGTTTTTGCTCAGCAGAATAGATAGCTACTAGGGCAGAAGGAGTGGGGAGGCGTAGGGGAGTTTATCTCACCCACTCAACAAAGAAGTCTGCAATCTTGGGATTTGACAAGATAAAACTGCCAGATGTTCTCATAAATTCTGGGAAAAGCTGCAACAGTATAAAAAGGGGATCTTGAAATGTGGTCTGTCCAGCAGGGAAACCTTGAAACCTATAGGGGGAAAAACATAAAACCTTTGAACCCCCACTAGGCAGGACACTCAGATTAGCTGAGTTGCCCATTTGTGCTTTATGTCAAGTATATTCTTAATAAATTCACCTACTTTGCTTTAAGTTTGCATATTTACTTATTTCTCTATTTGTGAGTTCATAATTTGATTGAGAGCAGAGGCTATGTTTTACTTATCTTTCTATCTGCAGATCTACACTGAAATGTTAAACAAATTGTGTTAACTTCCATAATAGAATTTAGGTAAATTATAATTAAAACATATACCTGAAACTAATATAAAATAATACTGAATGTCAACTATAATTGCAAAATAAAATTAAAAATTAAATATTAATGTCCACAACCATAAAAAAACATATACTACATCAATATGAAATTCAAAGTATTAGGAGAAATATTGCAAAATAAATAGAAAGCGTTAAGATATAGTTAATGCAAATTGGGCTGTACATTACACTCTGAGCTTCCTGATAGTGAAGATAAAAGAAAAAATTGCCAAGGTACATCAGAAATAAGGATTATAGGTCGATTCAGACACGTTGGGCCCTGGATTTTAAATCATTTTAGCTACTAAGATGTATTTTTTTTATTTTATTACAATTCAGGAATTTTCCAATCATAATTACAGTAATTGCTCTTTATCCATAGTTTTACTTTCCATGGTTTTAGTTACCCCGGGTCACCTGCGGTCCAAAAATATTAAATGGGAAGTTCCAGAAATAAACAATTCATAAGTTTTAAATTGCACACTGTTCTGAGTAGCATGATGAAATCTCGCTCGGCCTCACACTGTCCCTTCCAGGACGTGAATCACCCCTTTGTTAAGTGTCTCCATGCTGCCATCTCTGTCATTAGATCAATTGTCATGGTATCATGGTGTTTGTGTTCAAGTAATCTTTATTTTACTTAATAATGGCCACAAAGTATAAAAGTAGTGATGGTAGCAATTGGGGTATACCGAAGAAAAGCCATAAAGTGCTCCTTTAAGTGAAAAATTATGTGTTAACCTAAAAATAAAAGGCCAAGTGAAAGACAACAAGCACTTATTTGATATCCAAAAGAATATCTATTCAGGAAGCACTGATGTAGGCAGAAATATGGTTCCAAATAGGAGATGAAGACAAGGGGTATATATGAGAATGGGAAGGGGAACAATTACATCAATAGAAGGAAAGAATTTCTGTAAGTGCAACTAAGGTAACATAGTGATGCTAATACTAAAGAATGTTTTTGATTTTCAGTCAGATAGTCATCAGTCCTGGAATCATAGTAATCTGCTTTCTTGTTATCTTCACAAATAGTTTTTTGAGATGTTGCTTTAGGCCCAGTTCAGAGGTCAATCTGCCCTGTTTTAACATTCCAAAGGGTTGAGGAATAAGATGTGTAAGGCATTTTCTCTGGGAAAGCAGTTCTGACCCCATTTTAAAGCGGCTTCATATACATTATTAGTTTTTACACATGTATGGGGAAAATAGATAGGGTTCAATACTATTTGCTGTTTCAGGCATCTACTGGAGGTCTTGGACTCTGTCCCTGTGGATAAAGGTGACTACTATAGATGTTTTTCTTGAGATAATTAATATTGATTCCACTTTTTGTTTTTACATACACGGGGTACTTGTAGAAAATTGGAAACATCAAATAATCTTATGACAAAATAAAAGTTAATCTTTTCCAAAATAAAACTTCCTTTGCCTTTTTCATTTAGAAATGATCACATTATTTCTTTCATTGTGTTTGGGATTGTAAGCCTTACAAATAAAATGTACCTAAAGTAAACCAAAAACCTACCCCACTCCTTCACTTAAGAAAGATCAAAATACCTGCAGCGGTCACGTGGACTGATCCCTAGAGTAAGCATGGGCATTATGTATGAGAACTTCTCAGCAAACAGTACTGTAGAGTCATTCCTGAGTAAATAGAGCCATTTATGAACACTCAAATGAAAATAACTAAACAATTTAATGAACTAAGAGCACGGGTAGCTAATTAAGAGCTGTCAGTCATGTTGTTTCCTATTTTTTTAGTCTCTTGAACATCTACGTGGAAGCAGAGGCCTGAGCTCCAAGATCACTTACTGTCCTGAGATCCTAGAGAGAGGTCACTAACCTTACTAAGCCTCAGTTTCTTAACCTGCAAAATGAGGATCTTAATACCAAGCTCATGAGATTATTACAGGGGGTCAATGCAAATAGATGACATTATGTATGTGGACAAACTTTACAAACAATTTTGATCCTATACATTCCAGCACCAACATCAGTTAATATCTGAGTTGGGAAGTGGTTTTTTTTTTATAACAATGCATATATAATTAGTCAAATTCATGTAAGGGGACCTAATTTCATCTACTGCTGAAATCCACTTAATTTTTTTGGCTTCACAAATGTCTATAAATTTTAAAAATCCGTTGAGTTCAGATACTCAAATAAATCTGTATTGCAATACTTGCTACAGAACTTGATTTTATATTTTAAAAGCTCTCTTTCTGTGAGACAAATTCACAGTGCATATCTATAAATTTAATACATATTTATGTGTTATCATCACACAGGATATTTTTGTGTGTGATGAAGTTCTGCTTCTTTTTTCTAGAATACTCTTTTCTTGGCTTTATTTATACTTTGTCTGGATCAGTATATTTATGTAGTTTAACAGTTCAAGTAATCACCACGTTTGAGGTTTTATGAAAAAAATTGGAATATACATTTTTAATTGAACTGATTTGACCATCTTCAAAACAAAACAAAACAAAACAAAAACCTTGACTCACTAACTTTTTACGTAACTACATCAGCTTATCTGGAAGCAATCAATCAGCAACATTCACATTTCAGATGAGTGTCAAGACCGCGATGTCACCAAGGTGAGTAGAAGGAAATAAGCAGCCTCAGTGAACATACAAAAACAAGGCAAAGCTTGCAGAGCAGCTCACCCATTCCCTTGGGCTACACGGCAAAGGAATGTTAGTGAGAGTGGGAAAAATGCTTCATGAGGAACCACACTTTCCTTTCACATCTGCCATGCTGGCACTCAGAAAGAACACCGGAGGTGTTGCCAATGTGGTTGAGGCGTTGACTGGGACAGGGCAGGAAGGACTTGAGAATGCCCGGGGGCAGGAAGGCAGGGGGATGAGGAATTGCCTCATCCTCAGAATATCCAAACAGGCCCTGCCACCACATGGAGAAAAGCACACCAGCCGTGGTATCTGGACACCATAGGCTGTAAACCCTGTCTAAGGTTCTTTTCCTCCCAAGCACCCATTGACCTCTTGTCTTGACTCCCTCTATAAAGTAAAGGGTAGATGGATCAACACCCCACTGAACCGTTAGTTCACTCCTTGGTTCTCTTCCAGCTAGGAAGTAACGCTGCAATTACAAAGATAGTGTGTGTGTGTGTGTGTGTGTGTGTGTGTGTGTGTGTGTGTGTGTGATTTCCTTTTCTTTAATCTACTTGCTTGTGTCCAGCAAAAAATCTACACACCTACGTGGAAAAACCTAAACACATAATTTCTCTTTTGATGTATATATTTTGGTTCCAGGAGTCACTAAAGTGATAATTTTATAAGACTAATACTATTAAAGTACTAGTATAATGGAGATAGTCTACTATCTCCATTCTATTATAAATATTCTACTTATTCTCCCACTTTTTCCAGTTAAACAGGGTCACATAAAGGACATGAGAGGAAATGAAGTGTGTCACTTATAGCCAGAGGTGTAAAGAGACCATGAGCAATTCCCCAGTCTTTCTAAATCTGAAAGTTTGACAGAAGAGTATGAGATAATAAAAGTTGAGATTGAAGTAGCCTATACTGCAAATCACTGCATTGAGCAGACTCTCCAGATCATAGTGGACATTATATGAATAAAAGATAAACATTTACCATGTAAATCAGTGAGATTTTGGAGATGTTTTTACTGTACCATAGCCTATTCTGACTAACATAAATAATGAAAATGGATTTCAGAGAGCTAAATAAAAATCTACAATTAGACTGTTACACATGTTCCGTCTTTTAATTAAAGGGTTAGTAGGATATAGCAAGAATTGGCAATTTTTTTTCTGTAAAGGGCCAGACAGTAAATATTTTAGGCTTTGCAGACCAAATGATCTCTTCACAACTACTCAACTCTGCCATTGGAGTACAAGAGCTGCCATGACAGTGTGTATGATAATGTGTATGAGTGTGTTTTAATAATCTTTTATTTATAAAAAAAGATAATGAGTAGGATTCGGTGTATTGGTCATAGTTTGCTGCCTTCTGTGATATAGTATTTACTATTAAATGTAGTTATGTAGTAGACTATTTGGTATATGAGCTTTCTAGAGCTATCTTAACAGAATACCACAAACTGGGTGGCTTAAAACAACATGTATTTATTCTCTCATGTTCTGAACAGCAGAAGCCACAATCAAGTTTTTGGTAGGGTTGGTTCCTTACAAGGGTTCTGAGTGACAATCTGTTCCATGCTTCTCTCCTAGGTGTGGATTCTTGCTGACAACCTTCAGCATTCCTTGGCTTATAGATGCATTACTTCAATCTCTGCCTCTATCTTCACATTACCCTGTATGTCTCTGTCTTACAAGGAGACCACTCATACTGGATTAAAGGGGCACCCTACTCCAACATAACTGTGTCTTAACTAATTACATCTACAACAGTTCTATTTCCAAATACAGTCACATTCTGAGGTACTGAGGGTTGGGATTTCAACACATCTTTTGTGGATACACAATTCAACCTGTTACATTTGCTTACTTAAAGAACATGTCTCACTTAGTATATTGATACAAATGAATTGTTTTTAATATTTTTATTGATTTTTCTAGAGAGAGAAGAAGGGACAGGGACTGAGAGAGAGAGAAACATTGATGTGAGAGTGATACATCAATCGGCTGCCTCCTGTATGCCCTCCACCAGAGATACAGCCCACAATCCAGGCACATGCCCCAGCCTGGAATGGAACCGGCATGGGATGTTGCCCAACCAACTGAGCCACACTGGCCAGGGTGATACAAATTAATTTTAAATAAGCTCATAGGCCTCAGCTTTACTTAGGTCAATTCATGAACTCCCTTGACAAGATTGAAACTTAGGTTATCTTATAGAGCAACTAAAGAAAAACTATGCTCATAATTAATAGATAGAACTTTGTAGTGAGCATTTACAACTCCATATTATTGTGCAGGCTCCTACCTTTTCCAAATCATTGATTGATGTTTAAGATGAAAAAATTAGATTTTATTTAGATACTTTATTTCTTGAGGCTGATAGTAAAATCACAACATTGATGAAATGATTATTCCTTAGAGTTTGAATGGATTAAAGACAAAAACCATAATTTCCTTGACAGGTTTTAAAAATCTAAAATGAGGGGAAAAACAAGTGCTTTTGGAAGTACATTGCAGGAGTTCAGCAGATTGAAGATCACTCAGGCCTAGGACGGGGTGGCCTCCAGGAGGATGATCCCCGGAGCTGGGCTCAAAGGGTGGCCAGGATTTGGGCAGACTGGCCAGAGAGCACCTGATATGAGCAAAGGCATAAAAGGGTGGAGAATCAGTCTGCTTTGAGGCAGCAGGGACATTTACAGAAATAAGGCTTGTAATGGCAAAGATTGGCCAAAACTAATGCAAAGGACCTTAACTGTCAACCTACAAGTTCAGATGACATTCATGAGCAGTAGTTTTTTTTGTTTGTTTGTTTGTTTTTAAATGTTTTATTGATTTTTTACAGAGAGGAAGGGAGAGAGATAGAGAGTTAGAAACATCGATGAGAGAGAAACATCGATCAGCTGCCTCCTGCACGTCCCCTACTGGGGATTTGCCTGCAACCCAGGTACATGCCCTTGACCGGAATCGAACCTGGGAACCTTCAGTCCGCAGGCCGACGCTCTATCCACCGAGCCAAACCGGTTTTGGCCTGAGCAGTAGTTTTCAGAGCAAAGAGGTTCTGAGAAAATAATCAAAGCATTGTGGTACAGCACACAAGATAAATGAGGCGATGGATGGGTGAGGAATTATCACAGCAGTCTAGGCATTAAAAAAAAAAAGAAGTGGTAAACAGCGTGGCAGGGAGGTGGGGTGAAGTTAGATAACCAAGAATGGTTCAAGAGAAATTTGACAGGACTTGATGATTAAAGTCTGAGAGAGCAAAAACCATAAATGAGAAAGAGATAAGCCAATGCATTGTCAAGAGTAAGGGAAAAGAGGGAAGAGGCAGGTATAAACACAAGGAAGGCACACAGGTCAATTTTAACTAATTCCTATAGGATATGATATCCGTGGTTACAAATAAACCCCATATCTTACTAGCTTAGCACAAGAAAGATTTATTTCTTGTTCATACTACACTGCCAGTGCTTATTGGTAGGGGGCTCTGCTCCACAGATTCATTCAGGTATCATGGAGAATGGGCATTTTGCCATCTTGACATGCTGCCGCCTCATGATGGACCCTCACAAGAGAAGAAAGAGCATGGACAACTCTTAACTGCATCTCACCCATTCACCAAAATTAGTCACATTCCCACAACCCAATTGCAAAGAGAGGTTGGAAAAGGTGGAGAAGCCCATGTGACATGATAAGCATTACTATCTCTACTGCATTATTATTCTCCCCATTATTTCAAAAATAAACTATTTTCCATGAGTTTCTGTTCTGATTTTTCCTTTGATAAAGTGAATTTATTTATTTCCACATGCTTTCACAAATAACAATCAGGAAATGCTCATATATTCTCAACCACAACCATGACAAAGGGCTTTACTTTCATAATCATCCTGAACAATAGAGATATAGACAAAGGCAGAATGTTAAAATTCACTAATTATTTTTCCTTGCTGCCCACATTGGTTATGTGGGTTTTAGCTGTAATATGTATTTGTCACTTCTGCTTTCATAGCACTTCTGATTGAGTAATTATTCATAAGGGTAGCTGTCACTAAAAATACCAACATGTAATTGGGAAGACATGTCTGTAGCAGGATGCTAAATGTAACTTTTCCTATCTAGAGTTTAGACAAAGACCCCAAAGGCAGAGAATAATCCACTAGTTGCCAACATTCATGTACTAAAATAAGGTGCTAGATCACATGTGCAGGCATATTAAGGGGTTGTGAAACTGGTTCTTCTAGCATTCTCCCATCAACCACCTCCAGGCCATTTGGGGAGGCCAGGAATGCATTCCATGGTTGAAGAGGCCAATAGTGAGGATTTCTTTGGAGAGAGTTGTTGATGTGTTTCAAACAGGGAAGGAGAGGAAGCGTCCCTTTATCTCAAGCCAAGTAAAGGACCTTAGAGAGAACTGCATGAAGAGCATGAGTTTGTAAAATAAGAGACTAACATTTGACTTGCAACCTGAAGTATCTAAAGCAGCAGTTCTCAACCTGTGGGTCGCGACCCCTTTGGCGGTCGAACGACCCTTTCACAGGGGTCGCCTAAGACCATCCTGCATATCAGATATTTACATTACGATTCATAACAGTAGCAACGTTACAGTTATGAAGTAGCAACGAAAATAATTTTATGGTTGGGTCACAACATGAGGAACTGTATTTAAAGGGCCAGAAGGTTGAGAACCACTGATCTAAAGGAAAGAGGTTATGGCTAAAGACAGAAGCACTGGGCAGTCAGAGCATAAAGGACTGCCATAGGAAGGGTTTGCATAAGGAAAGAAGTGTGTGTGTGTGTGTGTGTGTGTGTGTGTGTGTGTGTGTGTGTCCCATAGACAGATGTCACCTGCAGAAGGTTAAGCCATGGGTTAGCTCTAAAATGAGTTTGCCTAAGAGCATGTCTTGCCAAGGGAAATAATCTTAGCAAGTAAGAGGCTGGAGGCGAATCACCAGATGCAGAAGCTGAGAGCATAAGCTGGACACAAATAGCCAGTTAGAGAAGTCATCACCCAGGCTAGGGACTGGTGAGTAAACCCCTGAGATAGATGGGGAAGTTGGAAGAGGGTCTACAATAAATCCCCAAGAACAATCCCTAAGAGAAAGAACCAGCACTTGGAACCTATGAGCCCTGGAAACCAGGAACACAGATCCTAACTGTCCTCAGTAAGGACAACTTTCATGCTCCTCCCTCTCCGGCGCTAACCCTTGAGGGCCCCCAAACAGCAGCAAGGAGAGAGAAGACAAAAAGAAAATGAAAGGAAACTGACATCACCTTTCCTCCGCACTGCAGGTCTCTGACTAAATTAGACCTCATCTCGGGAAGAAGTTTCAAATTGGTTGAGTAATCAGACCTGAATTAGGAGGAAGGAAAAGTTTCAAGTAGGTTGAGAACTTGGCATTTTGACATCACGCTGGCTGGACTTCCTACCATCTGAAAGATGACTTGTTATTATCTGAGAGAGAAGGTGAAAGCTCTAGGACATGTCAGTACTTTTCCCAGGAGCAAGAAGACAAGGGTCCACTGAGCAAGCTTTGTAGAAGCAGGAGTGAGGAAAAGTAGTTTCTTTTTACTTGCACTCTGTTTAGTAGTAGCCCATCTGCTTCAATAAGCCGGTACAGATAAAGAACTCTGTGACACTAATAAATATGGCATAGGCTGGTAAAGTAATTCATATTGCAAAAAATTCTAGTAGAATAATGAATCCCTGTGACTTGGCTTTGCTAGTAATTGGTTTGATGGGTGATTATGCATTTAGGAATTTAAACTGTGTAATCGGTAATCCATTAATTCAAAACTATTTGAATTTCTATAATTGAGTACCTACAAGCTGCTATAGGATACATGGAAGACCCTCATCCTACTTTTTCAAGGCTTTATAAACTAGCAAAAGAATCCGACAAAAAATAATCTTAAAACAATGTGATAAGTGCTCTAAGAGAATAACATAGACTGTAATATTGTAGTAGAGTGAAAGGGCATGTTAACTATCTGAAAGGATCTGGAAAGCTTCCCTAGAAGGTGATACATAATCTAATATTTGGTGTGTTTATTTAATCATTAACTAGAATGGGTTGAAAAAGATTGGCAATTATTCTTGGAAGCAAAACAACTTAACACAAAGGCCTACAACAGAAGAATCCAACTGGCTCAGAGAACTGCAAATTCACCAGCTTGGTTGTAGCACAAAGTACCATTGGGTGATGGTGGGGAGTGTGTCTGGAGATTACTCAGAGTCTAGATTAGCATTGGGCCTAGGTGACATGCTAAGGAATTCAGAGATATCATTTAAAGTGGTTAAAAGATTTTGGTTTTGCTTTTATGTTTATATGTGTGCTTTTAAAAACAAAAATTATAATAAGATTTTTGTAAATTACCTATAATTTCACTATCCAGAAAGCACTACTAAATATATTCTGAAGTATTTTCTTCCATTATTTAAAAATTTATTTAAAAATATTTTCCTACTTCTATTTTGTAGTCTACCTTTTTAACTTAATATAATTCCGTAATTATTTTTGTGTCATTGAATAATTTTTGACAATATGATTTCTAATGAATGACCAACAAATGAATCTACTATTTTTTATTTAACCATTCCTTTACTGTTAGTGTTGAATTGTTCGAAATGTTTGCAATTAACATTCATGTATATACATCTTTCAGTGCATTTTCTATGCCTTTAAGATAAAGGCCAATGAATTGAATTGCTAGGTGAAAAAAAAATAAACTTTATTGGAACAAATTTTTACACATTTCTAGATTTATACCCATAAAATTTTGCTAATTTACTTCTTCCTCCCAAGCTTCAGTAGCAGTGTAAACTAATCTCTGTTGCTTTATAGGTTTATCAATAGGACAAATTATTTGCTTTTATAAATAATCTTTGCTAAATTTTAAAATAAAACAAATAGATATTTTATAAATTACCTTTGGTAAATAACTTTTGCTTGATTTTTAAAAATAAAGGTCTACTGATGAAATGTTTGGGAATATAGAAAAATGAAAAGAAGAAAAGGTAAATAATTTTAATCCTATTTCCTATAATTAAGAACTGATTACATCTTGGTATATATCCTCCCAGTTCCTTACCCTAACTATCTGTCTGTCTATCTATCTATCTATCTATCTGTCTCTTTCTTTAAATATACAGGGTGGTGCAAAAGTAGGTTTAAAGTAGTGAAGCACAGAGTTTATTCCTGCATTATTATTTATTATTATTTTCCATATAAACAACTGTAGACCTACTTTTGCCCCATTCTGTATTTAACAAAATTGAGACCTTATTGTATTTGGACTTACCTATATTTTATTTTTTCTATATAATACTGGAGAGCAAATGGTGTATCAGATCAGTAATTTGTCTTCAAAACATGGCTTGCAAGAGCTGCACAACATCGCCTTAACGAATGGGCCATTATAAATAACCATCCCTGTATTGGAAGTTATGTTGGTTCTAATCTTTCATCTTCGCATGAACACGCTTGTGCATGTCTCCAATTAATTGTTTAAGGCAAATTGCTAAAGATGGAAATGTTGAGGGAAAAGATCTGAACATTTCTTATGACTTTTAATTCATATTGTAAAGTTGCTTTCCAAAAAAGGTGTGCCTGTGAGTGGTGAATGAGAGGTCTTGCTTCAAAATATTAAGGATTATCAATATCTTATTTTTTCCTACTTAACAGATAACAATGGCTTTGTATTTTAATTCACCTTTCTTTGATTATTTATAATATTAAACAGCACTTAATGTCTTTATGGACAATGCTCAGTTTTGTCTAATTTTGGGGATTTGGTAAATTTTTATTGATGTTCAAAGTCTTTTCTGTGCCATTAAGAATATTAACCACTTATCTGTTACATTTATTGATACAGTCATTTTTTAAACCTGTATTTCATATTTCTGAGTTATTGCATTTTGTGTTTTATTTGGCTATAATACATCCAACAAATATTACTCACACTGCAAAAAATATGCAGGTGAATATTTTTAAAACCTCCACCCTCTTTGGATCACTATTGAAGATAATAAAAATAAACTTCTATTTTAAGCTGATCACCAGGCTTTATCCTTTAAAAATATATCTACAGACAAGAAAAACACAAAAAATAAAAATCTTATTGGAAAATGTGTCTATTCTAATGTAAATGTTTTCCAAGTGATTTTGTTTAGGGGTGCAAGGGAGTAAATGATTAGTTCATTGATACTAAAATTCCACAGTTGAAGATTTCTGCATGATTGCCTACAACTTCACTCAAATTAATAAATAATTAATAAGACCTACTATGTATCAGGTATTGTGATATATAAAATATATTAATAGTTTTATCCATATAGATATTTAAATTTATGGTACAAGACTATGCTACCTGCATAACACACCATAAAGATTACATATTCCTGAATATAAGTTAGTATTCTATCAGTTACAATAAAATTACTACTTTATGTAAATGACATTATGCTTCAAGATTACTAGATACTTAAGTACAGTATAACTTAATAGTTTATATTTTATAATTACATCTTAAAGAAATTATAAACTACCAGAGGGCATAAAACCAATTAAAATTATCAAAACATCCAATACTAAGAGTTCAGCCAGTTTATTGCATTTCTTTTCTCTCTTTATAAATGCACTAGAGGCCCAGTGCACAAAATTTGTGCACTGGGGTGGGGGGAGTCCCTCAGCCCAGCCTGCACCCTCTCGCAGTCTGGGAACCCTTGGGGAACAGGCCTAGCCAGCAGTTGGACATCCTTAGTGCTGCCACAGAGGCGGGAGAGGCTCCTGCCACCACCACTGCACTAGCCAGCTGTGAGCCTGGCTTCTGGCTGAGCCGCACTCCCCCTGTGGGAGCGCACTGACCACCAGGGGGCAGCTCCTGCGTTGAGCGTCTGCCCTCTGGTGCTCAGTGCGCATCATAGTGACAGGTCGTTCCGCAGTTCGGTTGATTTGCATATTAGCCTTATATTATATAGGATGATTGTGGAAGGAGGAAATGGGAAAGTAGGTCAATCTATATATGAACTTTTACACAATGCCCTTGCTTTCAGCTAAGGTGACCAACTGTCCCAGAGGGATTTCCTGGGATGTGGGACTTTCAACCTAAAACCAGGATGGTCTCAAACTTTCAGCCTTATATCTTGTTTCTTGCCTTCTTCATACCTAAATCTGCATGTGTTTTAGGCTGTAGCTTCTTTTGCTTTCCATCATCAGTCAACATTCTTCATACAATTTTCCATATTTTGTTGAAATCTCTTAACTTCAATGTTGCCCCTTTGTTCTCTATTTTGAAGGTTGCGTTTTATCTAAATTCCAATACTGCTACTTTAATGGGCTCTCTCAGGTGTGCTCTGTTCATCATCTTGCACCAGAAACTCTTTTGAGTTTCACAAGCCTGTACGCATATGGATCGGTGATGACTCAATCCTAGCCCACCTCTCAAGAAACCTTCCTATGTATGACTTGGATTTCACCTGCTCTGGATTCATCTGCTGCCTCTGTTCAGTTGCTCTTAGCCATCAGAGCAGAACTTCTTGGCTTTAATGTGATCCCATCTATAATAATAAAAGCATAATATGCTAATTAGACCAGATGCCCTGTCCTTCCAGACGTCCTTCCAGATGAAGCCAGGGCTGCAAGGGAAGCCCAGGTCCCAGGTGCCAGAGGGAAGCCAGTGCCGGAAGCTGGGGAAAGGAAGGCCTATTCTTGCATGAATTTCATGCATCGGGTCTCTAGTATATAAACAGAAGCATTAGGTTAACATAGGATGTTTGCTTACTAGTATAAAAAGTCATACAAATGTTATATAGTCACTTTTTAGACTATCATTAAAATAAACACACATAAAAATGCTCATTTAAAAAATCTCTTGAACCCTCAAAGATATATTTGCAGTTAGGAGAGACTTCTCATAAGTCGTTTTAATCCTGTATGTTTATTTGTATTTGTAAAAAGAACCATTTTAAAATATGGAAATAATTATAATAGTGACTTAGATTTTATTTAAAACATGTTAGAATCTTGGCATTTGTAAAAATATAAAGGTTTAGTCACTTAGATCTATTGACGATAAATAATTTTCTAAGAAGCATTCTAAACAAGATCATATGGGGGGAAAAGTAGAACATTCACTTTACTTCTCATCCTCCAAATTCTAATTCTTAGATCAAAATCATTTTTTTGGTAAGATTTGAAATAGTATCCATATTTTCCTCCTGAATATTTATGTTGTATATCAGCTCCAGCTCTTTTAAGAGTTTATACTTACTATCAATAGGGAGACTGTTTTTACAAATGTTTTTACTATAAGTTAATTTTTTGTTTCAGATATGAAACATTTCAAAAATGAGATTAGTAATGCAATAACATTTATAGGGCCTGTTTTAGAATGTCACTTAGATGTACTCTGGGGACTATTCTTCTCTCACCTTGAGTCCCATTGATGTTTATGGTAGTTATGGGAACAATTTGAGCAGTCAGAATCCCTGTAAATTTAAAGAGAAACATTCTCATCTTGACAGATATGAAAAGAGAAAAACATATAAAATGCAATCTGTTTGGAAGAAAACTTGCTGCTGTTCATTATATTATTATTGCAAATACTGTACAAGTATATGTGTTTGAATATACTTTTCTTGGTTTATTCCTCAAAATAACTGTCTCTGTTTTTTTTGTTTTGTTTTTTTTTTGTCTGAAGCTTATATCTTTGTTATAAACATTTTGACTTTATTGGATTGAAAGGAAGAAAAGACATCCTCTGAGAAATATGTTTGCCCTTGAAAAATATGAAAGGGGCTAAGTAAAATTCCAAACATAAAAAATTATTATAGTTTCTAAAAAAGATTTAATATCTTCTACAATATAAAAATTCCCTTTAATAAAGCTACTACTTATTCAGTGGTAAGAATTTTGATTTCATAATTATTTAAGCAATAAACCCTTCTATGTTTAGTAAGATGGAAAATTTATAGATCTTGTTTTTAATTGGACAATTAAAAATAATGTCCATATTTTTTCTTCTTCCTCTTATTTTTTTTTTGAAATAACTCTTATTATTTGTAACAGTATGGATGGAACTGGAAAGTATTATGCTAAGCGAAATAAGCCAGTCAGAAAAAGATAAGTATCACATTATCTCACTCATATGTGGAATCTAATGAACAAAATAAAGTGATGAACAAAATAGATCCAGAGACATAGAACCATGGAACAAACAGGAATTTCAGAGGGAAGACAGGAGTGGGGCTGAGGGTTAGAGGGCGAGATTAACAGGGGAACTTATATTCATACTAGGAGCCCAGTGCACAAATTTGTGCACCTTGAAAGGAACTGTGGGTCTCAAGGCTTCCATGGGCACAGAGGCAGGTCATGGCACATCCTTCGTGCCCCTTCCCAGCCCCTCTCATCGTGTTCCCCAGTCCCCTGTCTGCTGGCAGCCCCACTCCCACCACTGCCATTGCTCCCATGTGCAAACTGCACAGAGTGATTGGGGCCGGTGCCAGTAGTGGGTGGGAGCGAGGCCAGCACCATCAGTGGGTACACGCGGCCGCTGCTGCCCTGATTGCCCCTCAGGAGCAGGGGGAGGTGGAGAAGCCCTAAAGAGTGATTGGGGGCCGGCAGCCACTGCTTGCACCCGCTGACAGCACCAAGTGATTGGGACCGGCACCAGGCACTGGCAGCGGGTGCGAGTGGGGCTAGTGCTGGCAGCAAGTGCAAGCACTGGGAGGGACCGCAACATGCAGGAACAAAGAATTTTCAGTAACCACCAGAGGCTCTCCCCATGACAGCGACCAGCTCCCCGCCTTGGTCTGGCACCCCCGCTCATTTTCTCCACCATCCTGCTGCAGCCAACGCCCATCATATTCCATGCTCTGCTGCCTGCTGCCAAAACCTGCCATGTTCTGTGCGCACCCCCTGGTGGTCAGCACACATCATAGCAATTGGTTGTTTAGTTGTTTGGTTGTTCCGCCATTCAGTTTATTTGCATATTAGGGTTTTATTTTTTTTTTAATTAAATCTTTATTGTTCAGATTACATTTGTTCCTTTTTTTTCCCCCCCATAACTCCCCTCCTCCCAGTTCCTGCCCCACCCTCCGCCCTCACTCCCCACCCACTGTCCTCATCCATAGGTGCACGATTTTTGTCCAGTCTCTTCCCGCATCTCCCATTCCCCTTTCCCCCCCAAGAATAGTCAGTCCATTCCCTTTCTATGTCCCTGATTCATTATAATCACCAGTTCATTCTGTACATCAGATTATTTATTCACTTGATTCTTAGATTCACTTGTTGATAGATGCATGTTTGTTGTTCACAATTTGTATCTTTACCTTTTTCTTCTTCCTCCTCTTAAAGGATACCTTTCAGCATTTCATATAATACTGGTTTGGTGGTGATGAACTCCTTTAGCTTTTCCTTATCTGTGAAGCTCTTTATCTGACCTTCAATTCTGAATGATAGCTTTGCTGGATAAAGTAATCTTGGTTGTAGGTTCTTGCTATTCATCACTTTGAATATTTCTTGCCACTCCCTTCTGGCCTGCAAAGTTTCTGTTGAGAAATCAGCTGACAGTCGTATGGGTATTCCCTTGTAGGTAATTGAGTCTCTTTCTCTTGCTGCTTTTAAGATTCTCTCTTTGTCTTTTGCTCTTGGCATTTTAATTATGATATGTCTTGGTGTGGTCCTCTTTGGATTCCTTTTGTTTGGGGTTCTCTGCGCTTCTTGGACCTGTAAGTCCATTTCTTTCACCAGGTGGGGGAAGTTTTCTGCCATTATTTCTTCAAATAGGTTTTCAATATCTTGCTGTCTCTCATCTTCTGGCACCCCAATTATTCTGATGTTTGTACGCTTGAAGCTGTCCCAGAGGCTCCTTACACTATCTTCATATTTTCGGATTCTTTTTTCATTTTGCTTTTCCGGTTGGGTGTTTTTTGCTTCTTCGCATTTCAAATCTTTGACTTGATTCTTGCGCTCCTCTGGTCTGCTATTGGGTGTCTGTATAATATTCTTTATTTCAGTCCGTGTATGCTTAATTTCTAGTTGGTTCTTTATCATAGCATCGAGGGTCTCATTAGTTTTCGTGACTCTCTCCTCAAGTTTATTGACAGCTTCTAGCACATTTTTGCAAGCCCTCAAAATTGCGATTTTTAGCTCTATATCCTCCATTTCTGTCATGTTTTTTTGTCTCCGCATTTTTTATGCTTTCTTGGTGCACCCCCTAGTGGTCTTTGTGCGCAGTCTTGTTCTAGTTGAGCCTTGATTGTTGTAGTTAATACTAGAGGGATTTGACCACCAGGCCGACTGGCTGTGTGAATCAGCTGTGTCTGCCGCGGAAAACTTCTGTCCTCTGGGGAGGTGCTAATCTAGCCTTTGCCTGAGGCGATCTGGCAAATGGCTCTGCGCAGGGCTTGGGCGGGGCGGGCTCAACAGGGCGGGCGGAGGGAGCGGTTATGGCCCCTCTCAGTCCCGTTCCCAGAGGCTCTCCGCACCTTTATATTTTCCACACTGCGCCTCCTCTGAGCCTCGGTATGCTGTTGTCTTTCCTTCTAGTTGAAGAGTCTCTCCTCAGCCAGCCTTCCTGTGGTTCTGGGTGATGTCCGTTCCATCTTTTAGTTGTATTTTTGAAGTGGTTGTTTGCGGCAGCAATCTCCGGTGTTTACCTATGCTGCCATCTTGGTCCCCTGTCCATATTAGGGTTTTATATATATACCAGTAGATATGCATAGCCCATGGACACAGACCATAGTGAGGTGAAGCCTTGGGAGGGGTGGGTGCGGTGTGGAGAGGGATCAACGGGGAAAACAACAACAACAACAACAACAAAACACCAAAGGAGACCTCTGTAATTCTTTCAACAATAAAGATAAATAAAAAAATAATGTCCAATTCCTTAAATCAAACAAGGCAAATGACTGTTTCCCACATCTTCAATTTAATGTTCATAAATATCTTGAATTAGGATAAAGACTTATGACTAATTCATATCCCCAGAGTGTGCTCTTGGTTATAATCACTCTATATACTCATCTCCATTTAAATATTCAATTACAAATGACATAAAGTCAAAATATGTATCAAGTATACTTAGAAGGAGAGAAATTCAGAAGATAATTTTCAGAACTATGGAAGTCTGAAACTGGGGAGAAGTAGTCCTTTTGAAGATGACCAGGACTATTTGTAAGATGACTGTAGACGTATGAAGTCTTTAACTTCACTGGGGCTCCTATGCTCTTCACACCCAAGGAGCACCAGGGCTTACTCACCAGCTTTGCAAGCTCATCAAAGGCCAAGGCAATGATCCAATTTGCCATTTCCTACAGCTTGTTCAAGCCGAGGCATGGATGAAATCTACCGAGGGTCTGAATAAAGATTTAAGAATTCATGAATTATAATTCTCAGGATTCTATCCTAATGGGGACTCAAGAACTCAACCTGTGAGGAACACCAACCTATGATTTGTGTTCCAGGTTGATTGTTTGGAAATCGTTTCCTAGAGAATTAACAATATATGTGGAATTTGGGTTTTAACCCACAACATACATATGTTGTATTACCAAACAACCTTAGACCCTGACTATCACATGTGACATTGTTTTACAAAAAAAAAAAAAAAAATGAGCTCCATTTTTCAATTCCCAGATGCTGCAGTCACATCTTTCCCATTGCCATCTTGACAATGGGGGCAAACACCTCCTTTAATCCAGTCTAGCACTGGGTCACTCAAAAAAAATCAAAATTCTGGGGCATCATTAAACCAGAGATCCAAACTTTTCATAGCAGAGAGTAGACAAAACACGAAGAATTTAATGAGTAAGTTGTCACATTAGCAGTATATAATTGTCAATTTTCATGCTCACAATAAGTGATTTTCCAGGAGACTTAATATTCTGCTCTTCTCATCTTTAGAAATTTAAATCTCTGTGACTAATATATAGTTACAAAAGACAAGATGTTAATGATATTTATAAGGAAATAAAAGAAATAAAATTCTTCCTTTATATTTACTTCATGTAACATGATCTATAAACTTTAATGACCTCTGAGGATTTTGCTGTATCCATAATTATACAAATTAGACATGGTAACAGAATACTCAGTTCTTCCATTTTCCAGAGGTTGTCTTAACACCACATGAGTAGTGTGTTAAATTGTTTTGGCCTTTGGCCATATTATATATATAAGCCATGCTAACCAAATGTCTGACTTTTTTAGCCAGAATGGTCTCATCTTATAGCAATAGTGGGGATAGGGGTGAATTAATGCTTCTTTGCAGTTCCCTGACATTACATTTCCTGTCCTTTCTAAATCCTCCTGTGAAGTATACACAATATTAAAATTTAAAATCCTGACATTTATCATTATTTTTTCTAGTACTTTACTTCTTCCTTTTGGCAATTTAATCACTATTGGCCTGGATTTTCTCATTTGTAAAATGAAGGAATTATACCAAATAATATACAAGAGTCTTTCTAACTGTGAAAGTCCACAGTATTGCTTATGTTTATACTAGCATTGAAAAAAATACATATTGTGGATAATGGGAGCTAGGTTTTTCAATTTTAGAGGAGAAAATGTTATAAGTAAAAAACAAGAGAGAGAGAGAGCTAGAATAGAATAAACACTGTGCTGTTGGATTGAAACTATAGGTGTTTGCATAAACTCATGGTTTTTAATATATAAACAGATGAACAAAGAGATAAAGATATGTGTATATGTTTATTAAAATACATTTTATTTTCAAAATGTAATAGAATTTATAGGCATAGTGTGTATAAATTTTTTGGAGCACCCTTTATATGCTCAACCCCTAAAACCCCTAAAGAAATAAATACAGATCAAAACAATAATGACTTACTTTGACCAAATTGGCAAAAGTTTTTGAAGATTATTAATGTCCAGTGTTGATGGTAATATAGATGTGAAGTCAAAAAATCACAAAGATAGTTGGTGTAATGAGATGCATATATCTTTTGACTCAGCAATTTAATTTCTATGAATCTGTCAAAAAACACAGGAAGCAGGTATAGGAAAGACCATTTGAATTGTGTATAATAGCAAAATATTGGAACAACTTCAATATCCTTTAGAAAAAGAATAGTTAAAAAATGATAGACATTGAATTATTTTCCAATTATTATAAAGAATGAGGTAGTATTTATGTTTAAATATGAAAAGATCTTCAAAACATTGTGTTATGTGTATCAAGCAATTGATAGAGTACTTATATCAACAGAGAGAGTACAATTACATATATATATTTGCATGCATACATATATACAGATAAAAGATAATGAAAAAAACTTACATATTTCACTCTATATTTGTTCCATATAATTATTGGTTTGAATTTTTACATCAGGAGTATATTCATTTATGACATACGTACCTAAAAATATAAAGTGAAAAATAAGCTTCAATATGATTTAGAGCAGCTCTGTGTAAAGACAGCTATTTTGTCCAACTTTTAAGGTCACATTTAAAGGGGGAAATGGGGTAAAAGTAGAATATGCAACCAAAAATACATATTTCTTACATCAAAATAAGCAATAGATTTTATGGCAAAGCTTAGGAATGTGAATGATTTCCTCTTAACCACAACTTATTGAGCTATAGGTTAGGTAAATTTTGGAAGTAATATTTTTGCAAACTTATTTTGGAGAGTGAGATAGGGTGGGAGGGTCAAGATTTACCCAGCTCTCTTTAATAGCCTGGCTCATTAAAAGCCTAGCTGTTCATATAGTGTGTTCTGGGGACTAGTATCCAACTCCTATAGTTCACTAAATTAGAATGGTAACAGCAAAACCAATTTACCCCTTTAAATTCATTTTTTTATACTTAGTGGAAATAGATGTTAGGATACAGAAAAAAAGAGAAAAAAAGATATAGGGTCTACAAAGCCAGATGTATAGAAACAGGTAATATGAAAAATAGAGAGTAAGACTATACAACCAATACAAAGTTAAAGGAGATACTTGAGAAGCAGTGATTTAATGATAAAGCTATGCCTACCACAATTTTAAAACAAGCATTTGAGTTCTGATAATGTAAGTAAACCTAAGAAGGAAATATAGAAACATAATTTTCCTGCTATCACCAGTTATTCAAACCAGAAACTGAAGGTCATTTGATATCTCCCCTCCAGCTCTATATCCAATCCATCACTGAAAGAAAAATGATTCCACCATTTAACTACCAAAAGATCTCTCAGTCTTTCCTCTGAATTCTGTCTTCAATGCCAACCTCCTAGCGTCACCACTGTCACATCTCACCAGGACAATCGCAGTGACCTCCTAATCCTTCTCCCAGCTTTCACTCCTGTCCTTCCAACCCATCCACATAGCAACTAGGGTGATCTTTTAAAAACACAAGTAGTCCTGTCCCTTTCTGAGATCCCTTACCTTCTAGGACTGCCCTTTTGTGACCTTCAAGATAGCAGATACTTGCTGTGCCCTCCCCTTACCTCTCCATCTTCATTGTAACTCACTCTCCTTGATCACTGAGCCAGTCTTGCTTCCTTTCTGTCCCTGCATCTCACCTCAGGGCCATCATGTCCTCTTTCCCCCAAATTTGCCTAATTAATTCCTTCTCAATTTACCAATAGACACTTCCTTGACCTCATAATCTAAAATAGCCCTCTTTTTTAATATGTTGGTCTCTGATCTTTTTCTTCATGGTGTTTACAGGAATGTGCAATTATGTATTCATTTGAGTGTATGTCTGCTTAATGTATATCTCTCCTACCATATAAATTCAAAGAGGGCAGGGACTATATCTATCTTGTTCATCTCTATATTCCCAGTTCATAGCTTACTGTCTGGCATACAGTAGGTGTTCAATAAATGAATAGATAAATAAACCAGCATAACTAAATCCAGAAATATTTTTAAAAGATGTAAATTCTTACTAAAATAAAGATTAATTGGAATAGCTATTATTTGTGTGGTTTAAAAGTAGAATTGATGATACAAGGATAGATGCAGGGCCCTTTAGGGAAGTCAGATGGCTACCCAGATGTATTAGGAACTCAGTGTTGCTGCCATGTCTGCTCCTCACTTATTGGGCCTAGAAATAATTTTACCAATGTACCCATGATAATTAACAACTGACTCATACTGAATAAACCCATGACAGGTTTATGTCTACATAACAATTCCAACTCATTAATTTACAATAAAATATATAACTATCAAGTCAATCTAATCTTCAATCTTTGTTTAGCTCAAACACTCCCTATAGGAGACAGACAAATAGATAAGTTATATCCAAACAATAACTTCAGCTCAGAAATGATTCCTGGCCACAAATTACTTATGCCTTAGAGGTACTCTCACTTTAGAATAAGCCACCATTATCTTATGCCTGGATTCTTACAGCAGCCTCCTAACTGGTCTCTGAAGTTTTCCTCTCAAATCTATTAAGCATACAGCAGCAAAATTGTTCCTTTCAAAACATACATTTAACCATCTCACTTCTCTACTTCAATGCTTCTTCATTCCATTAGAAGGAAACCAGTCCCATACTCATGGTTCACAAGGCTCTGTGTGATCTGAGCCCTGCCACCTCTCCAATTTTATCAGGGGCCCCTCTCCCTGACACTTTAGAGCCCTAATATACTTGTGTGCTTTTGGATTGAGAGACTAAATATATGTATGAACAATGGCCAGACCATATGTAAAAATAGAACTCTGACCCACAGCCTGCAGCAACCAGCCCAGGAAACCACCCCATTATGTACAGTAACCAGCCTAGGAAACCAATCTGCTATATATAAGTCATACTTGTAGAAGGCAGACCACTATATCTAACAACTGATCCAGGAAACCAAACAATAGTCCCTCAATAATCTGATCAAAAGGATCAGGATTTCTTAATAACTGATAGCCTTTGAGTACCTGCCGAAACATAGTGACGTCAGCTGATTCCCATGACTAAATGGTCTTTGCTTATTCTCTTTTGGTTGGTTTTTATTTCCACAAGGCCCATCAGTGGGACAAGCTGTTTCCTCCCTTGGAGACTTTCTAATTCTGCTGCCTGGAATGTGTCCTCAACCCTTCACATGGACAACTTCTTCCTGTTTTCTAGATTTCTGCTTATGTATTAAAGACATCCTCCCTGACCACTCTGTATAAACACACCCATTTCAGCCTCTTTTTCAGTTCCCTTACAGCACTTACCACAACTTCCAATCATTTTATCTTTCCAGTTTACTTATTTTCTACCTTTCACCCCCAAGAGAATGAAGCTTTTTGAAGATAGAGACTCTCTCTCTCTCCACTTTACTCTGACTCTTGAGGACCTAGAATAGATACTAATAGGTAGTGAAGAAATATGTTGAATAACTAAATGTGTAAATAAATGGTTGCAAGCCTAAAGTAATGGCTGCAGACTCATTATAAGAAATAATCATGCCTAGACACCAATTGAAATAATTAGATGAGCCTATGGTTCTGCACTTTCACTGATATCTTTCATGGACCAAACTTGGGGCTGGGAGTTGGCTTCCCTTAGACCTGCCTTGATGTGGAACATCCCACTTCAGAGCAGTGGATGAGGGAGAGGTATGGCTAAGGATTCATGGCTGAGTCTCAGAATCTCACAGTCTATGAACCTTGAACTTCTGAGTTAAACAACCTCTCTAGCCATCAAATATTAGATCCCTCAGACCCACCAGAATCCAGACCTCAACGTCAGCTATTTCTTCTTCTTTCTCTTTTTCTTTTACTTTAAAATTTTTTTCAATTGCAGTTTACATTCAATATTATTTTGTATTAATACGTTTCAGGAATACAGCCTAGTGGTTAGACAATTATATATCTTACAAAGTGTTTCCCCTGATATTTCTAGTATCCACCTGGCACTATACATAGTTATTGCAATACTAGGGGCCCAGTGCACGAATTCATTCACCTTGAAAGGAACTGTGGGCCGTGAGGTTGTGGTGGGCACAGGGGCAGGTCTTGGCCCATCCTCCGCGCCCCCGCCCCCCCTCCTGTTGCGGCCCCCAGTCCCTTGTCTGCCAGCAGCCCCACTCCCACCACCACTGCTCCCATGCGCTGCCAGCACTGGCCCTGCTCACACCCACTGATGGTGCGGAGCGATTGGGGCCAGTACCAGCAGAGGGTGCAAGCAGGGCCAGTGCCAGCAGCAGGTGAGAGCGCCGGGCAGGACCACAGCATGTGCGCGAGAGCAAAGAATTTTCAGTAACCACCAGAGGCTTGCTCCGATGACAACAACCAGCGCCCCACCTTGGTCTGGTGCCCCTGCTCATCTGCTCCACGACTCCGCTGTGGCCAACACCTGCCATGTTTCACGCTCTGCCACCTGCTGCCAACACCCGCCATTTTCCGCGCATGGCCCTTGGTGGTCAGCAAATGTCATAGCTACCGGTTATTCGGTTGTTCTGTTATTCCACCATTCAGTCTATTTGCATACTAGGGTTTTATATACAGAAATTATTCACTATATTCCCTAAGCTGTACTTTACATCTCCATGACTATTTTGTGACTTCAAAGTTATACTTCTTAATCCCTTCATCCAGATCAATATGTAAAGAAACATCGGCCCTGGTGAGGTCGGGACGGCCCCGGCCAGGTTGGGACTGCTCCAGTGAGGTTGGGACAGATAATGGGGACTAGTATAGACTGATGAACAGGGGTAGATGCAGAGGCAGAGCAACATTGAACAGACTGTCAAACTACAGTGGGAAGCCTGGGGAGGGTTTG
>NW_005370080.1:3042336-3047803 GCF_000412655.1 Myotis brandtii | reverse complement strand
GCCGCCTGGGGGAATGTCAAGGGGGGGGGGAAAGGAGACATATGTAATACTCTTTTCAACACTTTAAGAAATAAAAATTATAAAAAAAAAAAAGAAACTTAATTTCAGGAATTGACTCATGCAATTGTGGGGGCTGGCAAGTCCAAACTTTGTAGAGTAGGCCAGCAGGCTGGATACTCAAGCAAGATTTCTACTTTAAAGTCTTCAGACAAAATTCCTTCATCTCTGGGAAACCTCAGTTTTTCCCCTTAAAGCCATCAACTGATTGGATGAGGCCCACTCACTTTATGGAGGGTAATCTACTTGTCTTAGAGTCAACTCATTGTAGATGTTAATAACATATACAAAGCACCTTCACAGCAACATCTAGACTAGTGATTGAGCAGACAACTGGGCACATAGTCTAGCCAAGTGAACACATAAAATTGACCCTTGTACCAAGGTTTCAACTTAAATTCCTCATTTTTTAAAGTAAAACATTATTTTACTTAAAACTGTCTGGGGCTTGCTATAACTATCGGCTTCGATTCCTAGTTCTCTACAGTGAGTGAAAGCCCAGCCTGATACCTCTCTGGCCATGTCTCCTGCCACCCTGTTTGTTACTATTTTACACTCTGTCCTCTTTCACACCTAAGTTATATGAACCTCTCTCCTGCCTCAAAGCCCTTGCAAGTGTTCTTCCATTCGCCTGGACTATCTTCTCTCTAGACCTTTCTATTGCTAACTTAGTCTAGAATTCAATCTCAGCTTATCTGTTCTCTCCTCAGAGAAGCTTTCTTTGACCATCCTACATAAATTGGCTCCCTTTCACTTTCAGTCACATCCAGAGCTTGTCTCCTTCAACACCCTATCACAATTTGTAATCACTCTATCAACTTGTCTATAACTAAATCAGTGATTCTCCACTAAGGGAATGCTTGCCCCACAAGGGAACACTTGGCAATGAGGGGAAACATTTTTATTTAAATACACCATATTTATTTAATGGAGTGTTTCTTTAAGAGCAGTTTTAAGTTCATAACAAAATTGACCAGAAAGCTGAGAGATTTCCCACATCTCCAGTGCTGCCCCGTATGCACAAAAACTCTCCCATCCAGTATCACCATCCCCTACCAGAGAGATACATTTTTTATAAACGATGAAACTACATTTAT
The DNA here is from genome assembly GCF_000412655.1 of Myotis brandtii. NCBI lineage: Eukaryota > Metazoa > Chordata > Mammalia > Chiroptera > Vespertilionidae > Myotis > Myotis brandtii. The sequence continues at coordinate 3,046,649 of NW_005370080.1, read as the reverse complement.
ACATCATTATCACCCAAAGTCCATAGTTTACATTAGGGTTCACTCTGAGTGTTGTACATTCTGTCAGTTTGTACAAATGTGTAATGACATATATCTACCACTATAGTATCATACAAAATAGTTTCACTGCCCTAAAAATCTTCTATGTTCCACATATTTATTACTTCCTCCCTATAACCCTGGCACCACTGAACATTTTATTTTTTTCAAAATTTTGCCTTTTTCAGAATGTCATATAGTTGGAATCATACAGTATGTAGCCTTTTCAGATTGGCTTCTTTTACTTGGTAATAAGCATTTACTATTCCACCATATCTTTTAATGGCTTAATATCTCATTTTTTTCACATTGAATAATATTCCATTGTCTGGCTAAATCACAGTTTACCCATTCACCTACTGAAAGACACCTTGGTTACTTTGAAGTTTAGACAATTATGAATAAAACTGCTAAAAATTCCCATATGCAGGCTTTTGTGTAGACATAAGTTTTCAACCCACTTATGTAAATACCAACGAACATGATTGCTGGATCATATGGTAGTAATTTATTTAGTTTTATAAGAAACTGCCAAACTGTCTTTCAAAATGGCTGTACCATTTTGCATTCCCACCAGCAATAAATGACAGTTCCTGTTGCTTCACATCCTTGCCAGCATTTGGTGTTGTCAGTGTTTTGGATTTTGGTCATTTTGAAAGAGCCAAAAATATTTTCTGAACAACCAGATGTGAGGAGTGAAAGAAGAAATGAAATATATTATCAACTAAAATAGGGAAGACTGAGGGAAAGCAGGTTTTGTGGCAAAGATCAGTTCATTCTTGGACATGTTGATTTCAAAGTCTTTATTAGACATCCAAGTAGTGATGTCACGTAGGCATTTGTCATAACAAATATCTGGAAATATGCCTGTGGGAGCCATCAGCATGTAGACAGTGAAGCCATGAGGCCCGATGAGATCAACAAGGGTGTGAGTGTGACTAGAGAACACAGCCAAGGGCTGAGCCCTGGGGCACCCTAACAAGAAGAAGTCTGGAGAAGAGCAGGAATCAGCAATGGAAAAGAAAAGGGAACAATCAGGAGGGTGGAGGTTAGAAACAAGAGTGTGGTGTCCTGGAGGGGGAAGTATATGAAGATGCAATGATCCACAGCGTCAAATACTGTTCAGACATCAAGTCAAATGAGGTCCAAGAACTGCCCATTATATTTATCAATGTGGAGTCCCTTGGTGACCTTGACAAAAGGAGTTTCAGAGGATGTGTGGGTTGGATGAGTTAGAGAAGGAAATGGAGGAGAGGAGTAGAAGACAGTGACTAAAAATAACTCAGAGAGTTTTGCTGCAAAGGGGAACAAACCAATGGAGGTGTACATAGGAGGGGAGGCCAAGAGAAGGCTTTTACTAGGCAAGAGGAATAACAGAAGGAAGGGAAATGATGATGAAAGAGAGGAGAGACTTGCCAGAGTAGATCATAGCAGATGAAACGGAGTGCAGAAGAAAGGCTGTCTGTACATAGGGTTTTGGCTAGTTCAGCTGTGGTGAAGGGCAGTAACAGCAGGCAGAAACGGGCCGTCTGTACCTTGACATGCTCCCTGTGGCACTACAAAGGGATGGCTGCCTTCACAGGGCCAGAGCAGACAGAAGTAAATGCTGTGGAACTTGTCCCTTGGTAACTTCAAATGCTTCTTTGCTAATGTATTCACTGAATGTTCCACAGGTGACCTTTTATTCCAAGAGAAGACAAAGGGCACATATATTGCCACCCTGACTCCCCCAGATAGACACCTCAGTGACATTTGAAGTAATCATCTATGGCCCTGTCTGTGTTTAGCTTCTAAACTATTTTTCTTTCCATGCCACCAAGCTCCTGCCCTTTGTTTGTATCTCAAATTTGGTCCTTTTCTGGAATTTTAAAATTGGCACTTGGAGTCTGGTTTCCTGGTTGGATTTCAGTATTAACTTTGGCTAGGATTCATCTCTTTAACTCCTGGCTGCCTTAGGCTGTAGGTCCTTCTCCATTTCCAGCTCTCAAAGCCCAGGCCCTGACTTTGGCTTATTTGGCTAATGCCCTGGCCTAGATCACCTCCACCGCCCCACAAAAAGGAGCAGGTACATTCTGTGACAGCTGGGATTCAGGGGTGAAACACAAATTTAAAATGCCAAAGTGAGTTACTACTGATTCTATATATATATATAATGTGTATAATAACAATAATACGTACACATACACTAACATAATCATTTAGTATAATGCAGACCAGGCTAATAAATAAACAACAGCTGAAAGTATCCTATGGATGAAACAAATCACATGGGGTGCTGTGGCAGACAGAATTCTAAAACGGTTCCCCAAATTCCTCAGTCCCTCCCCATTATGTGCATTCCATGTAATTCCTGGAATTGTGAAGATGATGGATTTTACTGCTGTGATGAGTTATTTTTTATGGCACAATTGACTTTACAAAGGGAGATTATCCAGGTAGTACTGACACAGTCACAGGAGCCCTTTAAAAGCAGACGTTGAAAAAAGTCAGAAATAGAGAAGATGGCGACCGGCAAGAAGGCAGGGAGGGAGAATGTGTGAGAGAGTGAGGGAGCGATAGAGGAGTGTGTAGATGTGGTGTGTGTGTGTGTGAGCTAGGGACAGTTAGATCCTGCGGGTCTTGCAGGGGGAGGGCTGCCAGGCTGGGCAGTCTTGAACTACAAAACCCTGCTGCCACCACAAACACTCCAGGGCAGCCAGCGCGGGCACAGAGACCATGCCATCTTAAAAAACAGGACTGCTTATGACTAGGATCCTAGCTCACCACCACCCAATCTGGTTTCAGACGCAAGCCAGGACTCTACAACCACTCGTGACAAAGACCTGCAGACCCACAGACACCAAGACTCCAGACATCCCCGCTGCAGATTACTGTGAGTCACGGAATCCATCCCCCTCCCCACCGGCCCACTTCGGTGGCATAGGACCTGCCAGACCCGCTCCACGCGAGCAGGCTTCCTGCCAGTACAGGGCGGTTGTGTGACTTAACTTGGACTCTGGGCACGTGCACACGGGAGTCTGTTTCCCGTGGCACAAGAGTGGGCCTCTCACCAACACAGGGAAGCTGTGCAACCAAGCCCCCCAAAGCAGACCAGGGACGCTGATTCTCCATGCAAGAGGCAGAACTGAGCACCAGTGACTTGACTCTCAGCTCTCACACGGGGAGGACTCTGTTTCTCATCTTGCATGCATAGGATCTCTGTGACTCCAATTCTCAGCACAAGCACAAAAAGGGACTCTGATTCATGGTGCGAGGCTGCACCAAGCAGCAGAGACTCCAATACTCGATTCTCAGCGTGAGCACATGGGGTCCCTGACTCCTGGCACTTGCTAGGGGACTCTGATTTTCAGCATATGCCAGCGGGGACTTTTTTTCAGCGTGGCGCATGCAGGGTCCCTGATTCTAGGTGCACGCACAAGGCTGCACTGAGTGCTGGTGACTGATTCTCGGCATGCGCGTGGCTCCCACCAACCCACAGCAGCCACATGTCTCAGGTCTCGGTGTCGGAGCTCTTCAGTGACACTTGGGTGGCACGATGCTCCCATTGCACACAGCTCAGGCCTCCGCAACTCGGCGTTTGGACCTTCTGGTGACAGTCAGAATGGGGAGACAACGAAACAATCCCCAGAGGAAAGAAAAAGAGAAATTGCCAAGAAAGTAAATAAGTGAAATTGAGGCATGCAATATGACAGAAAAAGAATTCAGAATAATGGTCATACAGTTCATAAACCAGATGGAAGAGAAAATTAACAACTTATGCAAAAATCAGGAAGAAATCAAAAGTGATATAGCTACAATCAAAAATGCTATGGAAGGTTTCAACAGTAGACTAGAAGAAGTGGAGGACCAAATTGGTGAGTTAGAAGATAAGGTAGAGAAACAAGCCCAATCTGAACACCAACTGGAGAAAAAAATTAAAAAGCAGGAGGAGAGGCTAAGGGAGCTTTGGGACAACACAAAACGAAGTAACATATATATAATAGGGGTGCCAGAGGACAAGAAAAGCAGCAAGAATTAGAGAATCAATTTGAAGAAATAATGACAGAAAACTTCCCTGATAAGAGGAAGAAAAAGTCACACAAGTGCAGAGAGTCCCAAGCAAGATGAATCCCAAAAGACCCACACCAAGACACATCATAATTACAATGGCAAATGTTAATGACAGAGAGAATCTTAAAGGCTGCAAGAGAGAGACAGAGAGTTACCTACAAAGGATTCCCCATCAGATTATCAAATGATTTCTCAACAGAAACACACCAAGCTAGAAGGGAATG
>NW_005370080.1:3039657-3041923 GCF_000412655.1 Myotis brandtii | reverse complement strand
AAAGAAATAGAAAGGGAGGAAGGAACACAGGCATAAAGCACAGAAATAGCTACAAACAAGTACCTATCGATATAACATTAAACGTAAATGTATTAAATGCTCCAATCAAAAGACATCGAGTGACTGAATGGATAAGAAAACATGACCCATATATACGCTGTCTACAGGAGACCCACCTCAGAACAAGGGACTCACACCAATTAAAAGTGAAGGGATGGAAAAATATCTATTGGGAAAATGGAAATGAAAAAAAAGTTGGGGTAACAATACTTATATCTGACAAAATAGACCTCAACATGAAGGCCATAACAAGAGACAAGGAAGGCCACTTCACAATTCTAAAAGGGTCGAAACAAGAGGATATTACTCTGGTAAACATATATGTGCCCAATGCAAGAGCACCCAAATACATTAAAAAAACTTCCAGAAGATATCAGGGGAGAGATTGACAGCAATACAATAATAGTAGGAGACTTTAATACCCCATTGACACTAGATATGAGGAACTGTATTAAAGGGTCGCGGCATTAGGAAGGTTGAGAACCACTGCTCTAGACAAAAAATTAGCAAAGAACCAGCAATCCTAAACAACTCACTAGATCAGATGGACTTAATCGACATCTTTAGAATATTCCACCTCAAAACTACAGAATATACATTATTCTCAAGCACACATGGGACATTTTCAAAGATAGACCACATATTGGGACATAGGTAAAGCCTCTCTAAATTCAAGAAGATTGAAATCATATCAAGTATCTTCTCAGATCACAATGGCATAAAATTAAAAATCAACTGCAATAAAAACAATCACAAAAATTCAAACACTTGGAGGCTGAATAGCATACTATTAAAGAATGAGTGGGTTACCAGGGAGATCAAAGAAGAAATAAAAAAACATCCTGGAAACAAATGACAATGAAAATACAATCCAAAATCTTTGGGACACAGTAAAAGCAGTCCTGAGAGGGAAGTTCATAGCATTACAGGCCTAACTAAAAAAACAAGAAAAATGGGTAATAAACCCTCTAACTCTGCAACTTGAAGAAATAGAAAGAGAGCAACATGAAAAGCCCAGAGTGAGCAGAAGGAAGAAAATAATAAAGATCAGAGTGGAAATAAATGACATAGAAACCAAAAAACAATACAAAAGATCAATGAAACCAAGAGCTGGTTCTTTGAAAGGATAAACAAGATTGATGAACCTCTAGCCAGGCTCACCAAAAAGCAAATAGAGAGGACCCCAATAAACAAAATCAGAAACAAAAGAGGCAAAATAACAACAGACCCCACAGAAATATGAAGAATCTTTAAAAAAATACTATGAGCAACTCTATTCCAACAAACTGGTCAACCTAGAAGAAATGGACATGTTCCTAGAAAAATATGACCTTCCAAAACTCAACCAGGGGGAATCAAAAAATCTGAATAGGCCTATATCTATGGAGGAAATTAAAGAAGTGATCAAAAAAACTTCCAACAATCAAAAGCCCTGGACCAGACAGCTCACAGCGGGAGTTTTATCAAACATTCAAAAAAACCTATCTTCCTCAGACTATTCCAAAAAATTCAAGAGAAAGGAGCACTTCCAAGCACTTTCTATGAAGCCAGCATTACCCTAATCCCAAAGCCAGATAAAGACAATACAAAGAAAGAGAACTATAGGCCAATATCCTTCATGAACATAGATGCCAAAATTCTCAACAAAATTCTAGCGAATCCAGCATTACATTAGAAAGATCATACAACATGACCAAGTGGGATTTATTCTGGGGATGCAAGGATGGTACAATATCCACAAATCAGTAAATGTGATACACCACATAAATGAACGGAGAGATAAAAACCACATAATCATATCCATTGATGAAGAAAAAGCATTTGACAAAATCCAACACCCTTTCTTGATAAAAACTCTCAGCAAAGTGGGAATAGAAGGATCATACCTCAACATAATAAAAGCCATATATGACAAACCCACAGCCAACATCATACTCAATGGGCCAAAACTAAAACCATTTCCCCTAAGAACAGGAACAAGACAGGAATGCCCCCACTCGCCATTCCTGTTCCACCTAGTACTGGAAGTACTAGCCATTGTGATCAGACAAGAAGAAAAAATAAAAGGCATCCAAATTGGAAAAGAACTGTCATTTTTCACAGATGATATGATATTGTACATTGAAAACCCCAAAGACTCCATCAAAAAACTACTAGGCTTAATAAATGAATTCAGCAATGTAGCAGGATACAAAATTAACACCCA
>NW_005370080.1:3027259-3038761 GCF_000412655.1 Myotis brandtii | reverse complement strand
GAAAACCCCAAAGACTCCATCAAAAAACTACTAGGCTTAATAAATGAATTCAGCAATGTAGCAGGATACAAAATTAACACTCAGAAGTCTATGGCTTTTCTATGCACCAATAATGAACTCACAGAAAGAGAAATGAAAAAAGCAATCCCATTTACCATTGCAACAACAACAAAAATTAAGATATCTAGGAATAAATTTAACCAAGGATTTAAAGAACCTGTACTCAGAAAATTTGAGGACGCTGAGAAAAGAAATAGAAGAAGACATGAACAAATGGAATAATATACCATGTTCATGAATTGGTAGAATCAACATCACTAAACATATTTTCCTACTTTATTTTTAAAGTGAAAGCATTAAAGGGATTAGCTCATCCCGATATTTTGTTGCACATTTGGTTCATAGTTCTGTTCTCTTTCCCAGTGTGCCCCAAATATTCATAAAATGGATGGATATTCATGTGATGGTGTTCAGGTAGGTTAGTTCATTTTTACCTAATTTTTTTTTGTGTGTGTGTACCAGCATGAAAGAAATACTGAAATGTTATCACAATAGGAACATTAATTTAAATGTTTCATAATAAATTCTGAAGATAAAAAGCCTTTATAATACTCTTTGACTAGTTCTCCTGGTTATACTTACCTTTTCAGTTACCTGACATCAGCAGACATTGCATGACTCATAGATATGCTTTTCCATTTTAGGGGATTTGCTTTGGAGGAAGATGCAAAACCAGGGATAGACAATGCAAATACATCTGGGGGCAAAGTAAGTAAACAGTGTGGCCCAGTCATTTCAAGGTGTGCTATCAGGCCAAGGGTCATGTGAGCAGGAAGTAAATTTTCAACCACTTTAAGAGTGAGGGATTCTTCAAACCACCACACGTCTTAGCAGGGGCACTTTTATGGAAATTAGAGAAGGGCACTTCTGAGAAGACACAGCCCTACACATCTTGGGTAGTTGGCAGTGCCTCTGGATGAGACAGATGGTGTCTTCACTGCCAGGCAGGTGAAGTCCTTGCCAGGTGTGCAGCTTGGAGAACGGAACAAACGTGGATTTTAGCTCCACATATGCTCTCCACAGCTGAGTGTCCTTAAGCAAAACCTGTACAACCATATGGGATGGACGTGGACCCTGGCTAGGGAGCTGTAGCCTTGGAACTGTAGCATTTTCGCTAGACTTGTTTTTTCTCCCTCAACTATCTTTCTTGACCTCTAGCTGGCTTTTCTACTTATTGGTGACCTGCTGGAGTGGCTCTGCTGTATCAGAGAGAAATTTTAATGTTATTCCCTTTAAAGTTTGTCAAATTTTCATAGGGAATTATATATCAATTATATCTAGAACATATTATTGAAATTATATATTTATATTTAAAATATATTTAAATGTATTTTTTCCAGAACTATTATCTGCCCCTTTGAAAGTAGTTTTTTGTTTTAGAGTAGTGGTTCTCAACCTTCTGGCCCTTTAAATACAGTTCCTCATGTTGTGACCCAACCATAACATTATTTTCGTTGCTACTTCATAACTGTAATGTTGCTACTGTTATGAATCGTAATGTAAATATCTGATATGCAGGATGGTCTTAGGCGACCCCTGTGAAAGGGTCGTTCGACCGCCAAAGGGGTCACGACCCACAGGTTGAGAACCGCTGCTCTAGAGGAATATCTTAGCAAACTTCATAATGGTCTCAAAATCTTCAAGTGAGTACTATGAAGGACTTGTTCCCCTATAAAAATGAAAGTAGACCAATTGGCCTGGATGGGATCAGCAGAAATAAGCCAAGAGATTTACAGTAAATATGTGACGACAGAGCTTGGGTAAGCTCCAAACCCAAAACATCTCTGTAAGAGTCATCTAAAGAAGGCAGGGAAAGAATGTATTTTAACTATGAAAGTGGAGCTCTATCAATAAGTCCCATCTGGGAATAAGCCAAGAGATTTACAGTAAATATGTGACGACAGAGCTTGGGTAAGCTCCAAACCCAAAACGTCTCTGTCAGAATCATCTAAAGAAGGCAGGGAAAGAATGTGATTTTAACTATGAAAGTGGAGCTCTATCAACAAGTCCCATCTGGACAAAAGTGTTAGCAGAGAAGATGGTCTGACTAGAGTTTAATGCAGGATATTATAATATAGATTAGGAATTTGTTAGTGTTAATCTAATACTGCCAACTGAAGCAGAGATTCAAGTCCCTTACAGAGATATAAGCCTCTAGGAGACAAAGATGATCTTTTTTTTTCCTGGTTCATATGAGGTCATCTTAAAATTATCTCACTCTCTTTATTTCTAATTCCATGTACATAAGAAATCTTCTCATTAATATTTTGATTTTGCTATCAGAAGTGGGGATCTGGATTCCAGATAAGTTATTAAATTGGAAGTCTTATTTATACATCTGTCATTTATAAATTTGATTAAAATAAGTTGATCTCAAAGAAGCTGAATGACCAATTTAGGAAAGATCATAGAAGATAGTAATTTCTAGCCCAGCCAGTGTAACTCAGTAGTTGAACATCAACCTATGAACCAGGAAGTCATGGTTCTATTCTCACTCAGGGCACATGCCCAGCTTGTGGGCTCAATCCCTAGTGTGGGGTGTACAGGAGGCAGCTGATTAATGCTTCTCTCTCATCATTAATGTTTTTATGTCTCTCCCTTCCTCTCTGAAATCTTAAAAAAAAAAAAAAATGGGAATATCTAGACATGGTCATTTCCCAGGGTTTGATCCTTAAATTTAAAAGAACTGCATGATAAAGAAACTAGATTTTGAAGCTGAAGACCAGATAAATCCTCAGAAAGAGGGGCAGGGCCTAGTATTACTACCTCAGGGACACTTTGAGAGATCGTTTGGCCCCATTTCTATGATATTTTTGTGACTTTGTAATTGCAAAAATCCCTAAAAGAAAATTTTTTGAAAGTGGTTACTAGTGAATGGTAGACCATAGACTAAAATTTACCTCCTTCTTAGCCACTGCACTGTTCTAGAGTATCACGAGGCTTCTCGCCGTAGAACCTATAGGTAGAGTGCAACTCCTGGACTTAATGCTATTAATTTGTATGACATCTTTTTTCTGAGGACATTTTTTCTTAAAGAATTGGTTTTCCACATCCTTGAATTTACAATTAGAAAATTGAATCTACCCTTATTCAGCTGAAGGCAGAGCTATTATATGTGTTGATCTGGAAAACCTCTGAATTATGTTTTTCTTGTGTCCTCCTGACCCTATTTGAAGCCTGCTATGTAAAGGCTGTGTTTATATTAAAAACAACTGCTGCTTTGATATCTCTCTTGGTGTCCTCTCTTGGGTGCTCAAAATCAATTATTTAAGTGACATTTTGGGGAACATTGACTCTAAATAGAAGGGTGATCTGAAATGTCTTCCACATTTCAACGTTGAAATAAATGACTATAACATAAGAGCAGGGTTTACCGCAGACTGTGGGTTCTACTTCACAGATATAATAGCTAGGCAATGAATGATGGAGCTTACAAACAGTATGTTTTTTTTAATATTCTATTTTTACTATGGTAAAATAAAACACAACACTTAAAGTTTACCATCTTAACCATTTTTTTAAGTGTATAGTTCAGTGGTGTTAAATATATTCACATTTTTTGTGCAAATGATCTCCAGAACTTTTTCATCTTGCAAATCTGAAACTCTGTTTCCATTGAAACTCTGTTCTCATCCCCCCTCCCCCAGCCCCTGGCAACCTCCATTCTACCTTATGCATCTATGAAATTGACTATTTTAGATACCTTGTGCAAGGGGAATCTTACAGCCTTTGTCTTTTTGTAACAGGCTGACAATATGGTTTTGATAGTAACACCAGTTCTTAACACAAGGTTCTCAACCATCTATTCCTTCCATAGAGAAGCAGCAGAGGACTTGATTTTCTCGTCATGATAACAGTTAACATGTACTCAGTGCACTGGTTAGTGTGCTAAGAGCTTCACAGTGGGGATCTCAGTTGGTCTTCACAACAGTTCCTAGAGGTGGATACTATGACTAGCTCTGTGTTTCAGAGAGGAAACAGGATTAGAGAGGTTAGGTAACTGGCCCAATGTCACACATTGTCAAGGGGAGCACAGCCTTGACCATCGGACATTGGGCACACATGACTCGAGGCCAATTCACCAGAGCGTAGAAGTACTGGAATTCAAAAGGACCCGACCAGCCTGTGGAACAGCGCCTGGTGAACAGAACAGAAACTGTGTCATTTTAAACAACCAGCAGCATAAATTAAATTAGAACTGAAGTTTATGTGTCATTGTTGGTTCTTTACAAAATAAATGAAATGCAAACTGAGCAAATGTAGAAACCAAATGATTTTCTCTCTTTCTGAGAAGGCCGCCTGTGGGTCTCTGCACATTGGTACTCAGAGCACCATACGTGGTTATTCAATGGGTCTCCATGTATGCTGCTACTGAGCTAACCAAGCAGTCAGGGAAAATAAAATAGTAAATACATGTTATAAATTCTATTTAGAAAACACTTAACTTCATCAAAAGAGAAATAACCACATTGAACGCATTAGAAAATAATGAAAACATCATTTTTCCATAGTCCTAAGCAGCTGGTTCTAGTCTAAATGATTAATTAGAAGTTAATCAATCATGAACAAACAAACAAATACCCTGTTGAACATTTACCTTTCAAAAGTAATCATGTGCAGTTCACCCTACAGAAACAGCATCAAAACTTTACACTGGGAGAAAGCAATGCTGCTTTCATGTTTCAGGAATCCTGTATATAAACTACACTAAACACATGAAGTTGGGCTTAAGAAACTTCAAGTGAATAGTCAACAACTCAAACTAAATACAGTAAAGTGATTCCAGAATGAAATTTAGTGCTTTTGTGTCCTCAAAATAAGTTAGTTTCAAAGGGGAAATATGAACAATGGAACAAAGACAAGAAATTTTAAATAAAGGATGGTTCCAAGTGATAACAAAAGTTTAAAGAGTCAAAAATAGATGGAAAATTACCACGCCATCATTTGTTCTGAGAAATAACCCTTAACCTCCTCCTGCCATGACAACAATGGAAGAAAGAAAATAATGGAAGAAAAATGGAGTTAATCAAAAGGAAAAATAAATGATTTTTTTCCCCTCATTGAAAACAGATAAATAAACAAACAGCAACAACAAAAAATGAAAGCTTAGAGAATAGAGTTAAGAGTTTCTTAATTTAGTTTGGAATGTTTCCATTGGAATGAAGTCAGAAGTACTCACTTTGTCTACATTCTTATCTCGCTCTAGGTGTGTCAGTCTTATCTATTTTTAGAATAGAAGATTCTTGAGCCTAAGGATTACTTATATGTAACTCAATGAAATTGGTGTATAAATCTAGAAACAATTCTCTTTGTATGCAAATCTAAGGAGTTATTCACGAATTTTCACCCTCTTATATACACTGCTGCATAATTATTGGAATGAATGTGGTTAAGGACATGGGTGGTCTGAACACACCCCAATGTGAGGGGGCACCATCAGCAGCTAGAATGGCATTGTGGGGTGCTACCTGCCAGGGAACATGGACATCTGGCCTGCCGATCAGCAGGGGAAGGCTTATTATAGCACCAAAAGGAGTCTGACAGAACTTTACTCCGCACAGCCATTAGGGAACAAGCCATTATATACACAGTCAGTTCTGTTGATCTCTGAGTTTTAACATTTTAACCCTTGGCCTTTATTAAAAACATAATATGAAAATACTTGAATACTTACATTATTTGGAACATCATAAACTATTTAAAGGTGTATAAATATTACTTAAGCTCACAAAACAATATTTTATGTTTAAAATAATGCACGAATCATTGGATACATAAAATGGAAATTAGGCTTTTTCTTAGTGAGCTTATACTTTAATGGAGAAGACATATCAATTTTTTTTATAAAAAGTAATAGATAAAGATATATAGAAAAGTTAAAAAATAATTTGGAGGTATAAAAGAGAGACCTAGAATAACTCTCCTGGGTTTCTGGTCTAAGTTTCCCTGTAGATTGTGGAGCCATTTGCTGAGATAAAATGGGGATAGCCCATAAGGAACAGGGATTAAGGGGATAAGGATGAGCTCACCTGTGAGTTGCTATTGATAATGATGCAGATGGTATAGGATATATGGCCCTCAACAGCGGTCCTAAAGTTGACATATTGAAAGTCATTGATGTTAGAATGCATCTTGGGTATTTTGCTTATTGTTATAAAATGAAATGAAATCTTTCATATGCCACATACACAAACACATGCACACAGACAGACACAGACACACTCATGTTACATATTACTCATGCCCAAAGGACATTTTATCTGTAGTTCAGTGCAGGTGTCTGATTGTCCCCCTTGAGAACGAAGCAGCTGTTCTAACTTCCATGTCCTCATCAAGGGCTGTCATCTCGTCTGCGGTCACAGTGCCACCTATTAACTGCTCCTCCGACCACATTTAACTTTCTGCCAGAGGTAACGTAACCACTTCTCTCTTCAGCTCTCTATTGAGTTATTTTCTTTCTTGACCTATTTCTTGTGAAGTCTTTAATGGTTCTTGGCCTGCAAGCTAACACACAAATTAATACAAATTGACCTTTTCTCAATGTCACCATCAACCACAGTGCTCCAAAACACCTATCCCAGCAAAGGGCTCTCATCTTGTCTCAGTGAGTTGAGAGTTGTGAGTTGTGAGCACTCAACCATTCCCTTCTTCCCTCCAGAGAGGTGGACTGTGGGTTTTGTCCTGGCCATTCCAAATTTCAATCACTTCAGAAATCTGAAGTTTTCAAGTGCTTCCATTTCTGAAAAGTATATAATAGTTTTATTATATGTCATTTCTGAATTTGATGTTTTTACTAAAGACAAGCCTGTTTAAACATAAAAATTATATTTACCTTAATTTCTGCTGGGAATATCTTAAAATGATGCCATAATAAATCTGAAAAATAATAAGTAGATACTACACTAACTTCATATTTTGAAGGGACTTGTATGTCATATTCAGAAGGCTGGACTATGTTCTGAAGGCAAAGAAAAGCCCTAGAAGGTTTGGAGTAGAGAATGGCAGAGCCTTGCTTTTTCTCTTGCCACTCCTCCCGCAAGATAAAAGAAGCCAGAATTCTCAGAAGGAAGCATTATGCTCTGTCTCCATTGTTTCTATCTAAGTGGCTTCAGGGTCCCTTTAGTTTCTGTAGGAATCACCTGGGTAACAACTCCAGACATAGTGAGACTAGCTCCGCATTGCTTGTTTTTCATTTCACCCACACCAGAACATTCCCTGAGTGTGCTATGATCATCCACTTTTTTTTGTTTTCCCTATTTTTCCATTTCCCATATGTGACATGTGACCTTTTATTATTTTACCACTCAATTCAAGAATGGCTTTTTGGAAAGCATTCTCACTTCCCTCATGTGAGTCATCATACCTTTGATTAGGTATCTCCATTATAGTTCCTATCTTACAGTACTGTGGTTCTTGTATGTGGTCGTCACATGAACAGGGAGATCTGCTCTATGCATCCACAGAAACTAATCCAAGGACCCTGGCACTTCTTAGACTCCATAAGCATTTATGGAATGGGTTGTAACTAACTGAATTAAATAAAGATAGCTTGGTTGGCATTCTTTTTCTTCAAACATGTCAACACTCCGTAGGGTAAAGTGATATTATCAGCATCATCAGACCAGTGATGGTGGAAAATGAAATACCAGAGAAGCATACTCTAACTCCCTACGTTTCAACATTTGTACTCCCCACAATTCCAAATGATATATAGTAAAAAAAAAAAGGGAAGGGTCAATGATTGATACATAGTAAATATCTAAAGAAGGAATAACTTTAATATCAATGAAAGGAAAAAGTAAAGAATTATCTGCATGCTTCCATTTACCCCAGATTAGGTCCTATCTTTTTTCAAATTTGCTCTTTAGTGTTTGTATGAGGTTTTTTCTCATATATTTCACAGAATAATTCTTAGTTAGACCTGTCCCTCCCTCTGCTGTCAGACACACCTCTCTTGGCCACGCCTGCACAGCACAGTGATTAGTTTGGTTGGCACACACCTGTTCCTCTTCCTTTCATTCTGTCTCTGGTGCTCTTTTTGTGCATGTTCCTGTCGTGCATTTCCTGTCACTCACTCTCTATCACTTTGTCAATTTCCTCTTCTTTCATGTGTTGTTTTCTATATGATAATTGGCTTTCTTTATTTCAGATTGGCTAGTTGGAACAGCATTTTCTGTACATCATTTTTGAATAATGAGTTAAAACATCATTATACAGGATTTATTAATTACTTTATGCACGTTGCTTAAGAAATAGTGCCCTCACACAAAAAGGTAAATATGTGAGGTGACAATGTGTTAATTAACTTGATGGGGGAATCCTTCCACAATATATACATATATTAAATCATTACATTGCACATTTTAAAGTACTCTACAATTTTACTTCGGTAAAGCTGGCAGGAGGAATAACACAAATTAGTAACTAGTAAATCAATCTCTCAATTAATTCTAAATTTTAAAGATATCATACCTTAGCACCTCTGTAATTTTTCAATAAATAGTTGTAAATTATTATAATCCATTATGGTACCAGAATTTCTTTTTAAAATCTCATGTTTGTCATTAGTTTAGATAAATAAATAGACAATAGATAGATAGATGATAGATAGATAGATTAGATAGATAGATAGATAGATAGATAGATAGATAGATGATAGATAGATATGATCAAGTGATCAAACTGGAGAACAAGTATGATGCTTTGAAAAACCTATATGAAGTAGTTATCTTCTGAATTATCTATATTCAATAATGATATCAATTATTTGTTGTGTATGTGACAAAAATTTTCCCCATTTGAAATCTGCCTTATAACTATTAATGACATACTTGTGTTACAGTTGTTTATAACACTATGTCATTTAACTGGTGACTATTGTTCTTCAGTGGCTTGCATTTTTGTCTTAGGGAAGGATTTACCATGAAGCTTTGCATTCCAAACTCCTCAGTTACACATTGGCCATTTTTTAGAGCTCTGGTAAGGGGTCTAATAATATGTTAATAAGGTCATAGAATTTTTCAAAAATAAGATCTATTTATCACATTCAGTTTCTTTTCACTTTCACTTTCTGTTACACTAAACTTCATGTCAAATGGCATCAGAGAGAGTGCAAGCATTTGGGCAATCTAAGGAAAGCTGAGTTGAGGATACAATGACTGTAGTGGGATGTGTTTCTGTGGTTTGCTCTCATTTCTGAGTATGGGTTAGTTATTGCTCTGTGTCTCTGTAGAAATGCTTCCAGGAATAGGTATAATATGTTTGAAATGTACAGAGCCAGGAGGAAGTCTGTGAAAAATCCTTCCATTTGAAAAGATAAGCACATTGGTTCTCAGCAATGCCCAGACATAATAGAAATTTTCTCTTGATAATATGTATAAATAATTAATGCAGTGTATGTATTTTTACATGTTCAGACAATAAAATTACTTGTTGTGCTTTTCTGTATTATATCAATAAAATTATTCTGACATTATAAAGCAAAGTATACTTTTTAAAAACTCAGCTAATATTAAAAACATAATTCATTAAAAGAAGCAAACATATATATTTAAAATGTATATAAAAAAGAAAATTTATATGAAAGAAGCAAATAAATTTCAAATAGAAGTAGTGACTAAGCCCTGGCCAGTATGGATCAATTAATTGGATTGTCATTTTGTGCACTGGAAGGTAACAGGTTCAATTCCTAGTCAGGACACATACCTAGGTTTCAGGTTCAGCTCCCAGTCAAGGCTTGTATAGGAGGCAACCAATAGATGTATCTCTCTCACATCAATGTTTCTCTCTATATCTCTTTCTCTCTCTCTCTCCCTTCTTCTCTCTCTAAAGTCAATAAAAAATTAAAATTATAAAAAGAAGTAGTGCCACGCTGGTGTGGCTCAATGGTTGAGCATCAACACATAAACCAAAAAGTCACCAGGTTGATTCCTGGTCAGGGCACATGCCTGGGTTGTGGGCTCCATCCCCAGTAAGGGTTGTGCAGGAGGCAGCCAATTGATTGCCCATTCTCTCTCATCATTGATGTTTCTATCTCTTCCTCTCCCTTCTTCTCTCTCTACAAATCAATGAAAACATATTTTTTTAAAAAAAGAAGTAGTGACTAAGCCCAAGACTGTTTAATTTTCCAGTTAAGGGAAAAAAAAGTGAATAATAGTAACAACTTGGAAAAAGATTCATCTTTTTTGCTGATTTGTCAGGAAATACTAACATCAGGAAGAAAACATGTTACAACACTGCAATGTCATCAAGGACAATAAGTTAAATGAGTGTAACCAAATCAAGAAATCAAGAAGTGTGTTAAGATTAGACCCTATGGAAGAAAATTGTCTGTCTTTCAATTTATATATGAAAAAAAATTGTTAGAGATTTCCTATATCCAGCAACAATATTAAAATTTACATGATATTATCCATATGAGTTGTGAAGCTGTAAGAAACTTTTCTAATTGATCAATTTAAAGAAAGTGCATTGATCAACCATGGTAGAAAAAACTAGATTATCTTTTTATTCCTTAAAAAATAATATTTTAAAAATCACTGGCATATTAAGAGGTAACAGAGCCCAAGAAAATGTAGGGGGAAAGTGTTACAGAGTGTGTCATTTAATAAAAATCTTGTGTTTTTTTCATTTTGTGATTTTTATATTTATCAGCTTTGTTTTCTCATTCTAAACAGATATTCACTTTATTTATAATTCTGCATTCATATTTTACATTAATATGTGTAATGAAAATTCTCCAATTAAATAAGGTTAAGCCCCACATAACTTTGATACAACCTCTGTATCATGCTTAGAGAATTCTTATTAACTATAAAGATCATTTATTTTCTATATTCAAAATATTTAATTGGTCTGGAATGTATTTTCAATTATGGTATGGAGTGGAAAATTTGCCTTTTTTCTTGAAAATGGTTAGTCAGTTGTTTTGTCACCATTTTAAAATTGCATATCTCTATATCTACATTTATATCTATATCTATCTATATCTATCTATATGTATATTTCCTATTGCAACAAAGGTCACTTTAGCACATATTAAATTCTTGAGTATGCTTGAGATTTTTATTCTGTTCAGTTTTATCTATTCCAGTTCCACTGTTTTAATTATTATTTTTTATCTTACTTTTCTACTTAAACTTTTTTTTATTTATTTTTTAAATCTTTATTGTTGACAGTATTACAGATGTTCCCCTTTTTCTCCCCATTTTCCCCCCACCGGTCCCCCCTGCCCCACCCAGGTTTTCACCACTCATTGTGTTCATAGGTAATGCATATCCTATATAATAAAAGAGAAACATGCAAATTGACCGTACCCCCGAATGCTTCCCATTGGCTAATCAGGGCAATATGCAAATTAACTGCCAACCAAGATGGCCGCCGGCAGCCAGGCAGCTGAAGCGAACAGGAGGCTTGCTTGCTCCAGTGAAGGAGGAAGCCAAG
>NW_005370080.1:3020195-3025919 GCF_000412655.1 Myotis brandtii | reverse complement strand
AGTGTTCAAGATCAAGAACCCAGAGGCGGAGAGGAATTCCGTCCTCTCAGTGAAACAGTGGGATAGTCGGGGCGACTGTAGAGGAGGAATGTGCACTTTGGGTGCCAGCACCCATGAGTGAAGGCTGCCCTGACTGAGCCTTGCTTGCTTGGGGCCTAGCGCACTCCTGCCGGGCAACGGGTGACAGGACGTGCTTTTCCGAATTAATGAGAGAAAACGTTGATTCTCCTGCTGCCCACGAAGGTGGAAAGTGAAGTGGGGAGACATGTGGGGAGTGAGCGAGGTTCCCTGTCTGGGGGTTCCAAATCTGCTGTTGGTTTCTTTCACTGCTGACTAGAGATATACAGGGTGTCCCCCCAAAATGTATACACACTTTGAATACCTACTAATTCCAATGGTTTTAAGCATAAGAAAGAAACAACAATGGAGCTGTTATCTGTTAAAAGTGTGGGCACAAACAGGTAGTTGGACATTCCCTGAGGGGTCTCAGATTGGAGAGGGTGAAGGCCAGACTGAGGGGCCCCTTCCCCCCCTACCCCAGTGCATGAATTTCGTGCACCGGGCTACTAGTCTCTATATATAAAACCCTAATATGCAAATAGACCGAACAGCAGAACAACCAAACAACCAGTCACTATGACATGCGCTGACCACTAGGGGATGCATGCAGAACATGGCGAGTGTCAGCTGCGGCGGGATGGTGGAACAAGTGAGCAGGAGCGCCAGACCAAGGCAGGGTGCCGGTCACTGTCATTGGGGTGAGCCTCTGGTGGTTACTGAAAATTCTTTGCTCCCGTGCACCACAGTCCCGCCTGGCGCTCGCACCTGCTGTCAGTGCTGGCCCCTCTCGCACCCGCTGCTGGTGCCAGAGCCGCCGCTCACACCCACTGCCAGTGCCGTCAGTGGGCACAAGCGGCGGCTGCCAGCCCTGATCTCCCTTCAGGGCTTCTCCACCTCCCCCTGCTCCTGAAGGGCAATCAGGGCAGCAGCCACCACTCACACCCACTGACAGCGCCAGCCCCAATTGCTCCACGCAGTCAGCGAGTGTGAGCAAGGCCAGCGCCAATAGCGTGTGGGAGTGGGGCTGATGGCAGAACGGGGTCTGGGGGCCGTGGTGGGAGGGGCCAGGCAGGGGCGCGGAGGATGGGCCAGGACCCACCCCTGTGCCCACACTCCAGTTTCCTTCCTACCAGTTTCAATGTGGCTTCTTCTGTAAATCCTTATTTCTAAGACTGCTCTTCACCTAGTTTTCAATTGGTTATTCAGGATGATTTTCTATAATTTAGTTGTAATTCCAGTTTGGTCCTGGGAGGAGGTGAGTATAGCTTCCATCTACTCTGCTGCCTTCTTAGATTTATCCTGAGGGGTGTTATTTTATGTAGGAGTTTTTTATCCTCTGCAATCATAAGTAAAATTTAGGTGTAGTGTTCGTTCATTGTGATAATTTAATCAGATTTTGGTATAAGGTTAAAATAAACTGGGAAGATTTCCATCTTTATTCTCTGGTATATTTTAAATTGTAAAAGAATTCTATAATTTCAGAGACTAAAATAACATTGATAAAATCAACTAGTTTTGGCAAATTTGGCGGGAGGTAATAATCAACTTTTTCAATATTGTTCTTGGTGCATATTCTAAATATTGAGCCAATTGTGGTTATTTACATATTCCATGCTGACAATTTCATCGTAGTATTCTAACTTAGTTAAAGTTTTGTAGAGAAGTGCCTTCTAATGTTTTGTCCCTACATTTTATCAATTAAAAATGTTTGAGTAAGCACCCCAATTTACTTATTTAATATTTGTATATATTTACTACTGTACTCATGGATTACAATTATTATAAAACAAACTCAGCAATGGAAAAATATGAAAGATAAGATAGAAAGGAAATAAACTATTTTAAAATATTTTTGGTTTTTTAAGTCCATAATAGAATAAAAAATCATTTTGCTTTTCTAAAGTTGTCTCTTTGTTACCAGCTTTATTGATAATTGACATATAACATTGTGTAAGTGTAAGGCATATAATGTGTTGATTTGACACATTTATATATGCAAAATGATTAGCTAACACTTCCATCACATCATATAATTACCATTTCTTTTTGTGGTGAGAGCATTTCAGATCTACTCACTTTGGAACTTTTAAATATATAATATACTACTATTATCTATAATCACCATGATATATATCAGATCCTCTCACCCCCCAGCACATGCCCTCACCACCCTACTGTCTGTGTCCATTGGTTATGCTCATATGCATGCATACAAGTCCTTTGGTTGATGTCTTACCCCCTCACCCCCTGCCTTCCCTCATAGGTTGAACAGTCTGTTCAACGCTTCTATGTCTCCAGTTCTATTTTTGTTCACCAATTTATGTTGTTCATTATATGTTCTTTTAAATTAGTGTTTTGATTCCTTCAGATAAATTCTCAGAAGTGGGATTGCTGGGTCATAAGGCAGTTCCATTTTTAATTTTCTGAGGTAACTCCATACTGCTTTCCACAGTGGCTGCACCAATCTGCATTCCTACCAACAGGGCACAATGTTATGCTTCCTCCACATTCTCGCCAACACTTGTTTGTTTATTTGTTGATGATGTCTATTCTGACAGGTGCCTGAAACACTATTTTGTAAGAATATATGCACCTCTATGTTCATTGTTGAATTATTTACAATAGCCAAGATTTGGAAGCAGCCCAAGTATCCATCAGTAGATGAGTGGATACAAAACTGTAGTACATTTACACAATAGAATACTATGCTGTCATAAAAAGAAAGAAAATGGATCTGGAGAACATTATGCTAAGTGAAATAAGCCAGTCAGAGAAAGACAAGTGCCATATGATTTCACTCATATGTGGAATTTAATGAACAAACTGAACTACCAAGCAAAATAGAGACAGACTCATAGATAAAGATTAGGCAGACAGCTCTAGTGTGTGGGGCGGGAGGTGGTGCAGATGTGGAGGGACTGAGCATAAAAGAATAAAAAAGGGAGAGAGAACTGGACATGGACAGCAGTATGGTGATTGGGGGAGAGGGCTGGAGGTAGAAGAGCACATAAAGGGGGTAAATGGTGATGGGAAAATTAAAATTAAATTTAAAAAAAGAATTCAGCAAACTACATGCAAATACAAAAGAAACAAAAATAAAGCCACTCCCAGCTCCAAAACAAAAAAACCCCCAAAAAACCCTAATGCTTTAAATGCCTACTTTGTTTTGTGTCTGTAAGTTAAGTTAAGGCCCTGGATGTGGTTTAAATTGTTTGTCCTTATAAGGAATAAAAAAATAAAATAAAACTTAAATCACACCTTATCCAATGGTATCCCAATCTCATAATTATTTGATACCCACTACCATCCATTTTTAAAAATATGTGAATCAAAGCTTACTTAACAATTGAAAATTGTACTTCATTCTTTTTTTCTTTGGATTTCTAGTTCTATCATTCTTCTAAAACCCCCTCCCCCCAGAGCATTTTTTAAATATATGTTTATTTTTGAAACTCTATGTTAATCACCATTATTTACTATAATAAAAATGTGCATATAATTTAAAGTTTAATTTTGTAATTACCTGTGAACATAAGGCTCCAAGTGTTAATTGCCTCTTGGATAGAGATATTATTAAAATTATTAGTAGTACATAATTGGTCAAACAACTTAACTATGTTACACATTTCTATAAATAACCATTAAATTTTTAATCATTTGGAAAAAAAACTCTTAATGATATGAATGAGGTTGGGTTCTTTTTATGTATCCATGGATAAGTACTGTTTGTGGCTTGAATGAGACAGGGCCTACATCAATTCTCATCTATTTTATGTTTCCTGAGGTAAGCCTTGAGAAACTTTATTTATATAAATAGGTAGCAATTGTTATAGCAGTGGTGCTCAATTTGTTTAACCACTTCTATATCATATGCCAAAAAGTCACTCACTGATGAAATTACTTTTAATAACCTATTTTCCTACAATTCTGATTCACTCTTCAATTTTGTTGAAAGCAAAGAATAGTCACTGGAGTTCTTCACTTAGGCTTTATTGAGACCTACTTAGTAATTATAGTAGTCAGCCCTGCTGCATTACCAACAAAATCTCTGTGGCATATAACAAAAAGCTGTTATTTCTCTCCTTGGCATGTGTATAGGTCAACTGAGGCAACTCTGTTGCAGGTCAATTCTGGTCTGTCCCATGTGTCTCCTTCAAGGTTGCAGAATGAAGGCTCAGTAGGCATGTACTCATTATGCCAGGGGTTACAGGGGTGGGCAAACTTTTTGACTCGAGGGCCACAATGGGTTCTTAAACTGGACCGGAGGTCCGGAACAAAAGCATGGATGGAGTGTTTGTGTGAACTAATATAAATTCAAAGTAAACATCATTACATAAAAGGGTACGGTCTTTTTTTTTTTTTCGTTTTATTCATTTCAAACGGGCCGGATCCGGCCCGTGGGCCGTAGTTTGCCCACGGCTGGGTTAGAAGTATGTGTTTTATTTTAAAGCCTAGGCTCAGAGTTGGCACGGTACCTTTCTGTCCACATTCTATTGGCCAGATAATGTCCGATGACCAAGCCGGACTTTAATGGGTTGGGATAGTCTTATGCATATGTGTGTTGGGGGAGTGAATGTTTGCTGACCAATAATCTAATTTACCACACCTAGTAGGAATTCTTTTTGTTGCTGCTTGTTTTTATTTGGCATTTAATTTTTACTTAGTGGCAACTTGTTTGACACAGCCGGATCCGGCCTTGACTTACGAGTGTCCCAACTAACGAGTTTTTTGAGATACCAGCTGTCTCTCCGCCGATTTTTTGCATTGAGTTGACAGAGTAATTTGAGTTAACGAGCTCCTTAACGAGCTCGGTCTTGGAACGAATTAAACTCGTAAGTCAAGGCCACACTGTATATTGAAAGTGTTAGTAGATTAAGAAAAGACTGAGGGAGGCTTCTGAGATGCTTTTAATATTGTATTTTTTACCCAGGTGATGGATACACAGATGAGTTCGCTTGGTGATAATTTATTGAATTGTGCATTTATTATCTATTTACTTTTTTATGTATGTTATACTTCAAAAAAAACTATCTATACTAATAATAGCCTAGGGCCATCACAACCTAAATGACCAGACAAATGACTGGTCACCAGAGGCGGACACAGCGAGGTCGTTAGCCCCAGGCCAGAGGCCTAAGGACCTCTCTGCTGCTGCTGCTGCTGCTGCAGTGGCTGCGGATCAGGACCAGAGAAAGGCCTGGAGAGAGAGGCAGGGCCTGATCCGCCCGCAGCCGCAGCAGCTGCTGGTGAGGCCTGGAGAAAGAGAGAGGCGGGGCCTGATCAGCAGCCACAGCTGCTGCTGGTGAGGCCCAGAGAGAGACAGCGGGAGGGCCTGATCCACAGCTGCTGCAGAGGCTGTGGATCAGGCCCAGAGATAGGCCTGGAGAGAGAGACAGCTGTCAGTGGGCCATGCTGAATTTCCCAGAAGAGCCAATGGCTGCCTAGGAGGTAGAGCTTTTGATGCTGACTGGCATAGAAACCAACCAATCAGAACCTAATCTGGGTGATCTGCGAAGGCAGAAGCTAAAGTGGAGGCTGAGGAGGGGTTTTAAGGGCAACAGCTGTTTGGTGTAAGGTGTAAGAAAGCGGTTCAATTTTTTAATAACCGGTTTGGCAGTATAGTGCATATGGCTGGCTATCAGTCCAGATATAGGAATTATGTAT
>NW_005370080.1:3008449-3019736 GCF_000412655.1 Myotis brandtii | reverse complement strand
GGGATGTCTGACTGCCGGTTTAGGCCCGATCCCACAGGATCGGGCCTAAACCGGCAGTCAGACATCCCCCAAGGGGTCCCCGATTGGAGAGGGTACAGGCCGGACTGAGGGAACCCCCCCATGTACAAATTTTGTGCACTGGGCCTCTAGTTTTTAAATAAGAAGTTGAAAAACTTAAATTATTTTTTATTTTAAAACCTTTCCCAGTGTCCTATTTTTACATGAATCCTTTTTTAACTTATCACAAGCTTTAAATATTTATTTTATTAATGTTGTTAGAGTTGTAGATTTAGGGCATTTAACTTATGGGCAATGTCTGCTATGAAACTTAATTAGTAAAGCCATTCCTCATTTTCAAGTCTATCAACTAAATCACATTTACTTTGTATCACAAAAACACTCACTACATTTTTCAATTTAAATAAGTGTTAATATTTATTTCAAGGAATGCTATTTTAAAAAAAACTACAAAATAAATTATGCAGTGTATTTTGTAGATATAGTTGACTAAAAGTGGCTTAAAATTGTGCATATTCAATACAATGAATTTATTTGCTTTATTTTTAAAAGAAAGAATAAATCTATACACTGTGTTTATATCTTAATTTCTAACAATGTAGTGCAATGTATAGCTAAGATGATGTTATTATGAAGAGAGGAATCTAATAAAAACATGCTATTTATTAAATATTGTGTACATATATGTATCAGTCTGTGACACTTGGCTTTTTGGAATAATTAACTGAAAATCATGTGTAAAAATAAAAAATAGATTCATTAATTTTGTTCACATCATGAGCAAACATTTTCTACATTTTACAAAAGGTTTTATATATTACTAAAAAGTTAATTATTTCAGCAGCTATCCTAATAATTAAAATTTTTAAAAATATGTCAGCTTGTTTGTTTGTTTAGTTATTAAACCTTTATTGTTGAAAGTACTACATAGTACTTTCCTTTTCCCCCCATTAACTTCTTCTAGCCTACTCCCATCCTCCCCTCTCAGCCCCCTCCCAGGCCCTCACCACCCCATTGTCTGTGTCCATGGGTTATGCATAAATGCATACAAGTTCATTAGTTGATCTCTTAAAATTTTAATGAGGCAGAAAAACAGTTTAGAAGATGATATAAATATTTTTAAGCTATGACTTGATAAAACAGGTTTGAACCAACAATTGAACAATACACACTAAAACTAAAAAGAAAAAATTTAGTTAATTTGAAAAACGTGAACCCCGGTTACTTTTAAATCAACTAGTGCCGCTATCCTGTGTGTGTGTGTGTGTGTGTGTGTGTGTGTATTTTAGAGAGGAAGGGAGAAGGAGAAGGAGAGAGAGATAGAAACATCAATGATGAGAGAGAATCATTGATCAGCTGTCTCCTGCATGCCTCCTACTGAGGATTGAGCCTGTAACCAGGGTATGTGCCCTTGACCGGAATTGAACCTGGGACACTTCAGTCCACAGACCTATGCTCTATCCACAGAGCCAGACGAGCTAGGGCCTGTACTTATTTTTTAAATATGCTTTTCTTTCCAGACAATGACACAACCTAAGAATGAGTGTTGAGAGCAGCTGAAGGAAATTGCTTACATTTAAATAAATGAAAGAAAAAAGTAACAGTCATTTTTTAGCGTGAATATGTCTAAGTAATGTCCCCTAAACTCTTCCTAAGGGAGAACAAGGTACTTTTGATAGTCCTTTTGAGAAATAAGATGGGATGTTGTAAACACATCCCCTCTCCCTGAAAAGTCAGAGTTCAGAACAATCTACCAGAGGCAAAAAACTCTTGTTTCTAATACATTGGCTGTACCTTTAAAGAAATATGTATGAGAGAAGGAAAGACTAGAAGCCCTGTGGGCTTTTATTGATCCAGGGACTAATCATCAAAGGAGGTTTCCCAGAATATAATATTTCCAGAAGACCTGGAAATTTGTTAAATTCTGGGGCCATATACCACTATGGTAAAATTCAGGAGGGTGAGGGTAAATCTCTCATGATAGTCCTAATGGCTTTCACTGAAACCACCAGGGCTCTCTACTTTCTGTGCTCATGGTTGCTCATCTGAATCAACCCATTGGTTCTGGCCACTGCATTATAAAGGGAAATGATGTGTGTCCTTTCTGGGCTGGAACATTAAATGCCACTGCAAAACCCTCCAGAGTTCTCTATTTCTTCTGCCACAATGATTGGCAACCTTCTAGCCAGTGACTATCTATGTTGCAGAGTGAGGACAATATGATCCGAAGACTCAAACCTTCCCTGGTTTGAGAAATAACCATCTGTGCTTTAAGCCACTGAGATTTTGGGTGGCTTGCTTCCCAGAGCATCCTGACCAATTCAGCTTTCTTTTGTAAAGTGGGACAAGGTTATTTGAAAGGAGAGATAAGAAAAAAGAGAGCACACAGTATACTAGAGAAGCTTATAATATCAAATTTGTGCTCTGCCTATTGAGTCCTTTACACTCTCCACATTGTACCCCCTTTTTCAAAGACTCTACTTAGCCAAGTATGAAGGTTAATATTTTAAATACTTTGCCAAAGCTAACTGGGGAATCTTGGTGGAAAACAAAAGATATTCATGGTCATTCCTCATCTAATTTTGGAGAATTATATTCAGTTATTTTAAATTTATTTATTTATTATTCAGTTATTTTATTCAGTCTGAATTTAGCTAAGTATTTATTAACTAAATATGTCCTAATATACTGAAAGTGAGGAAAAACCAAGGGCAACAATGTCAACACTCACCATAGTGAAAGTCTCACCTCCTCTCACCTACCAAGGAGGCTCAGATTCTTGTCCTTCTACCAAAGGTTAAACAACAAAGTGCTTGCTTAAGAAAAGGTTCTTGAAATGACAGATCTTCCAACTCTAGACTCAGTCAACAGAGTGTCCTCTTTACTGGAGAAAGAAAAGGTTAGGGATTTGGCCTGTCTTTGTGTTTGCAGTTACCAAAAACATCTTTTTCATGACCACTATGACTTTATGACTGCCCAACTTCATCCATTTTTCTTATTTTTTCAGTTTAACTTACTGTTCGTTTTTCTAACATCTTAAGGTGGATATTTAGCTCACTAATTTCAGCATTTCTTCATTTCTAATTAAAGCAATAAAAATTTTTCTAAATATAGCATTAACTGCAACCCACAAGTTTAATACATTGTATTTTTCACTTACAATAATTTTATTTTTCAATTACAGTTGACATATCTATATATATAAAAGGCTAATATGCAAAGTGTCCCTGCAGGAGTTTGACCAGGAGACCAGGAGTTCTATAGCTTGCTATGATGTGCGCTGACCACCAGGGGGTGGTGCGGAACCAAGGAAGGCCCCGGCTGGTAGCCAGAAGGCCCCAATTGGCCCTGATCGCCGGCCAGGCCTAGGGACCCTACCCATGCATGAATTTTGTGCACCGGGCCTCTAGTAATATTATATTAGTTTTAGATGTACAACCCAATGATTAGGCATTTATATAACCTATGAAGTGATCACCCCAATAAACCTAGTACTCATCTGACACCATACATAGTTATTACTACACTAGAAGCCCAATGCATGAAATTCATACCAGGGGCTCGGCCCCTACCACTGCTGCAGCCACCTCTGCCTCGGCCCCCACTGCCTCCGTGGCTTCGTCCAGAAGGTCGTCCGGTCTAATTGGCATATTATGCTTTTATTATTATAGATTATTGATTATATTTCCTATGCTGTACTTTACATGCCCATGACTATTCTGTAACTATCAATTTGTATTTCTGAATCCTTTCACTTTTTTCACTCATCTCCCAAACCTCTTCCCATCTAGCAACTGTCAAAATGTTCTCTATATCTACTTGTTCATTTATTTTGTTTTTCAGATTCTCCATATAAATGAAATCATATGGTATTGTCTTTCTCTGACTTATTTAACTCAGCACAATATTCTCTAGGGCCATCCATGTTGTTGCAGATGGCAAGATTTCATTCTTTTTTTTAATGTTTGAATTATATTTCATTGTATATGTACACCACTTATTTATCCATTCATCCAATGATGGACACTTAGGTTGTTTCCATATCATGGCTATCTATATATATAAAACCCTAATATGCAAATAGACCAAACGGCCGAACAACTGAACAACTAGTTGTTATGACGTGCGCTGACCAACAGAGGGTGTGCGCAGACCATGGCAGTGGGATGGTGGATCAGGTGAGCCGGGGCACCAGACCAAGGTGGGATGCCAGTTGCAGTCATCGGGGTGAGGCTTTGGTGATTACTGAAAATTCTTTGCTCCTGCGAGCTGTAGTCCCATTTGGCACTCACACCTGCTGCCGGCACCAGCGCTGGCCCCGCTTGCACGAGCTGCTGGCGCTGGAGCTGCCGCTCACACTGCTGCTAGCACCCAGCGCCAGTTCCAATTGCTCGGTGCCGTCAGCAGGTGCGAGTGGCTTTTGCTGGCCCCAATCACCCCTGAGGGCTTCTCCACCTCGCCCTGCTCTTGAGGGGCAATCGGGGCAGCAGCCACCACTCGAACCCACTGACATCGCTGGCCTCACTCTCACGTGCTGCTGGTGCCAGCCCCAATAGCTCCATGTGTGGGAGCAGTGGCGATGAGAGGGGGCTACTGCAGAAAGGGCACTGAGGGCCATGGCAGAAGTGGCCAGGAAGGGGTGCAGAGGATGAACTGAGACCCGCCCCTGTGCCCACCACAGCCTCACAGCCCACAGGTCTTTTCAAGGTGCATGAATTCATGCACTGGGCCCCTAGTTGTAAATAATGCTGCTATGAACGTATGGATGCATAAATCTTTTTGATTTAGTGTTTCGGGTTTCTTTGGATAAATACCCAGAAGTGGAATTGCTCGGTCCTTTGTTGTCTCTTGTGATAGCCTTTGTTTTAAAGTCTATTTTGTCTGGTATAAGTATTGCTACCCAAACTTTTTGTTTATTTCCATTTTCATGAAATATCCTTTTCCATCCCTTTCTCTCAGTCTGTGTATGTCTTTTGATCTGAAGTAAGTTTGTTGTAGACAACATATGTGTCATTTTTTTTTATTCATTCAGTCACTGTATGTCTTTTGATTGAAACATTTTATCCATTTGCATTTAAAATACTTGTTGTTGGATATGTATTTATTGGAATTTTATTAGTCATACTTTTTATGTGTTACTTTTTCCTTCTTCTTCTTAAAGAATACCCTTTAACATTTCTTGCAATACTGGTCTGGTGGTGATAACTTTTTTAGACTTTTCTTTGTCTGAGAAGCTCTTTATATGTCCTTCAATTCTAAATGATAGCCTTGTTGGGTAGAATAATCTTGGTTGTAGGTCCTTGTCTTTCATTACTTTGAATATTTTGTGCCAATCCCCTCTAACCTCTAATGTTTCTGTTGAGAAATCAGCTGACAATCTTATAGGAGCTCCCTTATAGGTAACTAATTGCTTTTCTCTTTCTGCTCTTAAGATTTTCTCTTTGTCATTAATCTTTGGCACTTTAATGATGATGTATCTTGGTGTAGGCCTCTTTGGGTTCATCTTGAGAATCTCTGTGCTTCCTGGACTTGTATGTCTAATTCCTTCACCAGGTTAAGAAAGTTTTCTGTCATCTTTTCAAATAAGCTTTCAATATCTTGATCTTTCTTTTCTCCTTCCAGCACCTCCATGCTGTGAATGTTGGATATTTGAAGTTGTCCCAGAGGTTCCTTACGCTGTCTTCATTTTCCTGGCTTCTTTTTTTCTTTTTCAGTTCTGATTGGATGTTTTCTGCTTCTTTATCTTCTAAATTGCTGATTTGACCTTCTGCTTCATCTACTCTACTGTTGAGTTCCTGTAATATATTCTTCATTTCAGTTATTGTCTTCTTCATTTCTTACTGGTTCTTTTTTTATGTTTTTTTTTATCTCCATTTTTATGTTTCCTATCTCTTTGTTGAAGTTCTCACTAAGTTCATCTACTCTTCCCCTAAGTTTATTGAGCAACCTTACAGACCAGTGTTTTGAATTCTGCATCTAGTAGGTTACTTGTCTCCATTTTGTTTAGTTCTTTTTCTTGAGCTTTTTTCTGTTCTTTCATTCGTGATGTTTCTTTGTCTCCTCATTTTGGCTGCTTCCCTATGTTTGTTTCTATGTATTAGGTAGAGCTGCTACATCTCTCATTCTTAGTAGAGTGGCCTTGTGTAATAAGTGTCCTGTAGGGCCCAGTAGCACAGACTCCCCAGTCATCTGATCTGGTTCTCTAGGTACCTGCTCCCCCATGTGGGCTGTGTACACCCTCTTGTTGTAGTTGAGCCTTGATTGCTGTTGGTACATCAATGATATACTTCTAGGCTGATGGGCTGCAAGGAATGGCTGCCACTATAGCAGAGTTGCTGCTGTGCAGGGGTCAATTCCACTTTAGAGGGCAAAATTCACTTCAGAGGGGCTCTGGTGCCTGATGAGTCCACTCCTTAAGTGTGTGTCTCATGGAGGTGGTTGGGTGTTGCTCTGGCATGCTCTAAAGCTGATTAATGGGTGCTCTGGCTCTGGGACCTCATGGGAGGTGCAGGCCAAGATCAGCCACCATCTATGCTCTTCCCAGGGCCAACAGACAGGAACGATAGAGCATTCTGCAATTGGCTGCTATTTGTGCTAGGCTTGGAGGTACCCAGGAGAGGCCATACCTGTGAATCAAAACCAGCAGCCCAGTACCAGGTCTGGGACCATTTAGTAAGAGGAATGGGGCACAGGAGGTCAGATGTTGTTTGTTTGCAGGTTGTGAACTTTTGAGAGATTTGAGAAAGTGCATAGCGTGAGTCAAGACACTGTTTGTATGGAAAAGCTACTGGAAACAGCTTGGTTATATCTGCAAGTTGGGTGGGTTAGAATCACCAGGGCAGGGCAAACAGTATGAGCCAGATTGATGGAGACTCATATATGGTTCTTTGGAGGGTGGGCTACTCTGTGGGGGGTGGGCCCAGCAAAAGAACGATGACCTCTGCCAGCACATCTGTCTAGGAGAAAGCTGTCCCTCAAACTTTTATCCCAAGGCCAGATAACTCAGTTCCTCTCGTATGTCCCTGGAATTCCTTTCTAGCTGCAATTCCAGCACTAGAGCTCAGAGCAAGCAAGTCCGAATAAGTCTATGTGGACCCTTTAAGAGGAACACCTGGGACTCCAGCAGCCCACTGTCTCATTCAGCCCAAAACCACACTGGTTTTCACAGCCAGAATTATGGAGACTTCTCTTCTTGGCACTGGGTTGGAGATCCTGGTGTGAGACTGGGACTCTCTGCTACTCAGGGGGACCTCAGCAGCTGAGATATCCTCCATATTTTTAACCACCACATGTGGGTGTGGGACTAGCCCATTTGGTGTCTCTGTTCCTCCTACCAGTCTCAATGTGGCTTCTTCTTTATATTCTTAGTTTGGGGACTTCTGTTCTCAAAGTGCATCTCTCATGGAAGTGATCAGGTGGTGCTCCGCTACATTTCAGGCAGTTCTGGATAATGGTTGTTCTGTAGTTTATTTGTAATTTTGATGTGGTTGGGGGAGGATGCAAGTACTGAACTTACCTACATTTCCCTCTTGACCCTCCATGGCCAATAGATAATATTTTACTTTAACTTTATAATTTTCATTGTGCTATAGTTTTTGATCCATGTATTATGCAGATTTGTATTTCTTAATTTCTTAGTTTCCAAACTCAAGTTTTTCTATTTATCTTGTTGGGTTGTGCTACCATTTAATTGCACTAAGTCAGACAAAAATCACTATATGATTTCATTATGATTTCAAAATTACTATGTTTTCATTTAAATGCAAATGTTCCACATGCACTTAAAATGAATGTGTGGTCTGCAGTCATTTGACTCAGTGTTTCATATGTGTCATCAGATCAAGTTTTTAAATTGTATAGTATACATTTTCTGTATTCCTTTGTTCTATAAAACATTGAGAAATATGCTAAAATCTCTGAGTATGATGGAAGATTAAGATTTGCCTTTTTTATAGGTATGCCAATTTTGCTTTACATATTTTGGGGCAATATTGGGTATATATAAGTTTAATTTTTTATATTTTCTTTGTTAATTGAAATTTTATCATTATAGTGCACCATTTTATCTCTGATAAAGAGATTAAGCTTTGTTTTAAAGTCTCATTTGACTGATATAGATCTAGGGACACTAGCTTTTGAGGTTGGCAGTTTATGTACTATATCTGTTTTTATTATCTTATCTTCAACAATTATGTACACTTATAGAAGTGTATATAAAGTGTTAAGACACGTTACAAGTGTTTTATCTAAGTAGCTGAGTGTTACATTTTTATTCAGTCTAACATCTTTATCTTTTAATTGGATCATTTAGTCCATCTCCATTTGATATAATTACCAATATATTCTTTTAAATCTACCATCATATTGAGTGCTTTATTACTTGTCCCATCTATTTTATGTTCCTTTCTGCCCTCTATTTTTTACTTCTTTTGGACTAATTATTTTTATTATTTGATTTATCCTCTATTAGTTTGGAAGCAATATTCTTTATTCTGTTAGTCATTATCCTAGAAATTAGAGCAAACATTCCTGCTATTTCAAAGGCTAGTACTAATTTATGACTTTTATTCTCTTTCAGGAAAATTCAAAAACATTAGAACACTTGAATTCTATTTTTCCTATTCTCAGATTCTTCTCTTTTTATTACTACCTACTCTTACTGTAATAGATGTGATGTCACTCTCAGACTATATTGAGAATACAGATCAAAGAGTTTTGATCTGTAAAGAAGAGAGATTTAATTTATGATCTCAAGTTCATCCCCTTTTCTGAATCATCAAGTCTTTTCATATGTTGATGATTTGGTGATGTTTCTTGTTAGCTATTCTCTGTGGAGGAATGTCTTTATCTATCCAATATTGGTAGTCTAGATGGGTTTTCCTTGAAGCTCTGTGGGGTGCTTTGATAGATTGCATAAAAACTGGAAGCAATTATTTCTCTCACTGAATACACACCTTCTTGCTGTATGACTTTGTAACTTCTCCCATCAAGAGTTGGAATCTATTTATCTCCTTCTCAATCTTGACTGGCCTTATGAATTGCTTTAACAAGCAAAATATGGCAGAGTCAGGTTCTAATTCCAAGCCAAGGCCACAAGAGGTCTTGTGCATTTTGGTTCTTTCTCTTGAATTTAGCAGAGCCACTAAATCAAGATCAGGCTGGTTCTCTAGAGGTTGAAAGACCGTGTGAAGAAATGAGGCATGACAGCTGAGGCCATCCTAGATCAGCTACCCCCAGCCAACACATCAGCTGACCATACACAAAAGTGAACCCAGCCAAGACCAGAACCACCCAGCTGAACTCACTCAAATTATCAACTTGCATAATTGTGGACTAAAAAAATATTTTGATGAAAGTTTTAAAAATATATTTTATTGAGTTCAGAGAGGAAGGGAGAGGGAGAAAGAGATAGAACCATCAATGATGAGAAAGAATCATTGATTGCTGCCTCCTGCACACCCCACGCAGCGGATGGAGCCCACACCCAGGCATGTGCTATGACGGGAATTGAACCATGATCTTCTGGTTCCTAGGTCAAGGCTCAACCACTGAACCACACCAGCCAGGCTTGATGAAAGTTTTGATGCCTCTAAAGGTACAATTTAAATCTACATTTAAATTTAAGTGCAAAACTTTTATGGTTTAGCTAAAGTAGTAGTCATCACCAAGATTGTCTCTAGAGACCATCTCTAGATACATAAAATATTACTTAGTTCACATGTATATTAAAATAAAGTGTGATAAATTTTGCATGTTTTTTAACTTCATCCTACACCCTGACCTTCTTTCAATAGACTAGGAAGTCTGTTTTTAAAGAATCTCAAGTTAAAGTATTGTCATTTTACATTAAAATGTAAGGTGTTTTTTTTTTCTTCACTCACCTATAACCTGTAAGAAAGCAAAATATCTCTCACATCAGATCAAGGGTAAGGATAATAAAAAATCTCTAATGGTTAAAAATTTCTGTGCTGAAAAGAAAAAGCGTTGATCAACATGTACTAGGTTAGAGAATAAATTCCTAGGCTAAATAACCTAGCGTTTTATTCAGACTTGAGTAAAATATTACACAAAGGAGCTGGACTCATTTTTTAAAATATTAGACATACAGTTTTTCTATCCTAAAGCATATTTGTGTCTGCTGGCAGACAAGTACAGGTAATTGCCTCCAGGTGTTTGCCTGCAGGAAGTCATTGAAATTCAGTGCTAGTAATGGCAGTTTCCTCAGCAGCAAAAACTAACCTGCAGGAACCTCGTAGGCATAGGTATATTTTAGAATAGCAATACCAGCCAGTTGAAAGGCCAAAGACCCAGAAGGCCCAGCTTAACAAGAAACAGATTAACTAAAACAAGAATCAGGATAAATTTTTAACTATAAACAAAAATTTAAGACGTAAAAAGACATTTATTATTTTATAAAAACTTTTAAAAGTTGTTTCCTTTTCTTAAATTCTTACTTGTTTATGGTAGCTCCACAGCAGATTTCTCCCCTCCTCTCCCAGAGAAAATATGAATTACAAGAATAACTGCACATTTCTTTAAGTTCTGTTTCTATAGAAGCTCATGTTAAGAAATATTCATTATTAAAAATAATCCTTTCAGGGGTGGGGTTTATGGGGTCAATGGGGGAAACAAGCGGGTATCTATAATACTTTAAACAATAAAGATATATTTAAAAAATCTGGATCTTTTTTCCACTGTGAAGAAATAATCTAGGACATATTATTATTAAAGACTAGAGGCCCGGTGCACAAAAATTTGTGCACTCGGGGGGAGGGCGATCCCTTAGCCCGGCCTGTGCTCTCTCCCAGTCTGGGACCCCTCAGGGGATGTCCACCTGCTGGCTTAGGCCCGCTCCCTGGGGGATTGGGCCTAAGCTGGCAGTCAGACACCACTCTGGCAGCCTGGGAGCCCTCGGGGGATATCCACTTGCCAGCGGGAAACAGGCCTAAGCTGCAGTTGGACATCCTTAGCGCTGCTGAGGAGGCGGGAGAGGCTCCCACCACCACTGCTGTGCTGGCAGCCATCAGCCTGGCTTGTGGCTGAGCAGAGCTCCCCCTGTGGGAGCGCACTGACCACCAGGGGGCAGCTCCTGCATTGAGCGTCTGCCCCCTGGTGGTCAGTGTGTGTCATAGTGACCAGTCATTCCCAGTCGTTCTGCTGTTAGGGTCAATTTGCATATTACCCTTTTATTATATAGGATAAAGGCCTGGTGCACAGGTGGGGGCCGGCTGGTTTGCCCTGAAGGGTGTCCCGGATCAGGGTGGGGGTC
>NW_005370080.1:2998290-3007963 GCF_000412655.1 Myotis brandtii | reverse complement strand
CTTCAGCTCTGTGGCTGCTGGCCGCCATCTTGGTTGGGTTAA
This sequence comes from Myotis brandtii, assembly GCF_000412655.1. Taxonomy (NCBI): domain Eukaryota; kingdom Metazoa; phylum Chordata; class Mammalia; order Chiroptera; family Vespertilionidae; genus Myotis; species Myotis brandtii. The sequence goes on along the minus strand of NW_005370080.1, from coordinate 3,007,921 downwards.
TTTGCATATAGCCACTCTGATTGGCTGGTGGGCGTGGCTTAAGGCATAGCAAAGGTACAGTCAATTTGCATGTTTGTCTTTTATTAGTGTAGATGGCAGATTAACCATTAGCATTTAGCTCATTTCTTTCACCTCAAATGATAGTAATGTTGCTGTTTTTTTTATTGAAAGGTGCACATTTACAAAGACAAAATAAACAAGAATGGAGACAACAGCAACAAAAATTTGAAAGTTGAGAAAAGATCTAAGAAAGATAAATTTAAGCCAGCTGTTGGCAAAGCTGAGAAATAGCCTGATATTTGGGGAAATTTTTCAAATAAAGATTCATGAATGAGCATTATCAGTTACTACTGGATGCTTTGTTGCAAGTATAGATGTTTAGAAGGAGCTGGACCTCAAGATTTCCTCCCCTATCACATGCCACAGGTCAACTATGCACCCCAGCAAACGACTGGAGAGAATTATTTCCTGGAAACAGACATGCTGAGGGTACAATACTAAAAACAGGGAGACAGAGTTTACATACTGACTGCTAGGATTTCCATTATCTCTTGCTCTTTTCTGGTCTGGAATGCTAATGAACGCCCAAGAGCAGGCGCGCCTGCGCACACAGACACATCCATCCAGGCAGGTGATTGGACATCTTCTCTGGGGAATTTGACCAGTCTAAGAAGAAAGATCTGAAAATACTGACACTGAAGGCTCCACAAGGAAAAGTAAAGACACGTTACCATAAAGTGAAGTTTGTGGCTAATAAAAACTAGCCACTCACTCATCTAATCAGTTTTGAGTGTGAATTCCTAGTGCGAGTAGCCAGACAATATTCTCAGTAGTAATGCTGGAAGCTAGAAGACAGTGAATTAATGCGTTCAAAATTCCGAGAAATGTCATTTTCATCCTAGAATTTTTATCCAGACAAACTATAAATTAGTGTGAAAATAGAAAAAAGATATTTTCAGATGATCCAAGTTTCAAATAATTTTGTTTTCCATGAATTCTTTCTTAGCCTCTGGAGGATGGGTATTACTCAAGGAAGGGAATAAACTAAGAAAAAGCCCCTGGAAATGGTGTCCCATCTGTGGGACAGGAGAGGCAATTCTCAGGAAAACGGTAAAAGTGATACATGGGAACCATGATAAGGCCTAGAGGGTGACTTTAGAATATAAGTCAAAAGGCTCTAGGAGAGAGCTATTCAATAAGACCAAATTAATAATGTATTGAGTAAGCTTGAATGGATTAAGATGGTATTTACCCATCTTAGATTTAAATAATAAATACATAAAAAGCCAAGCAAATATACAAATTAGGCAATTATTTTCAGCAGGGAAATGAAGATAAATGTATATTAAGTGATTTAGCTGTAAGCAGTGTTTATAATAACACACATGGTCATAGTGATGATGAACCTGTAAGCACTGCTGATCTAAACGAGACTATAATCTACAGGGGACACCTAAGGGGATGGGCATTGTAACTTCCCTGTAGGAGAGAGTGAGTTCAGGTGAAGAAAGAAAGGTAAAGCCTCACATTTCAGAGTGAAAAGTCAATAGGCAATTTCTAAATTGAAAAGTCAAAAATTTGCAACATGCTTATGTTAGTTATAGTTACAAAGGTAAATATTAAAGAATTGGAAAAAAAAAAGAAAAAGGAAATATTTGTGTCTAAAGATTGAGGCCCATGCCCGTTTGGCTCAGTGAATAGAGCGTCGGCCTGTGGACTGAAGGGTCCCGGGTTCAATTCCTGTCAAGTGTCCATGCCCCGGGTGCGGGATTGATCACCAGTAGGGGGCGAGCAGGAGGTAGCCGATCAATGATTCTCTCTCATCATTGACATTTCTATCTCTCTCCCTTCCTCTATGAAATCAATAAAAATATATTAAAAATAAATAATTAAATAAAATAAAGGGTGTTGAAAGTTGAGAAAAGATCTAAGAAAGATAAATTTAAGCCAGCTGTTGGCAAAGCTGAGAAATAGCCTGGTATTTGGGGAAATTTTTCAAATAAAGATTCATGAATGAGCATTATCAGTTACTACTGGATGCTTTGTTGCAAGTATAGATGTTTAGAAGGAGCTGGACCTCAAGATTTCCTCCCCTATCACATGCCACAGGTCAACTATGCACCCCAGCAAACGACTGGAGAGAATTATTTCCTGGAAACAGACATGCTGAGGGTACAATACTAAAAACAGGGAGACGGAGTTTACATACTGACTGCTAGGATTTCCATTATCTCTTGCTCTTTTCTGGTCTGGAATGCTAATGAACGCCCAAGAGCAGGCGCGCCTGCGCACACAGACACATCCATCCAGGCAGGTGATTGGACATCTTCTCTGGGGAATTTGACCAGTCTAAGAAGAAAGATCTGAAAATACTGACACTGAAGGCTCCACAAGGAAAAGTAAAGACACGTTACCATAAAGTGAAGTTTGTGGCTAATAAAAACTAGCCACTCACTCATCTAATCAGTTTTGAGTGTGAATTCCTAGTGCGAGTAGCCAGACAATATTCTCAGTAGTAATGCTGGAAGCTAGAAGACAGTGAATTAATGCGTTCAAAATTCCGAGAAATGTCATTTTCATCCTAGAATTTTTATCCAGACAAACTATAAATTAGTGTGAAAATAGAAAAAAGATATTTCAGATGATCCAAGTTTCAAATAATTTTGTTTTCCATGAATTCTTTCTTAGCCTCTGGAGGATGGGTATTACTCAAGGAAGGGAATAAACTAAGAAAAAGCCCCTGGAAATGGTGTCCCATCTGTGGGACAGGAGAGGCAATTCTCAGGAAAACGGTAAAAGTGATACATGGGAACCATGATAAGGCCTAGAGGGTGACTTTAGAATATAAGTCAAAAGGCTCTAGGAGAGAGCTATTCAATAAGACCAAATTAATAATGTATTGAGTAAGCTTGAATGGATTAAGATGGTATTTACCCATCTTAGATTTAAATAATAAATACATAAAAAGCCAAGCAAATATACAAATTAGGCAATTATTTTCAGCAGGGAAATGAAGATAAATGTATATTAAGTGATTTAGCTGTAAGCAGTGTTTATAATAACACACATGGTCATAGTGATGATGAACCTGTAAGCACTGCTGATCTAAACGAGACTATAATCTACAGGGGACACCTAAGGGGATGGGCATTGTAACTTCCCTGTAGGAGAGAGTGAGTTCAGGTGAAGAAAGAAAGGTAAAGCCTCACATTTCAGAGTGAAAAGTCAATAGGCAATTTCTAAATTGAAAAGTCAAAAATTTGCAACATGCTTATGTTAGTTATAGTTACAAAGGTAAATATTAAAGAATTGGAAAAAAAAAAGAAAAAGGAAATATTTGTGTCTAAAGATTGAGGCCCATGCCCGTTTGGCTCAGTGAATAGAGCGTCGGCCTGTGGACTGAAGGGTCCCGGGTTCAATTCCTGTCAAGTGTCCATGCCCCGGGTGCGGGATTGATCACCAGTAGGGGGCGAGCAGGAGGTAGCCGATCAATGATTCTCTCTCATCATTGACATTTCTATCTCTCTCCCTTCCTCTATGAAATCAATAAAAATATATTAAAAATAAATAATTAAATAAAATAAAGGGTGGGAAAAGATGCTAATGGAGATGATAGAAAGCAGTTTTTTTTTCATAACAAGAACAATAATTTTCTGACTCTTTAAATTTCAATGAAAATTGTACATTACTTTTAAAAGGAGAAAAAAAGTTCAGGTTAAAAGTTGCTCCTAAAATCCTTGAGCAACTTTTTTCAAAAGCTATGGATGACTTATCTAACGAAAGTCAGATCTCTCTCTACTTCTTCATTCAAAGAATCATATAGTGAGTATTTGTTAAATGACCATATTTTTACAAGGTGCCATGCAAGATACCATGGAAAATGTGAATAGGAAGGAGTACAATATGATTTTTTCCCTCACAATATGATTTGCAAACAAATAGGAAAGGTATGTGAAACATGTTTTTACATGTTTATTTGAATCAGTGAAAAAAGGACTAGTGTGGAGGTGAAGGAACGACATAAGACAGTATGAAATAAATAGGTTCAGAACTTTTTATTTTGATGTGGCAATTGGAATTGAACACTGAAGGAAGTAGACCAGATAATACTAACATGAGCAAAACCATAAAGAAAGCAAATGTTTCAGCAAGTTTGGGTGGTTGCAAATCATTCAATATAATGGAGGACAAAGAATGACAATGTGAACTGGAAGAGAGCAGGGATCTTGTGTGCCATGTTTATCACTATATTCTAAACACCTAGAACATTGCCTGCACATAATAGATAATAAATAGTTGCTCAATGGATGGTTTGATAAGATCAGAAAGATAAGTCAGGAGTTGGTAACAAAGGGCCTTGATGCCATGTTAAGAAATTTAGAGTTTAGACTATAAGTAATAAAATCATTGAGGAGCGGTTTGCCATGGTTCTAATTTTCATGGCTGAATTCAGGATAAATTGGAAACAAGATATGTTAGGTTAGGAAAACATGAAAAGTAAAAGTTTGAATTATATCCATTAGCCCTGAAGTAGAAAGGAAGAAAAAAAAAGAAAGGTCATTATAGAAACTAGACATAATTTTATAGAAATGAACTAAGTTTGGGGGTCAGAAAATCTAACTTTAAATACAGTCTGGGTCATTTAATATGTTTGAAAATCCCAACAATTCATAGAAACTTTTAGAGTCCTTATTAGTAAAATCAAGTATGTTTTAAAACCCTTCATTTGTTGTCTAAAAGGTATTAAGTAACTTTTATGGATATGTAAACATATTAAGGCAGTATAAATAAATTGAGATGGGGACGAAAGAGGAAAACATGAGTGGGTACATAAAACAAAGCTAGGAATGAAGCTAAAGTCCACTGTGATACACAAAATGATGTGAACGCATGTTGCAAATTACAAAGAGCTATCCAAATAATAGGGGCAGCTAACCTACACCATTTCTGATTTCCTGGAAGCTTGAAAGATATTGCCAGGGGATAAGAGGAAAGGGCATGATGTGGATGCAGAGGCAATGATTGTAGACTAAGCTTTTAAGAAGTTTAGAATTCAAGAGAAAATGAGAAACAGGATATTCATAGTGTTGAGAAAATGAATCTAAGAAAACTTTTTTTTTTTAATGTAGGAGGTACGTGAGCGGATCTGTAGCAGAAGAGTCTGTGGAGTAGGAGACAGAGAGAATAATGAGAGGGCCACACCTGGGCTCTGACTGGAAAAAAACAAAGGAGGCATAGTCAGTGGGAAGCAAATTGGCCTTAAGTGGAGAATAGATTCCACTTCCTCCAGAGAAGGAGGAAAGTAGAAGAGCAGAGGAAGGTCGAGTAACAATGAAATTGTGGAGCATCAGGGGTTAATGGACTTCTCATTCTCCACAGGCTAGTGAAGGGCTTCTGCTAAAAGCAAGATAAGTGAGTGGGTGAGGGGAGGAGTTAGGAGGTTCAGAGGAGCAGACACGTTTCCAGTCATTAGAGGGCAGAGATACAGACCCAGCTTGAGAAGGACCATCAACTGTAAATATACCCAAGCTTGTTGAGACCAAAGAAACATTATATACTGCAGTCACGGTTTATATAACATGTTATGCTTTATGGACAGTGTTTTTTTTTAAAAAAACATATTATCTCACTAGTCTTCATATGCTATCATTCCATTATAAAATAAGGAAATTGAAGCTGAGAAAGAAATAACTTGCTTAGGACAACGGCAGGAAAATTCTTGTCTCACATTATAAAAATTTTAATCAGGTTTGGTCATTAGTGGGAAGAAATCATCCTATTTATGTTATGAAATAGTTCCCTGATTAGCAAGAAAAGTGGAAAGCTTCACAGGGATGAGATAAAGTCAATATTGTCCAAAATATTATTTTGGTCAGTATTACGCAAAGCATGTGTTTGCAGTGAATGAACAGAATTTTCATAACAATTGCACAGAAAAAAATTTTTTTTTAAAGAGACCATACTAACACCAATCAGATTAGAATTTCTTGTGTGCACAAAAATCTTATTGTCATCTTTTCTACTTTGCAATGTTTTCATGGTTAATCTATCTTGAGGACAGGAGATGTTGAAAGCAGAGGTGTTTAATGTTAACTTACTCATAATTAAAACATCATAGTTTAAATTGGAGTAAAGGGAGGTTGTAACATGCTTAAGTTTAGAATGATTTGTAAATAAAATAAGGAATTTTCCCTTGGAGAAGAAGAGGCCTTTCAAGATCTCAGCTGAGAATAAAAAGTGAAAAACTGGATAAAGTAACGAGACAGAGAAAAGTAGTGTGCTCTATCTTTAAAGACATTATAGAATAAATTGCTTTGAGAAGGCAGCAGTTTTGTTGTTAATTTTTAATGTTTTCATTGATTTTTACAGAGAGGAAGGGAGAGGGAGACAGAAAGGGAGAAACATTGCTTCGATAGTGTAGCATTAATCAGCTACTGGGGAGCAAGCCCACAACCCTGGCATGTGCCCTGACCCGGAAGCAAACCAGCAACCTGTTGGTGCACGGGATGATGCTCAACCAACTGAGCAAACTGGCCAGGGCAAGAAGGCAATAGTTTTATAAAGGGTATATAGACAAGCTTTTTAGAACCCATACCTTTTTAAAAAATCAAGATTTTATTTTTTAGAGCAGTTTTAGGTTTACCAAATAAAGTAGTGCCCTCTCTCCTCCCACCCTTCATTATTAGCATTTTGCATTAGTTGTGGTATATTTGATGAACCAATATTGATAAATTATTATTATTTAAAGTCTATAGTTTACATTGGAGTTCACCCCTTGTGTTGTACAGTTCTTTGGAACCCATAGTTGTAGTTTTTTCATTGAATTTATTGGGGTGACATTGTTCTACCATTTTTTAATTGTACTACCTAGAAAGTAGTTTTGATTTGTTAATATTTAGGTTGAGAAAAACTTTCAAAGAATTAACTAAACATTTAGATTTTGAATTTGTGCTACTGTTTCTAGATAGGTGATTTTTACCCAAGATTTCAAAGCAATTATAGAAGAGATCTTTTGTATTTTTATACTACCTTTTGAAAAATTTACAACCAGTAGCCTCTAATCATATCTCAACATTACTTGAGATAAATTTAAATGTATTTAAATTTAAATATATTTTTAAATTTAAATTTTTACTGAAATTCAATAATTTAAACCTAAATTCCTTAAGGTTTGAGGAAATTATCATGTAAATTCTGTAGCTATCACAAAATTATATAGTAGAGAAGGGACAAAATACATAGATTAATTTTGTTTTCAAATAAATATTTTACAGTGAATGTAATTACACCTGGCATATTATCTCAGATTGAAAAGAGCCTAAAATATATAATCTAAATACTGTAACTTATTTTTTAAGGTTTGTCTATATTGAAATAATATGTGATTCTTACAATGACACCTCAAGTAGATAATAATCAAAAAGGAAAGAATGAAGGCGTGCATGGAAAGAAAATAGGTTTTAAAAAATCTAAAAAAGATGAGGTCTGTGATTAAAGTTTATATTGTCACAAAGAAAATTCACCATCTTTGAAGTGTAACCAACAAAATTATAGACTCTTTACCCTAAAATGGACTTTAGGGAGCTAGTTTAACACATCACATTACAGGTAGAAATTAAAATTCAGTGAAGTGTTCATGTTAGTGATAAAAGGTATGATTCTCACACACACGCCAACAGTACTGGATACAAATAAAGTCTATGGATTTCAATTCCCTGAAAGGATGGTTCACGGCTAATGTTCAGAGTTGGTTATTAATTAATTAGTTAACTAATAAGAAAGATTATGGGAGGGCGATGTAGAATAATAAGATAGAGTTACCTGTTTTAGAAACAATTTAGAGCACAAGGTAGAAACCTAGAAAAAATAAAGCAACAATAGCACTTAAAAGTTGCTGGCATGATTAACTACCTAATTGGGAGTATACCAATTTTATATGAGTCTGTTGGACCATGTCACAAAGTGGTCACAAAAAAGGGACAATTCAGTGAGATCCTAGAGAATGGGGAGGGTTTTGATGAGCAGAGTAGAGAGGCAGGCATCCCATGCAATGACAGCAGTTGGAAATAGGGAGGAAGGGAAGCACCAGAAACAGCTAGTGGAACCATGTAGTTGCAATGAAGACTTTATTTAGGGAAGCAGCTGATAATAATGCTGGCAATATACACCTGGGTCACATTGTGGATGGAAAGCAGCTAGCAGTGGTTCTCAACCTTGGCTGCACATTAGAATCACCTGGGAATCTTTTTAAAATCCTGATTTCTGGGCCTCATCCTCCGGAAATTCTGTTTCTTTGTTATTAATGCTGTGGCCCCACCCCATAACAAAGGAACAGAATTTCCGGAGGATGAGGCCCAGAAATCAGGATTTTAAAAAGATTCCCAGGTGATTCTAACTTGCAGCCAAGGTTGAGAACCACTGAGCTAGAGAATATGGACTTCATCTTACAGTTAGAGGGAAGCTACTTGATTTCTGGAGTAAGGGAGTTATATGATCAAAGCGTTATTTTTAGGAGATAATTAGGGGGGTGTGCTTGATTAAGAGAAGCTAGGAATGTTTGGACTCCAGCCCTATTTTTTCCAAGTTGATGCCTTGGTGGACAACTGCTTTCTTTCCCCAGACACTCTCTCATGTTAATATTGGCAGCACTGAAGTACCACTGGACAAGATTACTGAGCAGCTTTTCATTACATGTGATGTAGAGTGTATTTGCTTTTCATCTGTAGCAATCTTTGAAGAAGAATTAGGAAAAAAATTTTTAAATGTATCACATCACACCTCTACATCTTAGGGTAATAAAAGTGAAATCCAAATCTTTTAAATATGGGTGAAAAAACAGGGAGTTAGCATTAAGGAAACAGGCATGAAGCTCTTGGTTAAGAGAAAATTGAGGAATTAGAAAAATGTGGTTGGAAATGATGTCAAAATTGTAGACTATGATGGTTGTAAAGAGCTAATTCTGATTTTAATTAGAGAATCTGTATTCAAGAAGCCAGGTGTCAGGGCAGTATAATCTAGAAGAAAAAGAGAGATTGTGAAGTATTTTCCATCCAAGGAATTCAATGCACTTGTAAATATTAATAGAAGAAGTAATTGCAATTGAATTTAAGAGGACAGATGTCCAATTCACAGACGCCATAGAATCTAAAAGTAATATAGCTCTGGGTTTAAGAATAAGCCATTACTTGAAATTCAGAAGCAAAAAAGCGAAAGAAAATAGAGCAGAAAATGGCAAGTAGTTACACGTAAGGAAATAAATGCTTCCTTGGAAAGGAATCCAATTATTATGTAAGTGAAAAAAGAAGGGAGGAGATAATGAAGAGACATGGAAGAAAAAAATAAAGAATATATTCCGCATAGTGGGAGAATAAAAAGAAGGAGGCAGTTTAGTAAGATACTTTTATAAAGTAGATACATTCAGATTACTTAATAAGCACTCACTGTCCTATAAAGCATCCCTAGGTAGCAGATTATGATTATCACCCCATTTTACAGACCAGTGTCTGTAAATTTTACAGTGGCCTTTAGTCCTTTGGCACATTAACCTTAGGTCAGTGGTTCTCAACCTTGGCTGCACATTAGAATCACCTGGGAATCTTTTTAAAATCCTGATTTCTGGGCCTCATCCTCC
>NW_005370080.1:2989782-2998171 GCF_000412655.1 Myotis brandtii | reverse complement strand
TGCAGCCAAGGTTGAGAACCACTGCCTTAGGTTGCTCAGTAGCAATGAATCTGAATTGTAATTTGGCCACAATAAGAAACATTACTGTTTCTTTCTTTTTTCCCAGGATCTTTAGTTTAACCTAGAAGAATGATTCCTTTGACTTATCTGCTACATAACTGGCCAATATTCCACGATGCCATCTCAATACTGCGCCATATTTTAGATTACCAGAAAAATTGAGCCAGCTTCAAGGAAATCTAGTGGCAAAAATTCCATACTATTAAGTCAGCTGCTAATATTTCTGCAGCATTCCAGAATTTCTTATTTAAGTGGTGGCCACATTTTTTTTCTGGCCTTCTTTGAATTTGTGAGAACAGACACACCAAATATTTTCTTGTGACTTATTTCAGAATGACAGCTTGGCCTTCTGGGAATATGAAGCACAGACCACTGTCATAAAGTAACTTATGTTTGAAAACTTTTAAAAAAATAATTGGTTTGGGACAAGACTTTTTTTCTAAATAAGAAAATAAAAAAATTCTTAATAAATCTCACTAAAAATTCAAATGAAAAAAATTGTGAGTTTGTTTTAATGGTATCAAAATGGATACAAGATCATCAGTTGCTCAAAATACTTAATAGGAGTCTTTATTGAGATGGTAAAAAATATATTTCTTTAAAGAAAATCAAAAAACTAACCATCTACTTTCCCCCAATCAGACTTTAGTATAATAGAAAATTATGCATTTAGAATAAGGCAAATAGCAGGAGAGCTATTGTTAGAGAAGTCTCTGCTTTACCTTTCTGAAAATCACTTTATTTTGTTCCAGAGTGGTGAACTATGGAACTTTCTGAGAGAACGTGGTTACGAAACTGTTTTGTGATCAGGGAGCAGAAGGGAGGAACTGTTTTGACTCTCTTGTTACTATGTGAGGGTTGGAATTTTGCAACCAGAAGGTTCCACAACAGTTGGGAATGACAGTTGTGTGAGTGGCAAGCAGAAGACAAATGTGTGTGTCCTATTACTCCTGCTCTGAGCACCACATACCACGACTGTGCCAAGATTTCCTGCTTGCATCAATATTTTTTGTAATTACCAAACCACTTATGCATTATCCATTAATAGCAAAAAAAAATCTTACAATAACATCTACACTGTCTTTAGGTTAGACAGCCATCTGGCTAGCTGATACTCAACACACACACACACACACACACACACACACACAGCCTTATTCAGATGCCTTATTATAACTCTGTTCCGTTTCCAATCATCTACTATAAATCAAGCTCCACCTCTTCTTGCAGAAATGAAAATAGCTGAACCTTAAAAAGCACTCCAAACACTTTAAAGTTTATTGTGAGCTTTAATGGCCTATTTTTAGTGGCTTACTCTTGTCTTTTATTTCTTTGCTTATCTCTTACTGGTGAATTAATATTACTTTCCTTTTCCTTAGCCTCTATAAAGTCCATTCTGTCTATTGTTCTTTCTCCAACTTGGCCAATTTGGACTTTGACTCTAGATTCTTAGGTTGCTTTATATTGAAACCTATAGGCATTTTGGCATAATAGGAACTGCCATAAAAAGAAGATAACAATAAGCTCAAAATTATAGATTAAACCATGAGCTTTTAGAAACCGAAAATTAAACCAAATAGTATAGAATACTACCACATTGGATTTAAGGAAGGAAAAGATGGTGGGTTTCAGAGTTGTTTACTAGAAACAATTCAGTTGCAAAATTTCATTCAATAAGCAGGCATCTAGAGAAAACTTTTTGAGCTCAACTACATATTTTAAAAGCCAGGAGCTGGTGAGTTTGGGTCCTGGTTAGGTTGGGGGTAACAGAGATGTTAGTGTAGGAGGTAGACATTGGGAGTCGAGATGTGTTTGGAGAAAGAGAACACTTTTGAAGCTAGTGGGGGTGGAGTTGTGGGGTCGGCAGTTTATGTACAGGAAGGAAAAGTTACTTATAACCATTGATTTAGAAGGGAAACTTGAAATGCTTTAATATTTTTGACTCCTGTCCCATAATCTGATCCACATACCTAGTGTACCCCTGTGGTATATACTTATCATATATAAAACAAATAATACTCTAAACCTATATCAAGTTCTACTAGACAGGTCATCAGGTGGAAATTAAATCTCAAAGAGAAGGAAACTTGGAGAAAAACGCTATCTGCTTCATAACTGTGTTTAAGCCCCACCTGCTCTCTCAGATCCCAGACTGCAGCCACTCAGAAGGCAAAGGAAAGCTCAGACTCACTGGGGGGCTCAGGACTGGTCGGCTCTGCAGATGGTGAGGGTCCTTGGGAGGCCTTGTGTGGTTGTACCTTGGATATCTTACTTAACCTAAGTCTGACTTCCTTTATCAGTAACATGTAGATAACAACAGCACTGAAGCATCCCGTTCTTTTTTAAAGAAAATTTATTTTGGAATATTTTAGATTTACAGAAAATTGCATAGATTGTAGAGAATGCTCCCATATGCCCTCCCCAAGTTTTTCCCACAGTTCACATCTTACATTACCATGACGCACTTGTCAAAAATGAGAAACTGCCACATGTACATTGCTATTCACTCAACTTCTGACTTTATTTGGATGCCACCAAGTGTTTCCATTAATGTCCGCTCTCTATTCCAGGATCCTATCCAGGGTACCATGTTATATTTAGTTATCATGTCTCCTCAGTCTCCAGAGACTTATTTCAAGATTTAAAAGGTAATAAATGTTAAAGCAGGGGTCCTCAAACTACGGCCCGTGGGCCACATGCAAATACAAATATTGTATTTGTTCCCGTTTTGTTTTTTTTACTTCAAAATAAGATATGTGCAGTGTGCATAGGAATTTGTTCATAGTTTTTTTTTAAACTATAGTCCGGCCCTCTAACGGTCTGAGGGACAGTGAACTGGCCCCTTGTTTAAAAAGTTTGAGGACCCCTGGTATTAAAGCACACTTAGTAGATTGTGGAAATGCAATAAGGAATTGGCCAACACTTATATATAGCTATAACTTATAAGGAATTGTGACAGGTGCTGTTCTAAGCGCTTTAGAAATACCTATACATCTAATCATCACAATTCGATGAAGACTCTAATTATACCCACTTTACAGATGAGTAACCTGAGGCACAGGAAGGTCAAATAAATTGCCTACTATTATGCTTTTGACAGGGTTGGGATCTAATCCAGGTTTGCTGGCTTCTATTTTTTTCTTTGACATTTTTAATTTATTGATTGATTTTAGAAAGGGGGGAGAGAGAGGAGAGAGAGAAACATCAATCTGTTATTCCACTTACTTATGCATTCATTGGTTGATTCTTGTATGTGCCCTAAGCAGGGATGGAACCCAGAACCTTCGTGTACAGGAACGATGCTCTAACCAACTAAGCTACCTAGCCAAGGTCAGGTTTGCTGGCTTCTAAGTCCATATTGTTTTCTCTGCCATATTTTTTCTTAATTTTATACACATACACACCTACCTTTCTCTCTCTTTCAACATAAAATGCTTAAGCCACAAAACCTTAACCAAAATTATATCAGAGGAGCCCTAGCCAGTTGGAGTGTTGTTCTACAGACCAATAGGTTGTGGGTTCAATTCTAGGTCAGGGTACATACCTAGGTTGCAGGTTCGAACCTTGGTCGGTCAGGTGCGTATGAGAGGCAAGTGATCAATGCTTCTCTCTCACCTCAATGTTTCTCCCTCTCTCTCAAAGGAGAAATAATTCTTTTTTAAAAACTTAGGAATGTATATTAAGAGTATGCTAAAGGCAATGGAATTGCTGGTGGTTGAGAATCAAGGAAGGATACAAAAGGAAAAGGATTTGAGAGCAGGAAAAAGGGGAGGAGGATTGAAGTTCTCCAGTCAAGCTCTGCCAGGAGCCAGCATGGTGACATTGTATAATACACATGACCACTTCATATTTTAGTTTCCTAGTCTGTAAGATAAGCAGTTCTCTTTTAACCATATTATGTAACATCAAGTCCAGAAATTAAACATTCCAAGTTGTTTAAATGAAAATGCAAAAGTAAGAAAACACTAAAGCTGGCATGAAAGCTGAGTAACTAAGCTGCAAGATGAGCAGGGCTCAGACTACAACAAAGTGGTTCGTTTGGGGCCATTTTGAGAGCAGGTCCTGGGCACAAAATAGCAGAATCTGAAAGTAACTAGCAGGACTGCACTCACTTGTAAAGACGTTATGGTCCTCCTCTCCTTCATCTACTCAACAAACATTTAAAGCAACACTGTTCCAGGGAACAGGGATTCAGTGGGGAACAAATCAAGACGCCTTTCACCACGGCCCTCATATTTTACTTGGGGACTGAGAGATAAGAGACTATTAACTAGTAAGATAATTCCAGAGTGTAAGATGTTATAAAGGAAAGCCATGGAGTGATGAGACAGAGAGTATGGGGTAGGGGAAGTGATATGCACACTTTAGATAGGATGGATAGAGAACGCTTAATTTACATATGTTTGCATTGTGCATACACTGGGGGAAATGAGACCCTTAAATCCTTTGCCAATCAATAAGATGGCTTTATTTATACAATGCAGTAAAGGTGCAGAAAGCAAAACAGCTTTCCACAGAAGGTTTGACAATTATTTTACTAGAAATGTTAAAAAGTACATACTAATGGTTTAAGAGTTATTTAGTAAAGACACATATGTAATACCGTAATCAATAAAGAAAATAATAGTTAAAAAAAAAGAGTTATTTAGGGGTAATTCTTCCTGGAAATAAGTGAGACTAGAATGAAGTCCTTTTGGCCTTCCGAGGCTAAGAAGAAATAAAATTAAGCATGTCCCAGCAGTGTTTCGCTTGGATAAAGGACACTGCAGTCTAATCTAGAGCTTTCCATTTTTTTTAAATGCAGCAGTGTTATTAAAATAGTAATGATAGTTATAATCGTGGCTAACATTCATTGAGTACTCAGTCACTTCCAGGCATTTTCGTCTAGTATTTCACTCAGTCCTCTGTTCACCCCTACAAGGAATGTACTGGGGCTTAAGGAGATGGGAGTGACCTTTCCCACAGTCACCAGTGTCCTCTAACTGAAACCCAGGTACGTCTGAGCTCAAAGCCCATTTAACTTATTTTATCTACAAGCACCTGACAAGCCTCTTTCCTAGGTCGGTATTAGTTCACTCTGCATTCCCATGTGAAAATACTCTTGTCTGCTATCAGCTGAATTGTGTCCCTACCCTGACTCCCAAATTCATATGTTGGAGCCTTCCCCTCAGTGTGACTGCCTGTGGAAATAGGGTCTTTCTGAGGTCATTAAGTTAAAGGAAACATAAGGGTGGGCCCTGATTCCATAGGCTTAGTGTCTAAGAAGAGATACCAGAGAGCTCACTTGCTGTCTGCGTGGGCACACCTGGAGGAAAGACCATACGATGACATGGTGAGGAGGTGGCTGGCCAGCTCCAAGCCAGGAGGAGCGTTCTCACCAGAAACTGAATCAGCAGAATCTTGATCTTGGCTTTCCAGCTTCCAGATCTGTGAGGAAATAAATTTCTATTATAGAGTCATCCAGTCCATGGTACTTTGTTATGGCAGCCTGAGTTGACTAATACAGTGTATTAGATTGCTGGACTAACACAGTGTCTTAAGTTGTTGGGCTAATACAATGTCTTAGATAGTTACACTTGTTTCCACATTGTCAGATGATGGATAAAGTTGAATTGTTTTTTTTAAAATATATTTTATTGATTTTTTACAGAGAGGAAGGGAGAGGGATAGAGAGTTAGAAACATCGATGAGAGAGAAACATCGATCAGCTGCCTCCTGTACACCCCCTACTGGGGATGTGCCCACAACCAAGGTACATGCCCTTGACTGAAATCGAACCTGGGACCTTTCAGTCCGCAGGCCGACGCTCTATCCGCTGAGCCAAACCGGTTACAGCAAAATTGAATTGTTTTAATTGAACGCTGTTGCCTCTTAGGAATTGCAAGTATTGCTTCTATCAATCTTTCACCTCTTTAACAGGCAGTACACCAAATAATACTCTTTAAACTAAATTATTAGTTGGCATTGGACTTCTTTTTTAAAATATATTTTTATTGATTTCAGAGAGGAAGGGAGAGGGAGAGAGGGATAGAAACATCAATGATGAAAGAGAATCATGATGGGCTCCCTCCTGCACATGTTCCACTAGGGATCAAGCCCACAACCTGGGCATGTGCCCTGACTGGGAATTGAACTGTGACTTCCTGGTTTATAGGTCAACGCTCAACCACTGAGCCATGCTAGCCGGGCTGAACTTTTAAGTAAAGTTATAAACCAGATTCCTTAGATTGTGTATCCTGTAATGTTAATAATATCAACATTGGCATAAATGTGAAAGCATCACACCATCCCAACTTTCCTATTTTTATCACACAATCTACCAAGTTTCAAAACTTGAAACTACGGACTTTTATTTTTTCATTCATTTTTCTTCTTTACGTCACAGATGTAGAACATTAGACTTATTGTAATATTTTTCACAAAATATAATCTTTAAACTTTGAGCAGCTCCACATTCTTTGGGTTCTCTAGCTGCAGGCAAATTAGTTAGCATTTCCAAATCTCTTTTTCATCTGTAGTATGGGTTCATAGTGGGGATTAAATGAGTTTATATAGCAAAGATCGGCAAGTCATAAACTCTGAACTGTCAATTACTACCACTACTACTACTACTACTATTACTACTGCTAGTGATACCAATGCTACTATTACTCCTACTTCCAATAAAAATACTAGGATGATGGATCCTGAATCCATCAGTGACAATAATTTTCCTTAAAAAGATCATTCTGTCTACACATCTCCAAATGACTACCAGCTACAGGCATACCTCAGCTACACGGCAGGTTCCATTCCAGGCCACCTCAATAAAGTGAATGTCACAATAAAGTGATCACATGAACTTTTTGATTTCCTGTGCATATAAAGTTATGTTTACATGATACTGTAACCTACTAAGCGTGTAATGACATGGCTAAAAAGATGTACATACCTTAACTAAAAAATTAATTGCTAAAAATGCTAACTATAATCTGAGCTTTCACTGGCTCATAATTTTTTTGCTGGTGGAGGGTCTTGCCTTGATGCTGATGAAAATACAATATTTGCAAAGTGTAATAAATATGCCTCTATTTGCAGTATCACATCTTAATTCCTTCCTTAATTCCATTTTAAGTCCTTCCTTTTGCCTGTTGCCTGCCCATTCTGTTTTCATAGCTCCTTGCTAGAGAATCCACCCTTCCTGTTTGCCTAGGACAGTCCAGGTGTGTGTCTCTCATCTGGGTAGAGTTATTAATAGTTTCTCTTTCCCTCTCAAAAGTCCAGTTTGGATGCTACATTTATGTGGTCACCCTATTTTTTTTTCACATTTGTTTTGACTCTCCACTCTAGCCAGAAAAATCATCACACATAGTTTACTTGCTTTCACCATCAAACTATTTCCCTTGCCTGGAATGCTGTTTTCATACTATTGCCAAATCATGAACTTTCCTTCAAAATCCTACTCAGAACTCAGTCTCAGGATGGAACTCTCATAATCCTGCCCGCCACCCAATCCAGAGAGCTCTCAGCAATCATGTAAATAACTCTGTATAACTTTAATTGGCTCCGTTTATATGCTGCTTCTTGTATCTTTTTTTTCCCCTCTCGGTACTTTTCCATGTGTTTATCCTGTCTCCATTAACTTGTAAACTCCCAGAGGGCAAGGTCTGAACGCAGGCTGGTGTTGGCATAAAGTGGATGAATAGTTAGGGCTGAATGGTAGACAGTGCAATCCTTCTTGATTACTAATCTGTTAAAAAAAAAGAAAAAAGCACCTTTTGTTAGTGCTTTGTGTGTGATGGTTTTGAGACTGCTAATCTAATGTAGAAATATATCCAGTTTCTGCTCGTGTCCAGATAGCTGAGATAAAATCAACAGTTACAAGCTTTCCATCGTGTGAGGGGGAGGGGTCCCTATAGGAATGGCATCTGAAAGGCAGGCTGCTGCGGAGTTCGTTTCCTTCAGGGGCATATATATATTCTCGGCTCTTCCAGGCCGCAGGTCTGTCTAAGGAGGGAAATAACATCTCCTCTCAAAAGTGAGCTCTAGCGACCAAACATACAATACTCAGAACACAGACAGCACTACCTTGCTCTGAGTTTGTGCTGACAGTGGCGGGAAGTGGAATCTCCGGGATGACGACTAGCGAGGTGGAGGGTTCATCTCAGTCCAGGTAACAAAGGGAAGGCAGGGCAAAGCCCCCTTCTCTCCGCCGGGCTCCGAGCTCGCGCTCCGTCACCGTGACCACCTGCTCCCTTCCCTTCGGACCCCGCGGGAAGCGCCAGGTATCTGCGCGGCGTGCTCGGCGCCGGGCCCCGGTCTAACCCACGTAGGCGGCGCGCGCGATAAC
>NW_005370080.1:2987132-2989289 GCF_000412655.1 Myotis brandtii | reverse complement strand
CCGGAGCCCGGCCTCGGGGTGCCCTTCAGTCCTCCCAGCGTCGCTCAGCCAGGAAAACGTGTGCAGAACTTCTCAGTGACGCTGCCCTCCCCGGAGCCCCAGTCCCGAAAGGGGGCTCCCCAGCAGCTCACGTGGCCAGTAGGGGTGCAGACAGAGAAATGGGCCCCAAGGCGCACCCCCTTTTTTAAATAGAGTATGATGACCACCCCCATTAGTTCCAGAATTTTTGACAGTTCAAACTGCTCTTTACCACTCACATTTGTCTTCTTCAAATTTTTTTCTCTCTCCACATTCCATTTATAAGATACAATTTGAGAAACTATTTAAATTTGCCACAAAACAAGCCGAAACTAACTATAGTTTAGCTGGCTTTCCTTGCTTTCTGATAACTAGGACGTTAGAATTGGAAGCAAAATTAGGAAAAGAAATTGCATTTAGAAAGTTAATTCACAAATAGAAAATAGGAAGCTGTTCAATATTGTATACATTTAAAAGAAAAGTTCAATATTGATTTACTGCTCAGAATTAAATTGTGAGGAAGCTAATAAAAAAGTTGTTTAACAATTGAAATGACAAAATTGCATGCTTGATTTGTTAGAAAGTTCACAGCAATGCCAAATCCCTTATAAACACTGTGCCTAAAATATGTGTTTCTGTTATGTTCAACAACTATTTGGTTAAAAATATATTCACTCAATTACCACTTTTGACTTAACAAGTTACACAAAGTAGAATTAATAATAATGGAGCTACCTTAATCTTTATCTTCTGACAGATTAGGTATACTTTCACGTGTAAGTAAATGTTTATTTTTATTTAAGTACCCAGTTGGGAAGCTGTGTTACACGCTGTTTGTGATTGCATTCCAGTAGATTTCATTTTATGAGATGATTATATCACATCCAAAATGAAAAACTGCATTCTTTCACTGCAAGATTGGAAGCATATTATGCTAAACATCATTTCAAAGTTAAGCAATTGTTGGATGATCTTTGCTTTTAAGACCAAAGTTCGTTTTTAATAGGCACATTCCCCATTGTACATGACATTTGGGGGTGCAAGCTTGCCATTACTGAGTCTTCCATTTCTAATTATTCCCATTCTTGTGCATTAAGCTTTTCTTAGCACAAATGAGCTGGAGGTAGGATTTCCTCAGGGGAATTTTAGGGGTGAACCCTCGCAGGAAAAACCCAGACCGTCTTTATGGAAGCCTCGGGGAACGTAATTCAAGTTTGCACAGATGGCCAGCGTGGTGGGTGCACGGCCGTGTAGCATGTTTATTCCTTAAAAGGGGAAAGCAGTTGGGTTTAATCTGAGAAATCTTTCTGCATCAACATTTTTTTGTTTTACTTTATTCCTCCCAAGTTCAGCATGGCCCCTAAACCAATCTCTTTTGCCTGCTTCTTCAGGTGCACATGTAGACTTTCTGATCCCCCAACCTTCTTGAGGTCTATCTCCAGAAAACCTTCTTAGTTCGTTAGCATGGCCCAGCCCCTCCCGATTTCTCCTCCATAACTTTCCACTCCTTGCTTCCTCTATCGCTTTCTAGCAGCCGGGGTCAAACTCTGGTTTATGGCAATGACTTCCTTCCTCTCCCCCCCACCTCCACCCCATCTCTTCTGCCCGGCGTCCCGGGAGCCGGCTCACCGCCCAGGTCTGCACCCCGCTTTCTTGACCCTGAACACCCCTCCTCTTCCTGCCCCGGCTGTCAGGCGGGCAGACAAGGGTTAACGCGCTCGCCGCCGGGCCCTGGGAACCACCCGCGGGCCGGGGAGCGGCCTCTGGAATAACCTGGGCTTTCCTCGATCTTTTAATAGAACATCCGCCACCAAGAAGCGGTTTCAGGGCAGGGTTCAGAGTCGGTCCCATTCCTCTCTCCGAACCCACAACCCCGGCCCCCGGGCCGTTGTTTTTAAAAAGTTGTTTTTCAAAGTTAATGCGTTTCAAGTTTCACAATGACTTTCCCCTTCCCTCCACGCGTTGCTGAGGAAACCCCCTTGGGGTGCCCCCCTCTCCCTTCCCCACCCCCACTCGGCCCTGGCGGGGGGCGGGGCTGGGAGACCCCATGACGTCACCGGCCGGCCCACATCCTGCTTGAGAAAGTAAAGGGAAGGTAAAGGGAACTACCGCCCGCCGTCCCCGCCCCTCCTCGGGAAC
>NW_005370080.1:2969199-2985792 GCF_000412655.1 Myotis brandtii | reverse complement strand
GCGGCCCGAGCTGCGGTCCTGCGAGCTGAGCAGGTACGGAGGGACCCAGCCTCCCCACCCGCGCGCGTTCCAGCCGCAGACGCATTTTGCAAGCGGGTGGGGGGTGAGGGAGACCAGGCCTCGGCTTCCCAACCTCCCGGCTTTGTGGCTGTCTTTTCCTTTCGTTCTTTGCTCTAAGTGCCTGTTTACTCCCAGCCACCTGGGTAGTTTCTTTCCGGGTTGGGAGTACGCGCCTGCAGCAGTTTGGGAAGAGGGCAGTGGGTTTGGGCGCGGGTCGGATCAGGCTCCCTTTGGGGTCGGGCTGGGGAAGGAGTTGCTGCCGGAGGGGAGGGGGCGCTGGCGGCGAGGAGGAGGCTCAGGGCTGCTGCGCTCGCCTCTTCTCGCCGTCCTCCTGCTCCTCTCCTCCACTCCGGGCTCCTTCCTGAGCTGGCACTTCCATTCTCCCCCCTCCTCCTGGCGTGCGAAGTGCTTTGTTCAGTGCAGCGTTGCAGAGGGGTTTTCCCAGGCTCCGCCCTCCACATTCATTCATGTTTTTTCTCCTTGCAACTGTCTTTACGCTTTTTGATCATGTCATGTTTTTGCTCCATGTGGTATTTATTTCTTTCCTGAAAAGGAATGATTTGTCACTGGCCCTGGTCGCTACAGTGCTGCTGTAGTATTTGAAAATAGCCACTGTTCCCCTCCCACAAGGATTTAAACAAGGGATGGACAGCTAGGGACAGTGGGTAGGCAGGGAATGGGGTAGCGGAAAGCTGTTACTGATTGGGAATTTGCATATTTTACATTTTAAGCTCCAGATCCTATGGGAGTCACGTGACTGTTACAGTCCGAGTTCATGCTTTAAAAACTTCCAAATATGACCATTTAAAAGCTTCGAGTTTATTGTTATTTTTAAGAAGAGCTTTAAGTTTAACAAGGAACGTATTTAAGCATGGAATTTATTTGGCCCCAATGTCTCTAAATTTTCTATTGAATCAGAAGCTTCACGCATTGAATGGTGGATGTCATTAATGCAGGGAGTCGAGGAACCATATATGTGTAGATAATTTGGCAGAGTGTTAGATGAGGTACATACATAATATTGGACCATCATATTTTATATTCTCCCCCATGCATTTAAAAATACTGCACATATTTTTGGCAGTGCCCGCATTTAGCCATATCAGGGATAAGATACTGAAGCGATACTGAAGTTAATGGTAGCCTTCCTTCTATTTGCTCCCTGTTACAATGAAACCATAAATTTCTTTAACCATATCCTGGGTATATATATTAGATATAGTCTTTACACATAGGCTTTCTTAAGGAGGATTAATATTTGAGTATTTTGGGGGATTGTTTAGTTCTTATAACCTATGAGGTGGATACTGTTCCCTAGTTTTACAGTTGGGAAATCTGATCTTTGGAGAGGTTAAGTACCTTGAACAAGGCTACACAGTAAAGGGTAAAGCCTAGCTTTGAAGCTAGACTGGTTTGACACCAAAATATATAGTCATGAAGTGTTTTACCCAGACTCTTTAATAAAACCCGACAATCAGTATTATCTCCACTGAGGAAATAGGAACCGGGAGTAACCTAGTCACGTGGTGCCACTTTCCTTAGTGGCTGACCATGGACACATGGATTAACCTCTCCACAGCTTAATTTTCTTTATCTGTAAAATGGCTAAGTGATAGCCACCTTACCAGTTATTAGAATTAAATTAGGTAATGTGTAGAAAATATATAGGCACACAGTAGGTGCTCAATAAGTATCCTCTTGTTTCTTCTACCGTACAGGATATAACAAAAGTTTTAAACAAAGCATTCCTATTCTATTTTTGGTCTTTGCTTAATGATGAAAAATTTTGTGTTTAACATCATAATAATGTGCTTCATTTATCAGCCATATTGTAGGAAGTTAAAACTACAATTTTAGCTCAGTGATTCTTGAGGACCTCGTGGAAGAGGAGGCCAGGAAGCTGATTTAGGGAGAAGATGATTAGGTTTTAGATTATTACTCTCTTGACATTATATTTCAGATCATTGCTTTTAAAATGTCTGAGTCAGGACAGAGTAGGTTATGCTGTAATAACAAACAAATTCCCAAACCTCAGTGACTTAAAAACAACAAAGGTCTCTCTTACGCTATAGGACCATGTTGGGTTAGTGGGAGTTCAGCTCTGTGGTGTCGGATGTACGGGCTGGAATCGTGGCTGTCCCATGGCAGAGGGAAAGGAGCTCTGGAGCATCTTGCTTCTGTAACTAAACGCTCCAGCCTGTAAGCAATGCATGTCTCTTCCACTCACAGGTCATTAGCCAGAGCTGGTCACACAATTTAGCTAAACACAGGGAGGCAGAAAGGACAGCCCTACCATGAGCCTAGAAGGGAGAACTGGAATAATGGGGAGCATCCACATACATTAACTGAAAATTAACTCAGTGAAACGAGAGGGTATGATTGGGTAGACAGGTACTGTATACAGCATACCTCTTTTATAGCTGATGCTATCCTTTAATTGTACCTGGTAATGTTACTTTAAAACACAATTCAATGAATTTTTCACTCTTTGTTAATGGTACATTGTGGTTTTTTTTTTTCCTGTTTTCTTGATAAGAAAGCCCAGATTGGCAAAATGATGTGTCCTATGTTTAATTAAAAGCTAGTAAATAACCTTTTGCAGCAGTCTCCAGCTTGATTACCTTTTGTTGAGTTTAGTTAGGATAGTGTTGTATTAAGCCATTACCTTTGACGTGTCTTTTTCCTTTGATGGTAGTAAAATATGATTTCTTTTTTCTTTTTCAGCACATGGATTAATTGATGGACATTAAGTTTATGGAGCTACCTTTTTGTGACCTGCTCTTCCTTCAATTTCTAAGAAGAAAAAAGGGCCCCTGAATCAAAGAAGATGCCTCGAACTAAGCAGATTCATCCCAGAAACCTAAGAGGTAAGATTTTGCTTTAAAGAGAAGTCAGATGGCTAATAAATCTTGTAATAAAGTATTTGTTTGGCGACAGGAATGGCAGCTCATTAGATGTTGACCTTGCTTCATAGTGAGCTACAGGAGTGCTGGTTCCATTTTCTTGCTCACTTCCACTTGCTCTGCACAATTCTGGTCTCTTAGGAGCTGCTTAATAAATATTTGTTGAACGAATTAATTGAATTTAACAAAATTACAATGCCTTCCCAACTATTAGATGTTGGTATTAAAGTTTGAGATTTACTATCTCTTAACAGGAACCATATTTGGATTGAGGAATT
Organism: Myotis brandtii; assembly: GCF_000412655.1. Classification (NCBI taxonomy): domain Eukaryota; kingdom Metazoa; phylum Chordata; class Mammalia; order Chiroptera; family Vespertilionidae; genus Myotis; species Myotis brandtii. Next base: position 2,982,551 of record NW_005370080.1, on the reverse strand, counting down.
TGAAATGAATGGTTGGGTATTCTTTGCCAGCTGGATCACGATGGATTTCTTTTACCACTACCCCAAACTTCTTTTGAGATTTATTTTTGTACTACTCTTTACGGTAGAGTAACAAGAAGTGAAGACAACTGTAGTTGACACTAACTCAGACCATTATTTGCAGAGCTTGGAGTAAAACTGACCTATTTTTCTTGAGTCAAAAATATGTGTATAATATACATTTTATACACACATGCAAAAGTGAGTGTTTCCCCTTACCTGTGAAGAGAAATTTTAATATTAGAAAACAGCTTATTTTTAAAAAAGTTTTGTGTTATTCAAATGTGTTTTATCAAGTGGGAATAGCAGTTATCTTTTATATTTAACTTTAGTAAATAAGAGTGTAGCAGTGTCAAGCAATGAACTGTTAATGCAATTAATTTCAAACTGAGTTAAGTATCTTATAAAATATTTACTATTATAGAAAAAAAATTCTCAAGCACATGCAAGGTAAAAAATGATTTGAAATCAAACAGATGAATTTAAAATGATCCTTGGTGAAATAAATTTGGCCAGTCACCCAGAAGGTGATAATTGAAAATGTGGTCAGTTTTGTGGCCTGCTCGAATCTGGAAACAGTGCTGTGTGCTGCCTAAGAGTACTAGAACTCTGCTGGCATAAGTGGCTGCCTCCGCCCAAGTTCAAATTGATGATTATAGTACCAGTGTTTAATGAGGTGAGGAGTTATACTGAGAACATAAAGTGTTGTGTGTCAAAGTCTGATTTTTCAGAGTCATATAGGAAATGTTGAAATTGGACCATATATTTGCCTTTCTCTCTCACTAGAATCTGAGCTCCAGAAAGTAGGGACTTTCTCTCATTTATGACTGTAGGCGGGGCCTCCACACCCACAGGTGCCATCTGAAGTGGTCATGTGGAGGCCTGGGGCCAGCTTTTGTAATTCGTCTGCCCAGAGAGGGCTCCCTGTTCCAATATGTGGGAAGGCACCCCGGGGTCAGCGGGTGCTGGCCAGCACAGTTCCTGGCAGCTCATAGGAGCCCAGATATTTGTCGAAGGAATGAATACATGATGGATCTGGAAGTATTATTCATTAGGTCATGAGTATTAAATGTTTTTTATATTTAAAATACATACAGTTGACCTTTGAACAACCTGTATTTGAACAGTGTGGCTCCACTTATTTACAGAGGATTTTTTTCAATAACTACAGTAAATTATTTTCTCTTCTTACGATTTTAACATTTTCTTTCCTGAGCTTACTTTATTGTAAGAATATAGTATGTAGTACATATGCATACAAAATGTGGTAATCGGCTGTTTATGTTATCCGTTCTGCATTAGTCAACAATTGTTAAGTTTTGGGGGAGTCAAAAGTTACTTGGATTTTTGACTGGGGGTGAGGAGGTGGGTCTGTGCCCCTAACTCCTACTTTGTTCAAGGGCCAGCTGTACTTTATAATTTAGGTCACATGACTATCCTGAGAAGTGCGTATTTTTAGGCCATAGACTCTTTTCCGTTCTGTATCAAATAAGTGTACAACTGAACAGATATTTGTGGAACACTTTCATGTGCCACTGTTTTAGGTGATAGGGATAAAATGGTAAATCAGACTTGGGTTCCAAAAGGAGTATGGAATTGAGGGGTGGGGGGAGACAGGTAACCATAGAACTGTGCTACCACAGTGAGTGAAGAACAAGAGGGCTGTGGCACAGAGATAGGGGATCATATTTTGCCCTGGTTGTGGGGGGCCAGTTTGGAATGGGGCAGGATGGTGAGTTAGGGAAGGAAAGGTATCATCTGAACTGGGTTCTTAAGGCTGAGAAATTATCCAAGACACTGACAAGGTAGGGTGAGTGCATTTCATGCTGGGGTGGAAGCATTATAATTGATTATGCTTCCATGGTAGTTTTAATTCTCCATTACTAGTGCATAAGAAGTTTTATTCAGGGGGGAAGGAAAGAGGGAGAGAGGTAGAAGATTGGAGTAGGAGAATTAGGAGGAGTTAGATCCTCAAGGTCCTCCAAAACTGAGTCAAAATTTAGTATGTGTAGTTAAACATTTTAATAGTAAACTTGTAGTGTTTTCAAAGTTTTCTAAGAGAACTTGAAATAAATTGGATTCCGGTCCATTAGCAAGAGTTTAGAAAGTTGCTTGACTAAGGCAGTTTGAACTCTCAGTCCACTGTGTGTGTGTGTGGAGGGGGCAAGGGGCGGGGGACAGGGAGGATGAGTTGGGAGGGGAGGAGAATAGGAAAGGGGGAAAAACTCAGATAAGTGAAATCTTCTTTGGTAGAGACAACTCCCATATAGAGTAAGAAAACAGAGTGGAAATGGAAAGGGGAAGAGAGACTTTCCAGAATGAAGATCTGGAAAGAGATCAGAGTAGATTAGCACAGGACATCCTACCAAAGCCATGTTGGTGAGACCTGAGCCTCACCAGACCCAGGGAGGGTCACCTTGACTGGGGGTGGGGAGGACTTCACGGAAGGGGAGGTAACTGAGCCAGGTGGTTAGCTCACTGGACAGAGAAGAATGACGGAAAGCTGTTTTGGTTGGAAAAATCTGGTAAAGGCACAAAGGTAAGAAAGTGCTAATGTGTGACACTTAAAAAAAAAATTTTCCGCTTTCCTTCTAAAAATGTGTTTGAGGACTCTCCCTAGGCACAGTTTGGTGGTTAAAGCAAGGGAAACATTAGCTACTAAAATGAATTTTTTAGCATTTATGTTGTATCTCACTGACAGTTGGAATATCCTGTTTGTTTTGTTTTACTGGTGACCCACTGCTTTGGCTTACAGAAGACCCAGCTCATCAAGTGAGCTATGAAATGGGGAGAAAGGAAACCAGAAGATAGAGGGAGTCTGTGCCAGCCACTTTGCTGTGATGAGTGCATTGCTCGTACTGCTTACGCTATCCTTAGGGGCTTTCATTAAACACATAGCCTCTTTTTTGGCTTCCTTGGAAAATAGTCTGTGAAGTACTTGTCTTGTGTTTGGTAATTAGGTCAGTAATAGAAGATTTATACTTTTAAAAATTTCTCAGATTATAATTTATTATGCTTCTTAATTCTTAAAATGTAATTTTTGTTTGATTCTTGGTTCTTCAGCTGGGCTTGGTATAACCTTTAGATATGCAAAACCATGGGTAAACATAATGTAACTTTCTGGAATATGATTTTTAGGGAGAATATGTATATATGCGTATATTCATGTATTCAGGTAATATGCGAGTAAAAAGTACAATGCAGGGGTTTGTCCTGCAGGAGTATAAAGAACTTGTATGGATTTAAAATTTGGCATGCCCATGCTCTGCTCCCATAAGGAGATGGAGTTTATACGTCCCTGATAGAGGTTTTTAGTGGAAAAGCATGAGAGGAACTGGATTGTTAAGGGGAGGATATGAATTTGAAGCATAAGTGAGAACAGAGTTAGACTTGATGGGCGATCTGTTTAGTTTTTTCCGTAAGAGTGTGGTTTGCTGAATTCTAGTCTCATCACCCTTAGCCATATAAACTAGATGGAACCTTTGTCTTTGGTGTCTGCTCAACATGATGGAGGTGGGTAGAGTTTAACACTGACATGTCCTTTGTGAGGCTGAATAAGAATTTCAGAAGAACATGAGACAAGCACGTGGTGTTCAGAATAAAGACTAGGAGGTCTCCAGGACACTGTGGCAAACTGCAGAACTGCCCATGTGTAGCTGTGGCAGCGAGCAGCGCCATCCTCCCCAGCAGTCATTCCTTGCTGATCACTAGTCCCCCACTGCCTTTAAGTCTTTGCTTGCACTCTTGGGAAACATAGGACGGAGGAGCCGGGGACTTGCAGGGGCTCCATGTCAGTCCCCTTAGATAAAGGGCTTTTTTTATGCTTGTGTCAGTCATCATTGTGAATATGTTTCAGAGCTTTTGGAAAAAAAATTAGGTGTTACCTATTTTAGTTGAATTTGGGCCTAGGGTTTTAAAGACTCATCTGCTTTAAGATTGGAAATCCGTGTGGAAAACACTAAATATTAACCTTTTGAAAAACATATTTTGAGAATTTTGTGTAGTTGTTTTTCATTTTTTTTTAAAATATATTTTATTGATTTTTTACAGAGAGGAAGGGAGAGAGATAGACAGTTAGAAACATCGATGAAAGAGAAACATCGATTAGCTGCCTCCTGCACATCTCCCACTGGGGATGTGCCCGCAGCCCAGGTACATGCCCTTGACCGGAATCGAACCTGGGATCTTTCAGTCCACAGGCCGACACTCTATCCACTGAGCCAAACCGGTTTTGGCTGTTTTTCATTTTTATTGGTTGAGTGCATTTAGCTTCGAACACTGCAAAAACTAAACTAAAAAAAAAAAAGCTTATTTTTTCTCACTGAGAGTCAGCTTTATTACAGTAGCACTTAGGGTGATCAGAACATATCCAAGATCCACTTGTGGGGTCTCGATGCCCAGTGCCTTATAAGATGAAGTCCAAAGTCCTTAGTTTGGCTGGGGCAGACTTTCCACAGTTTGACCTTCATGTTCTCCAGTCTTTCTGATGAAAAGTTGTTGCCACTTCAGGAGCTCTGCATGCAAATCCAGCATTGCTGTGCTTGCTCTTCGTTCTGGAAAGTCTCTCTTCCCCTTTCCATTTCCACTCTGTTTTCTTACTCTGTGTGTGAGTTTTCTCTGCCAAAGAAGATTTCACTTCTCTGAGTTTTTCCCCCCTTTCTTATTTTCTTCTCCCCCTTTCGTCCTTCCGCCAACATGCAGTGGGCCTCTATTGCTTGTGTCTACAGGTGTCTTACTCTCCTTTTGATATTGCATCATAATTATTCTCCTACAGGTCTATCATTTTATCTGGATATAAGTTATATGTCTAAAGAGACTGTTTTTATCATCTATCTGTGCACAACAAAACAATATTTATGTTAGCTCTTTAGCAAACTATAGGGTTAAAGATGATCTCTCTTCATGAAATTTATTTACATTTGGGACCTTGAGTTGGCAGATGCTTCTTCCAATAATTGGTAGCCGGTGATTGAGAATCCTGTTACAATACAAAAGTTTAGTTGCCTGAACAGATAAACTATGTATAGTAAATCCTCACTCAACATCCTCAGTAGGTTCTGCAACTTTAAGCAAAACTGCTTATAATGAAACTGACTTTACCATAGGCTAAATGATATAAACAAGAGTTAAGTTCCTGTAGCATCTCATCAAAGTTGTAATAAGCTCTGGCCGGTGTGGCTCAGTTGGTTGGAGTGTCATCCCATGCACCAAATGGTCATGAGTTTGATTCCCAGGCAGGGCACATGCCCAGGTTGCAAGTTTATGGGAGGCAACAGATTCATGTTTCTCGCGCTCTCCCTCCCCCTCTCTCTAAAACCAACAAAAAACATATCCTCCAGTGAGGATTAAAAAAACAAAAGTTGTAATGAAACAACTTTGAACAAAACGAGGTTATTCAAGGATATGCTGTAGTTATTATTATTTTGTTTTCCATGAGCTTTTGCCATTGGATTCCTAGAGCTTATCTCTTCAGTACTTTAATTAATATAATGGTAAAGTGTTTGGCTTCAGGTTATCAGGGACTAGCTGTGTGGCTTTAGGCAAGCTGGATTGTTGGTTTCCTTGTCTGTAAACTAAAGATAATGGGTGAAGATTAGATGACATGGCAAGTATAAGCACTTGGTACAAAGGCAGACACAGGTAAACACTCAGTATAGAGAGTTGTCACTTTCTATAAAAACTGGTTTATATCAAACTCTTGGGTTGCATATGCTTTGCAAACAGAGGACGAGAGGAATACCTGTATAAAACTTGTGTCTGCATTTTGATGCTGCCTAAAGTACTCAGCATTGATCACTGATATGTCTCTTTCTTACCCTGACTACTTGAGGATTGGGATTTGGAAAAGAGATGTGAGTGCAGAAAATAATTTGGGAAGGAAAATTCATACTCAATGTGCTGCCTTCTCGATTTGTCCACCTGAGCTCATTCAGATCTTGCCTCATTTTTTGACAACATTGAATGAAGTTAAACATAATATTCTGTCTGCATCTAGTTCTCAGAAAAGTGATTGTGATTATTATTGAACTGTTATAAAAAATGTCCATGTCACAGTCATATGGGGTTGAAATGAAGTGCTCTAGTACAGGGGTCGCCAATCGGTGATCCGCGGACCACTGATGGTCCGTGAGGTCGGAAAGGTTGGCGACCGGTGCTCTAGTCATCACTGGTATTTAGGTTCTGAGATGGTACCTTCTCTTCATCCTCTGCTCACCTCCTGTGTGAAGACCAGAGAAACCCAACAGAGTGTAGCACTCACTAATCAGGTTACTGTGAATATTTTCATTTGCTATCAATGTGTGGGTCCACTCCAGTGATTGTTTTGTAAAACCATCTACACTGAATGAAATCTTCCATTTTCTTGTTATGTAGGACTTTCTTCTTCAGTTTATGAGTAGAAGAGGATTAATTTCGATGATTTTCAGGTAGAGTTCCAGCTGTTTATGCATTATTTTTCACATTTGAATGTTAGGTCAGAACTCTTTTTTTTTTTTTTTTTTTTTTTTTTTTTTTTGATGCATCCTTTATTTTCTGAAGCGCATATTTTTTTTCCCAAGAAAAAACGATTTTAAGTATAATAATGTGACATGCAATAAACATTAGGAGTTCTTTTCTTGTAGAGAAAAGAACCCCAGGGCTTATTTTAAAAAAAAGTTGTATACAACTATAGCTAGAAAGGAAATAAGCAATAACTTTAAAAATGGCTTTGATGATGTAGGTGAAAAAGCGATTTGAAGTTATTAGGAGCTATCATGTAAGTAGCTGATATTATTCAGTTTGACTAGGATAAAGATAGGAGAAAAATGTAATATAGCAAGCCTCCCATTTTTTTTTCAGATAATTATTTTTTGGCTCATGTTGAGAGCTTATTTGATGCTCTTGGAATGCTTATTAACCAAGTGTTTTTTTTCTTTTTAAAAACAAATATGAAATATAATTAGAGCAATGATTTTATTTTAGAACATCTTTGTACAAAATATGTTCTAAATTATAGGAGGTATAATTGTACCTCACCATAGAGTAGAAAAAAACATGATGTGCATAAAATCTCCTATCACACATTTTTAAGCATTATATTTAGAATGTAATGTAATTTGAACCAGTCTGGGTTAAAGTTGATTGTGTTATGTGAAAAACATTTATGAATACATTAAGTGCTTTGTAATACCATGAGCCATTATTCATATTCACTGTAGCACAGAAACTTTTCTTTTCAATACTCCAGCCAGTCTTTCAGAAGGAAGGCCTTGACCGTTAGCTTATGGTACAGCATTGTATTCATTCTGACTTTTTTTTTAACTTTAAAGTGAAAAGTTTTCAGAAAGTTCTTAGAAATTTTTTGTGATGAATTTTGTTCTAGAAAATATTCTATGGCTATGCTGCCATGCAAATATATTAAAAAATATATAGTGATAAAATAGTTGGCTATAATGTAATTAGAATAGCAGTCGCTAAGTGTGAAACTGCTTGATTTTTTGTGGTACTTAGGCGCTTATATACACATAATATTTCTGGATGCCTATATGATTAGAGTGTGAATTTAATATACTTTTTTTGCATTTTGAAATATGTTTATATGTGCTTAGCTTCCAACTCTTTCAGATTGGCCAGTGAGGAAAAAGATGAGATCATATAACTGCTTAATAGTTATAGTATCCAAATAGAAATAGATTAAACATAAAATTGGGGCAGTGTTTGATAGTTTAAATAAAAATGAACTGAACTGATGGGTAGTTAAATGATGCCAGTGTACCAGGGAGTTTTCTCTTATGTCGCTAGTGTCTTACATGCCTCTCCAAGAGAATGACTCAGGTTTTATATCCGGGAAGGACAACCTTGTAGGTCATTTAGTTCATCTTCCTCACTTGACAGATGAGAAAGTTGGCCAGAGATGTTTAGGTGAATTGATTTTGAGCAGCTTATTTGTATCTTGTTGGAGATGGTATTTGTGGAGTGGTCTTTAGAATTAAAAAAAAAATCATATTGCTTTCCATAGTAATGGTTTATTGTAGGCTGGTGGCAAGAGGAAAGTTGTGTTATATTATTTTTATGGTTATGGGAAGAGCAAAGCTGTTCACAGGTGTGTGTACTAGGCAATATTCAAAGTGCTTTTTTTCACATTTGCTCATTTAATCCTAAAAACCATGTGAGATAGGGACTATTATTGACTCAATTTTATAGACATGGGGATGAGGCAGGGGGAGGTTGCTACTTGCCCAGGTTCCCACAGCTAGGCATCTCTGGTGCCTTTGCTTTGAACTATCAAGAGTATACTTGTTAATGTTGCCAGTAGAAAGAGCTTTCCTGATTCATAAGAGCCTGGAAATGCTCTCCATCCCAGTTATGAATTAAAGCTTGTCAAACATAACACCTATGTGCCGAGATTACTAAGGGGGTCCGAATTTGAAGGACTCTCCCACCCACTCCCACTCCCGCTATGCCTTTAATTGTTGGAAATCCATTTCAGAGTTGTGTATGTATACATTACTCTAAGTTGCAGACCATCAAGGGAATTTCCAAGCTCTTCAAGAGAGAGAAAATAGTTGTTCCATCATGTTTGCTTACATGTTTGCTCAGTAATGTATAGTTGAAAGTAGAGATGTCTTGTTTGAAGTGGAGAATGGCAGTATTAAATGTGAGCCTCAGCGTAACAGTTTAAACTTGGGACACAAAGACTTAGAAACTATTTCTGGGAAAACTAATATGAAAACATTAAAAATTCTAAATAAAATTATAGAAGAAAATATCTTATAATTTTCCTCATACAGTAAGTACAGAATATAGAAAAAGTGTACTATTTCAATATATGTGGACTCTTCCAGATTTCAGATGTAGACAAAGGGCAAGTGAAGAACTACTTTTAAGGGATCAGGGTTAGATTTTATTAGTCTTCCATTTTAATTGTACAAACAATGAACATGCTAATATACTATGCTTAGAAATAAAACCTCATACGTGCCTCCTAAGAGTTTTTAATATGTCTCTAAACACATGAAAAATATAAGGGCAATATGAAGCAACAAATGTATAATTTCATATTAATATGATAATGCAGTATGGGATTCTCAAAGGAACAATGAAGCAAAAAATAAAAAATAAAAAAACTGGGTGAGATAAAAGCATTCATGAAAATACTTGCAGGTATTAATGTTTTCTCAGTGAACACCTGCATAAGGCAGAGTTCTGAGATGGGTTTTTAAAGAAAGAAAGGATAGATTGGCAGAGAAAATAAGTTGTTTTGAGACTTTGGCAGAAGAAAGAATGGAGGGAAATCACAGAGAAGTGGCTGTTGGTCTAGTTTGCTTGATTAGAGTGGATTTCTCAATGACCTTGGAACTCTAAGGAAGAGGAAAGGAAACCTTATGTTTGATATGTATAAGTTTTATTTGTGACATTTATAAAATTACCAAGTTGAATTCTTCTATATTAAGTTGAGTATTTATAGAAGATATGTCAGAGACCAGGAACTATCTTATACTTTGAAATTAAAAACCAGCCTCCCCACGGAGGATTTTTAGAGCAGTGAAACTACTCTGTATAATGCTATTATGGGGGATATATGTCATTATACATTTGTCCAAGCCCATAGAATGTACAGCACCAACAGTGAACCTTGATGTAAATATAGACTCTGGATGATAATGACATTTTGATGTATGATCATCAGTTGTAACAAATGTATCACTCTGGTTGTAGATGCTGATAGTGGGGGAGGCCATGCATGTGTGGAGGAAGGAGTATACAAGTAATTTCTGTACATTCCTCTCAATTGTTCTGTGAACCTAAAACCACTCTGCAAAATAAAGTATATTTAAAACAAAACAAAACAGTAACACCCCCATGTTGAGTGAGTATGTTTTATTGATATTCAGGAAATAGTATGGTAGGTTGAAAGAATGAGGCAGTCTCTCAGTCTTTTTTTATTTCAGAAAATCATCTTCCTACATAAGAAAAAAGCAGCAAAAGAGTACTATATGACCTGGAGCAAATGACTTGAATTTATTTTTTTATTGGGAACAAGGCATGGGAAGGAGCAGGGGTTGGAAGCCGGGTTATATTGATCTGTAATTTTCTTTTTAGCTTTAAACAGCTATTATTCTAGGACAAGGTCAGCAAACTACAGTATACTTGTTGAATCTGGTCTTCCACCTGTTTTTATAAAAACAGTTTTATTGGAATGCAGCCCCGCCCATTCATTTACATGTTGTCTAGGACTGCTATAGAGGCAGAGTTCATTGGTTGCAAGTGGCTGGGCAAAGCCTAGAATATTTATTTTCCTAACATTTTGCAGAAAGAGTTTACTGACGACTTCTAGGAAATTGAGGAGAATTGGATTACTTATTTAAAAACCCTTTTATGTTTGGGAATAAGTAAGAATGCTTCATCTTTCTGTAGAGGACACTGTAGGAATGAAATCTAGGGGAACCTAGGGCTACTGCTCTAGTATGTGAGCCTCTGCTGCCTGCCAAGCACGACAAAGGAATCCAATTTGTTTGGGAAGAAGTCCCTTTGCTTGTGGTTCTAAGGTGAAGGGAGAACCTTAGAGGTTGAGTTGGTCTCACCAGAAAAATTCACTTGTTCTTGATGTTCTAATGCCAAGATTGTGGGTCCCCATCGAAATGCCTAGGTTGTCAGGGAGCTTGCTGTTACATCAGATGGAGTGCTGACCTTTTTATAATTGTACTAGAGGCCTGGTGCACAAAAATTTGTGCACTGGCGCCGTGCGGGGGGGGGGGGGGGGGGGGGTCCCTCAGCCCGGCCTATGCCCTCTTGCAGTCTGGGACCCCTCAGAGGATGTCCACCTTCTGGCTTAGGCCCACTCCCTGGGGGATCGTGCCCAAGCTGGCAGTCAGACATCCCTCTGGCAGCCTGGCAGCCCTTGGGGGATGTTCACTTGCTAACAGGGAGCAGGCCTAAGCTGCAGTTGGACATCCTTAGCGCTGCTGAGGAGGTGGGAGAGGCTCCCACCACCACTGCTGTACTGGCAGCTGTCAGCCTGGCTTGTGGCTGAGCAGAGCTCCCCCTGTGGGAGCGCACTGACCACCAGGGGGCAGCTCCTGCATTGAGCGTCTGCCCCCTGGTGGTCAGTGTGTGTCATAGTGACCAGTCATTCCCAGTCTTTCTGCTGTTAGGGTCAGTTTGCATATTACCCTTTTACTATATAGGATAGAGGCCTGGTACACAGGTGGGTGCCAGCTGGTTTGCCCTGAATGGTGTCCCGAATCAGGGTGGGGGTCCCGCTTGGGTGCCTGCCAGCCTGGGTGAGGGGCTGATGGCTGTTTTCAGGCTGGCCACACTCCCTTTAGGGTGGGGGGTCCCCACTGGGGTGCCTGGCCAGTATGGGTGAGGGGCTGAGGGCCGTTTTCAGGCTGGCCAAGACTGCCGGCGACGGAAACTCCCAGCCTCTCCTTTTTTTCTTTTTATTTTTTATTCTGGGATTTATTTACCTTCTATAATTGAAACTTTGTAGCCTTGAGAGGAGCTCAGAGCCAGCCAGGGCAGGTGGGAGGGAAGCCTCCTGTTCAGGTATCCGGGGTTTATTTACTTTCTATAATTGAAAATTTGTTGCATTGAGTGGAGCTCAGAGCCCGCCACGGTAAGCGGGAAGCTTGGCTTCCTCCATCATTGGGGCAACCAAGCCTCCTGCTTGCTTTAGCTCTGTGGCTGCCGGCCGCCATCTTGGTTGGGTTAATTTGCATATAGTCACTCTGATTGGCTGGTGGGCGTGGCTTAAGGCATAGCAAAGGTGCAGTCAATTTGCATGTTTGTCTTTATTAGTGTAGATTATCTCCTTTAGTCACCCCTAGATTTAAATCACAGTGACAGAAAAATATTGAAAGCGGTGGTTTACAATGCTGTACACCAAACAACTTGTGAAGGATTTTTCTTCAGGAAAATGGAGCCGTCTTTGAGGGCAGTGCCTTCGAAAACATGCTCCCTCAGAGGCAGCCCTGTCGTTGCGAGTGGTAAGTGTTGTTCTGAGAGCAGGACCATGACCAGGGGATAGGCCCTCTGAGTGACAATTGCTATTAACTCATCAGGTATTATAGTTTGAACTTGGGTTTTTGGGAACGTGATTACGTTTCTGTTATGTCTGAATTCTCTATTTCCTACAATACTCTCTTTAATCTCCAAGTAATTTTTTATTGCTTGTGGTTTGGGTTGTGTGATGAGAGTAAGTAGAAAAAATGATATTTTAATGTTCTGGTTTTATTTTACTTTATTTTTAAGTTTATGTTAAGGATAGGCTTGATTGAGTTCATGGTAATTAAGTATTTTGAGAAATACTTTTAAAAGCAATGTTAATTCTGTACAGACACATTGGAACATTAGTCTCTGTAGTTTGATACATGCCAGTGTTAGCATGGCTCAGAAGTGCTATCAGACTCAGTAACTGTTAACATGTTTCCTTTCTCTGGGAAAGGAGAGCCCGTTGTGGTTATGAAGCGAGGTGAAAACAAAGGGCCACTCTGGCCACATCTGTTCAGTTAGCATATATAAGCAGATGTGTGACTGCATGGCAGAGGGGTTAAATGCATTATTTGGCCTTCTGTACATTGATATTTAAGTTGATGGAATATGTTTTGATGGAATTAATGTCATGTAAGTGATGTGTTAACAATGTGGATAGCATTCACATGAGCATCTTGGATGAGCTAGAGTTTGCATTTGGTGATATGTTCTTCCAAGAAGGAGTGGAATGCCTTTTTCAGTCTTCAGACAGTAGTTATTGCCTGAGTCAAACCATTGCACAGTATTTTTTTCTCTTACAGCTTAGTTAAGATAAAGTTTACATACAATAAAATTTAACCCATTATAAGTGTACAGTTCAGTGATATTTAGTAAGGTTATAGCATTATGTAGGCTTTAACACAATCCGGTTTTAGAATATGCCCATCATCCCCAAAGTTTCCCTGAGCTTGTTAGTAGTTAATCCTCACTGTCATCGCTGGCCCCGGGCAACTGTTGATTTGCTTTCTGGCTTTTTATTTTTAACTAGAGGCCCTGTGCATGAAATTCGTGCACAGGGGAGGGGGGTGTCCCTCAGCCCGCACTGCACCCTCTCATAATCCGAGACCCCTCAGGTAGGGTCTCTAGGCCTGGCCGACGATCAGAGCCTATTGGGACTTTTCTTCCCCCGGCTGCCGGCAGCTGGCCCTGCCTCCGCCACTGCCACTGCTCCGCCACTGCCACTGCTTGCCATCTGTGCGGCGCTGCCACTCCCTCCCCCGCCACTGGTTGCCTCTCTCTTGTGGCAACAGGCATGGGGTGTGATCACTTGGCTGACCTGGGCCTCCCTCCGTGGGGCAATC
>NW_005370080.1:2954155-2969182 GCF_000412655.1 Myotis brandtii | reverse complement strand
GGGGCGATCATGGGGCGATGGCAGGGCCCCCCTGGCCAATCGCATCGCACCCGCCTTGGCTGGCCTGGCACCAGTGCGCGCCATAGCGTGGTCATCCGGAAGGTCATCTGGACAGTCGTGCTGCTGTTCAGTCATTTGGTCGATTTGCATATTAGGCTTTTATCATTATAGATAGATTTTTTTAATGAATTATAATCCATTACTGTCATTCTTTTCTTTTTTTAATAATTCTTTATTAAACATCTGAATGGTTTTGGGTTTGGGCTATTATGAATAATGTAAACAATCATGTCCAAGGCTGCAGTTAGCTGGGATATTCTATAAATGTCACTTAGGTCAAGTTGGTTCACATCTGTTTTACCTAATATAATTATGAGGTTCTAGCTCTCTTAGGGTTGCTGTTTGCATGGCATATCTTTCCCTACCCTTTTACTTTGAAGCTATGGTTTGCCTCCTATGCACAGCATGCTGTTGGAATAGGTCTTTTATCCAGTCTGACAATTTGTCCTTTCAGTGGGGTGTTTATTCCTTTCACACTAATGTAATTATTGTTGTTGGATTTGTGTCTGCCATTTTGTTACTTTCTTTTACTTTTTATTTTATATTTTAATTTTTTAAAAATTAAATTTATTAGGGTAACATTGGTTAATAAGATCCTTCAGGTTTCAAGTGATATGTTTATTGCATTGTATGTCCATTACCCAAAGTCAAATTAATCTTTCGTCACCATATCTTTGGCCCCCTTTACCCTTTACTTCTCACTACTCCCTTTCCTCTGGTAACTACTGTACTGTTATCTGTTTCTTGAGTTTCAGTTTTATATTCCACATATGAATGAAATGATATGCTTCTTAGTTTTTTTTGACTGACTTATTTTGCTTAGTATAATATGCTCAAGGCCCACCCATGTTGTCCCAAATGGCAGTATTTCATCGTTTCTTATTATGGCTGAGTAGCATTCCATAGTATGTATGTACTACATACATCTTTATCCAAATTATCTATCGAAGGACACTTCGGTTGTCTCCATGTCTTGGCCACCTTGAATAATGCTGTAGTGAACATAGGGGTGTACATATATCATTATGAATACATTTTTTTTATTTTTTTGGGGGGACTGCTGGTTCATATGGTAACTCTATTCTTAATTTTTTGAGCAACTTCCATACTGTTTTCCATAATGGCTGTACCAGTTTACATTCCCACCCACCCTTTCTTCACAACCTCTCCAGTACTTGTTAATACTTGTCTTGTTGATAATAGCCATTCTAACAGGTGTGAGATAGTGTCTCATTATAGTTTTGATTTGCATTTCCCTTATAGCTAGTGAAGTTGAACATCTTTTCATAAATCTGTTGGCCATTTGTATGACCTCTTGGGAGAAGTTTCTGTTCAGTTCCTCTGCCCATTTTTAATTAGATTGTTTGGTGTTGAGTTGTATGAGTTCTTTAGAAATTAAGCCTTTGTTAGAGCTGTCATTTGCAAATATCTTCTCCCATTTGGTTGGTTGCCTTTTTGCTGTCGTTTGTTTTTGCTGTGAAGAAGCTTTTGAGTTTAATATAGTCCCATTCATTTAGTTTTGCCTTTACTTTCCTTGTCTTTGGGGTCAAATTCATAATATATTCTCTACTATTTCTTTTTTATTTGCCTTATACTTTTGTTCATCTATATGTCACTTCTTTCGTGTTCATTTTTTTATTGTACAGTTTTGATTTCTGTGTTGCTTTTATTGTTTTTACTATACTTTTGAGTAATTTTCTTAGTGATTGTTCTACAAAGTGTAATATGTACCTTAGTTTATTATTGTCTACTAGCTGAATAATACCAGCAGAACTCTGGTAAAATATACAGACTTTGTTCCAGTTTGTCTCTTTTTCTTTTTCTTTTTCAAGATATTTTTATTGATTTCAGAGAGGAGGGGGAAGGGAAGGAGAGATAGAAACATCAATGATGAGAGTCATTGATTGGCTGCTTCCTGCACGCCCCTTACTGGGGGTCGAGCTGCAACCTGGGTATGTGCCCTTGACCGGAATTGAACCTGGAACCCTTCAGTCCACAGGCTGACTCTCTATCCACTGAGCCAGATTGGCTAGGGCAGTTTGTCTCTTTTTTTCCCCCCTTCCTTTATGCAATTCATTGTCATATATGTTTGATCCTTGTATGTTTTAAACCTAGCTATATACAATGTTAAATTATGCAATCTTATGTTTTCTAAAGAGTTTAAGAGAAGAAATGAGAAAAATATTAAGAGTCTTCTTTTTGTTGTTGTTAATCCCCACCTGAGGATATTTTTTTCATTGCTTTTCATAGAGTGTGGAAGGGAGGAAAGGGAGGGAGGGAGAGAGAGAGAGAGAGAGAGAGAGAAACAAACACCGATGTGAGACTGGTTGCCTCCTGCATGTGCCCCGACCAAGGTCAGGAAGCCAACCCACAACTCAGGTACATGCCCTTGACCGGAATCAAACCCAAGACTCTTCAATGTGCGGGCCGACACTGTAACTACTGAGCAACACCAGCCAGGGCTTAATAGAGTCTTATATCTAACTAATATTTACCATTTGTGGTACTTATTTTCTTCTTGTGGATTCAAGTTAATCATCCATGTGTCTCATGAAGGACTTTGTGTAGCATTTCTGGTAAGGCACATTTTCTAGCAACAGATTCTCTTTTAAAAAAATTAATGGAATGTCTTTTTTTCCTCTTTCAGTTTTGAAGAGTAGTTTCTGGTTATCAAATTCCTGGCTGATAATCCCCCTCCCACATCCTTTCTGCACTGTGGACATTCCACTGCTTCTGGCCTTCATCGTTTATGAGGAGAAGCCAGCTGTTTACAGTGTTCTCTGTGTATGATGAATTTTGTTGTTTGTTACTTTCAAGTTTTCCTCTTTGTCATTGAGCAGTTTGAATACTGTGTATTTAGGTGTGGATCTCTTTGTATTAACCCATTTTTAGTTTTGTTTTTTTTAACTTTTTGGATAATAAAGAATAGTTATTTTGCTTCTTATCAAATTTGGGAAGTTTTAGGCCATTATATTTGAAATATTTTTGGCACTTCTTTCTCTTCTCCATTGCAAATATGTTGGTAAGCTTGATGTTGTTTCATAGCTTTCTGAGGCTCTGTTAATTTTTCTTTGATCTTTTTTTCTCTCTGTTCCTTGGATTGCTTAAACTCCATTGAGCTATCATCAGCTGTACTGATTTTTTCTTGGCTACCTCAGATTTGCTGTTGAACCTGTCTAGTAAATTTTTTCATTTCATTTATTGTGCTTTTTAACTCCAGAATTTCCATTTTGTTTTCTTTTTTTAATAATCTATATCTCTTTATCAATATTCCTTATTTGTTGAGTTATCATTGTCATACTTTATTTTAATTCTTTTAAAAAATATTTTTATTGATTTCAGAGAGAAAGGGAGAGGGAGAGAGAGATAGAAACATCAATGATGAGAGAGAATCATTGATCGGCTGCCTCCTGCACACCTCCTTCTGGGGATTGAGCCTGCAACCTGGGCATGTGCCCTTGACTGGAATCGAACCCAGGACGCTTCAGTCCACAGGCCGATGCTCTATCCACTGAGCAAAACCGGCTAGGGCTTTATTTTAATTCTTTAAACATGGTTTCCTTTAGTTACTTGAATTTACCCTATTAAATCTAACATTTGGAGACATTTGAGACAGATTCGATTGACTGCTTTTTTTCTGAGTATGGGTGACACTTTATTGTTTCTCTCCAAGTCTCCAAGTTTTCTGTTGATATTTTAGATTTCAGATAATGGAATTTAGAAATTTTGGATTCTGATTTTTGTTGTTCCTGGGTTGTTATTTTTGTTTTGTTTGTTGTTGCTTTTTAATGAGTGGTCTGGAATAAATCTGTGAAGGCTGTCTCTCCCATATTGTGTGGCTGCTGATGTCTCTATTCAAGTTTGTTTTTTATTTGTTTTCTTATTGCTTTTAAGCCCCGCTTCTTAGGGTTCACTGCTGAGGAAGAATAGTTTTGTGTTCAGCTAAAGATTGGTCAGAGGTTGACGTCAAGTCAGTGAAGCTTTCACTCTCTGCTAATGGATCTGTGTGTGGGTCTGGGGAGCACATTCATATTTCAGGCACTTTCATGTCTGCTGTGTGTTTTACTTTCAGCTGGACCCCCTGGCATCATCTTTGTGTGTGTAGAAGTGATCTCTGTCAGCAAGGGATGTAGGTGGTATGAGCCCACTTTGATGTATGTGATGAATGTGCAGAATTCTGGTCAACCTGGGATATCTGTAGAGAGTTTATCAAGGGCACTATGGTTGTCTCACCTCCCAGACTCCCTGTTGAAATATAGCTAGTCTCCTGGTCTCTTGCTTGCTTTTAACAAACCTTCCGTGTCAGGCTAGCAGAACCTCTATCTAGCCTTTGTGTTTTCCTGTTGCTGGGATTGCCACTTTAAGGGACAGTGCTCCATTTCTAGTGAGCCTGGCCTGGCAGTGTTCTCAGCTCAGCCCTTTCAGTTGAACTATTGCACTTGATGGAGCTGGCAGCAAGGGGATGGAAGCAGCCTCATGCAGTAGTGCCATAGGCTTGTTTTGTGCTGATCTTACCTGAAGTTCATGGAGAAGCACAGCTCATGATTTGTGTATGACTTGGGTTGATTTTCAGACTGCTAAATTGGTCCTAATTTTGAGTTTTGTCTAGCATCCTAAGTTCTGTTTTAGGGAGGAGATTTGTCAACATCCTCGTTTTGCCATTGCTACATTTTCTCAGAAGGTATTCTGAGCATCCTTTGGTGGCAGGTACCATCCTGGACAGGCCCTGAGAACATCAAACTGCACAGTGTATTTGGACAAGCTTCTTACTGAGGACTGCTCATAGGGACCCATCAATTTGGCACAAAATCTAGTTAGTTACTTTTTAAAAGATAAAAAGTAAGATGATTGTGCTTTCAGAATATTGTTGCAGCCATTATCGATATTTTCAATTCATAATACTTATACTGATAACTTTTGTACCCAACCTTCTGTTGTTGAAAGTGTGATTTAATGGGGAAAACGGGCAAGTGAGGATTTTGGAGTTGTGGAATTGGGATTGAATTTTGATTCTGTGACTAACTAGATCTGTCATTTGCAGGTTATTTGATCCCTCTGAGTCTATGCTTCCTCACCTTAAATTGTGAATAAGAATATCTACCTGGATTTATTGTAAAGAATACATAGAACATAGATAGAATACCTGGTATGTAGTAGGTATTTAGTAAGTGGTAGTCTAGCCACCCAACATGTTTTGGCTGGGAATATAGTTGTGGTAACTTTTTCTTTATCAGATTATCTACTTCTTGCTTTATCTAGCTTTGCTTTTAAGTTTTTTTTTTCTTTTTATAGAATAATGTTGGTACTTTGTATAGTAAGTGAAACATACACTGTATTTTCCTCAGAGTACATTTTGGTTCAATGCTCTTTCCAGATATCCCAGTGTTCCCAATATTTTATAGTTATTTCCTTTCTAAAATCTAAATTTTATGTGCTTATAAGTGACAATGAAACTTTTTATGGCCACTTTATGGTGAATGAGCTCATATATACATCGGGACCCTGAATAAAGTTTGGTTACAATGTTGATGAGATGCTGTAAGAACTTAACTCTTGTTTATATCAATTAGCCTATAGTAACATTGGTTTTGTTACCATCCTTTGCTGAAAGTCTCAGAACCTATTGATAATGTTAAGTGATTTACTGTGTATAAGATTGTCTTATGGGAAGGTCTATAAAATGAAAGAACAGTAGTAGTTCATTATCTAGACAATTCAGGACATGACTCAAGGGTCAAAACAAGGTATCTGGTAGAGATAAATACTTTTTTTTTTTTAAACATTAAGTCTATATAATGGCTTGTCTCAAAGAGGAGAGCATATCACAATACCAGCCGTGGGCAAACTACGGCCCGTGGGCCGGATCCGGCCTGTTTGAAATGAATAAAACTAAAAAAAAAAAAGACCGTACCCTTTTATGTAATGATGTTTACTTTGAATTTATATTAGTTCACACAAACACTCCATCCATGCTTTTGTTCCGGCCCTCCGGTCCAGTTTAAGAACCCATTGTGGCCCTCGAGTCAAAAAGTTTGCCCACCCCTGGGCTAGACTTTGTTGCTATAGCAAGTTCAGTTTGTGTTAGACAGTTTGGATCATCTGCCACAGAGTGTGGCTTACAGTAGAGATACAGAAAGTTTCTTGGGTCTTGCAGGACCAGAGCTCACTCTGGTCAACCTCTGAGGCTCTGTCCCATGATATATAAGTTAATGTGGAGGAACTGGTATGGGGTTACTTCAGGTTCTAATGTCATTTTTGGTTTTAGAGAGGATATGATTGGGCTATGGCACATTCAGATCCTCTTAATAATTATCATACTTTTTCATATGATTCTTAGAACTGAGAAGTTAACAATTCCTCTTAACATTTTACTTCACTTTAGCAAGTGCCTTATGCCAGAATATTTTATATGCTTTTTATTACATTTTTAAAATCAAATTTTTAGACACTGCCTTTTCTTTTTTGGAAGCCTTTAATTTCTTCTAAAGAATGTGTTTGTTGTGAATAATGTGCTTATCAAAAGTAATTCTTGAAAATAAAGTACTTGAATAGCTATAAATGTCACAATATTGACAGTGCAGAATCTAGACATACAGAAAATAGAGATTCAGAACTTCTTTATGATGAAGTGAACTCAGGAAGTTGCTGGTTACATGGTGGATGGGATTATGTAGATGTTTTACAGGCAGTCACCTGTAATTGCACTTGGAATTACAGCCCTGTGCTGTCTGGAATGAGGTCTGTTTTAACAACTCATAAATGCCTCTAACAAACATGATACAGCCACAGTTCTATAGTGCAGTAATAGACTTTGTAAATGGCCTTTTAGCACCTGCATTTGTTGCAAGAATGAAGTGTGGAGTTATAATATGCATGTCATTTCTATGAAATACTGATACAAGTCTGTCTCTTGAGACAGGTCTATTGCAGGTTTATAAAATGATTACTTTTCCTCCCTTAGGCTTTAAAAACCATATTTTTGGCAATGATATTTTTGGCAGTACCTATGATAAATTTTTTAGAAGAGTTTTATTAAATGAAGTAAGGATTTAGACTTTTCTGTGTAGATTGGATATTTTTCCTTGCGCACTCAGGAAAACTGTGCAAGACTTCATGCCCTTTGAGTGCTGTGGAGGATGCCAAAGTGACTGTGGCAGAAATGCCAGCCTCAAGGCATGCCATTCAATAAGAGTGGTGAGACAAGCTCCTGACCATTACACATACAAAGTGGTAAGTCTCATGGGGCAACTAGAGCTGCCAGGAGAGACTGGGAAGGGAAATAGTGCTTTCTGATTCAATGTGAAAGCTACCCCCAAACCCCAAGAATTCTCTTTACTTTCTTTGTCGTACTGAACTAATTCTCCAAGTCCCCATTTTAGTGTGTAAAACCTACACACACACACACACACACACACACGCACACACTTTTTTTTTTTTTTTTTTTTTTTTAATATCCCTGCATTTTGGGAGCCTGGAGGAGAAGAAAGGAATTCAGTGGTGAGAGAGTAGCTTGGACAATTGGTGTGGTTTCTCCATTTGAGGGTTGGGCCAGGCTCCATGTGGCATCTGACCTAACATGTCACTGGAAAAGCCCTGTAAGTACAGGATCTCGACAAAAATATCCTGGAAAAAAACACTAGTAAGCTCAGGGATTAGACACATTAGATTTGGAAAAATTACCATTTGTGTGAATCAAGACCTTGCTACCAAATGTATGAAGAACTACTGACACCTCATGGATGTGGATATTATTATTTTTAGTGATATAAAGTATGTAAGCACATATAGCAGAGTCTGTCTATGAATGATTACATATACTACTATATGGTCTTGGCTCAGGTTGATCTGTGAGTTTCATCTGAGAAAGTGAAAGCTGTTCATCATGTGTCCAAGATATTTGAAAAATAAAGTTGGAATATGTCCAGTTGAACAGCTAAATTTTTCCAAATGTATTCATATCTATTCTATAGAATTCTGCTAATAGGACTTAGTGAAGTGAAAACAAGGTAGCATTTAAATAATTCATTATTCTTTTCAAATTTATATACATTATTGTTTTAGGAAAGAATTATGATCATGCTTTTCTTTTTTAATATATATTTTTATTGATTTCAGAGAGGAAGGGAGAGGGAGAGAGAGAGAGATAGAAACATCAGTGATGAGAGAGAATCATTCATGGACTGCTTCCTGCACAACCCCCACTGGGGATCGAGCCGAAACCCAGAAATGTGCCCTGACTGAAAATCGACCCATGACCTCCTAGTTCATAGGTCGATGCTCAGCCACTGAGCCACACCAGTCGGGCTCTTTTATTTTTTAATGATATAATGAGAATAGTTCAGAGAGATGGAGTGTAAGGATCCATTGATAGGTATATCGAAATAAATCTAATTATAATGAAAAAATTGCATATAGTTTATTTTACTTTTCATGTATCCCTTGTTCTGTGGTCTCGTATGTATATATCAATAAAATTGGTTGTTTCCAAAAATCTATTTCTAATGGGAATCTTATTTTTTAATATTTACATTTTTGGAATTGTTCTTATACATACATTAACATACACACATAAGTAGGGAAGGATCATTTAAAAACAATGTTGGGATTAACTGAGTAGGTGGTTTAGGGGGTAAAGTACTGAAACTTCAACCCATAAGTTAAAATAAATTTTAAAGAGTATACATATACATATATATATATACACACATATACATATATAATCAAAATATAGAAAAAAAGTAGAAAATGTAAAAGAACATTCAGACCACTGGAGAGCTTCCTCTCTTAGATGTAGAGAGTTAGAATGCAGAAATAAAAATATATCTCACACTGGATAGATGAAATTAATATTAAAAATACAGCTTATTCTAATATATGAGAAGATATAATAGGTAAATAGACAAAAGAAATTATAAATGGTGAACTAATATGTGGAAAAATTACTCTCAGTAATAAAATGTGAAAATGGGAACAGTGTGGAGATAATAATTTTTATTCACCAATGCATTTGACACTTAATTTTTACACCATTTCTCCTGAGGTTGTGTGGAACAATGTAGTCATTTGTTCTTGGTGACATGGTGAAGCTCTTTATGCAGATGTTTTATTTCTTGAAATGTATCCCAAAGAAATAATTAGAGACAAAATGATATTTGCCCAGACATATTCACTTTAGTGTTATCTTAGTAGCAAAATAGTGGAAATGCCCTTTAAATTAGAATAGTAAATTGATCCTCTGTACCAACAGACTTTTAAAATGATAGTTTTGGAGATCCTGTGGAGATATGAAAAATGATTGCTATATTTAAAATATGTGTGTAGTATAGAGTGTATAATTATATGGTTTTTGTGGAAATGCTTTTGTTGGGTGGCAGCAGTATGAGAATTTTAAATTATTTTAGACATTGAGCATTTGCTAAGTGACTCTTCAGTCTAATTAATCACCCTGTGTTCTGGGCACTGCTCTCGAGCCCAGGGATGCTAAGCTTCTTAGGTGATTTTATATGGTCAGATAGATAGATACTTAAAGAGCTAACAACATTTTAGAAGAGTGGCTTTCCAGAGAAGAGGATATGTGAGTGGGGTCTTAGAGAAGATTAGAAGTTGGCCAGATCATCTGGGAGGATCATCTGAGTAGAGATAAAGGCGTGATGTGTGAGTCGGGGGATGTGTGTAGTTACAGGATCATCTTATTCTCAGGGTGAATTTAACAGTGAGGAGTTGGAGAGGGGGCACAGATAGGGTGGTGAAGACCAGGTCATAGAGGGTGTGTATGCAATTTGAAGGATGGAAAAGAACTGCCTTATTTTCACCTCATGCAGCTTTCCTTCTTCTTTCAGAGTACAGTACACATTATTGGTCTTGTTAGTTGTGCTCCATTCTTATAATTGTTGAACAGTTATCGTTGTCTGGCTATTCAGCAAACACAAATGAAGTACACAGAATCAAAACACACTTGTCTGTATACATTTGTGTATTTGCTATAGTGGTCATTCATATATTGACTAGTGATGATCGTCTTGAGACTGTACATGAATCAGTGGCAAAAATTAAATGTTCTTGACTCCTGATCTATGAAACTATAGTCCTTTCTACATTTTATTGCTGAGCTGTAGGTTATGGCTGAATATGAACACACAGGGTGGGTCAAAGTAGGTTTACAGTTGTGAGTATGCAAAACACAGATTTTATTATTGTATTTGTTATTTATTAATGTTATTATTTTCCATATGAACAACTATAAACCTACTTTTGCCCCACCTTGTATTTGTGGATAATACAGTTTTATGTGGTTGGAAACAAGTTTTATTGGATGGAAAGTATTCTGTGTATATAGCATATTTTTCCGTGTATAAGACACTATTTTTTCTAAAATCATTAGACTGAAAATCGAAGGGCGTCTTATACACGGAAGTCAGCCGAGGAGAGAGCCACGGGGATGTGTAGCTGCCTATACCTTGTCAAATAGGCTTCCTCCAATCACGAGCCTTATTGTTACTGACACCAGCTGATGCTGTAATTAGAGATGGAGGTGGAGAGTGCGCAGATGCAACAGGGATCTGAGTGTTCTGAGCACATAAAGATATCAAAAAATAAACAGAAAAAATACCGGTCAGCGATTGTCTTACTCTGCAAAATTCAAACTGAATGTAATCAGCTATGCAAAAGAGCATGGAGATAGAGCTGCAGAGAGCCAATTTGGATCTCCTCCCACTGAGTGTATGATCAGACAGTGGAGAAAACAGGAAGAACAACTCCTTAAGATGCCAAAAAAAGAAGAAGGCCTAATGAGGAAAACAAGCAAAATGTTTAAAATATTGATTTCTTAATTTGGGGTTGGAAAAGTCGGGGGTGGGGGGGCATCTTATACATGGGAAAATATGGTAATATATTGTAGTAGTGAATATTATTTTCTTTAAATTCTCCAACATTATAAAATCTAAGTGATAAGTCCTACCATTTATTGTGTGTTTGTTTTTAAAGCATGCTATATAGGAACAATTAAGAAGCATGGTATATCTCTTAGGACATTATACCATGTACTATGTTTTAATGTTTTGATCTATCAATGTCCTTTCTATTGAAGGCAAATAATAGTAGTCACTAGATGCCTTCATAAAGAAGCAGAGATATCACAGTTTCTCAAATGTATTTTTTAATGTTTGAGAACTGTATTTTGGTGTAATTGGTTTTCTTTTTTTTTTATTATTGTACGTGTTTTAGGCATTTAAAAGCACTCTTTAAGAGGACCATAGATTTTACTAGACTGCAGAGACAAATATAGCATACACAGAAAGTTAGGAGCATTCCCCATACATTCCCCCCTCCTCACCCCATCCCCCAAACCACAAAGCTTGGGAAAGGAACAGACTAGCATGAACTTTAGAAATGAACAAATGGAGTTTTAAATCTCTACTCTGCTTCTTAAGAGCTCTGTGGATGAGGCATTTAACTTCTGACCCTCATTGTCTGTTATAAAATGACTAAGATATATCCATCACTGGTTTGTGATGAGGATTACTGGTAAAACAGATGCTATATTTAATATACTTAGCAGGATAACTGGCATATAGAATAAATGTTGTTAGCTCTGGGTCCTAACTCTCACCAGAAACTAGCTGTGTGTCTTTGGGCAAATTGTTTATCATTTCTTGCTCTTTGTCATGTATTTATCTGAACTAAAAGGATTTAGACTTATTTTTATTTCGGTTAAAGGAATTCTGAGATAATTTTGAAAATTAGGGTTGCCTTTTTCAAATTGGAATGCTTGGTCATAGTGGGTATTGATATACTTGTGCTCATGTAGCACCCTTAAAAGGAAGAAGACACAGAACTCTGCTCTGGTGATTAAAGAAATGCATATATCCTATCGACAGGCATTGTGCTTTGTTTCTATGACACTTAGCTTTTCTTTACCAGTTTTCTTTCATTAAATGTTTGCCAATCACCTTTGGTTAAAACCATGCCTGTTGTGTCAGATACCAGCTAGAGCCATATGGAAGCTACCCTGGTAAACAAGCCTCTTTGGGTTGGCTTATAGGAATCCTGTTTAAATTCTGATAACAATATTCTGCATTTGTGTGGTCATCCTATCTCCCTTACCTTCATTTCCAATAGCCCTTTAAATCTCATTTCATCCATTGACTCCAAGTTGGTAAGAGGGCCATAAGATTGGTTGATTGGAGATGGGAGGCTTATAATAAAGTGGAAATTTGTGATTGCAAAAGAGTGGAAAATAGACTCTGGCTCAGAGAAAGAATTCATCAGAAGTATAGTGGATAGCTCACATAATGGCCAACACAGGTGGTCATCTATTTTAAAAGACAGACAGGAAGCTGTTTGTGCTGCCAAAACATGCAGGGTCATGGCAAGGAGCACTCCTGGATCTTGGGCAGCCTGTGGTGGGGAACACCAACCCTCTGAGTGATCTGCTGTGGGTACAGTGTGCAGAAACACCCAGTGGTTGCCTGAACACACCCTCTGGCCAGACTTCAGGGAGGGAGAGCATCTGGCCTTATGGCCCTGGGGAGAGGAAGGAGGGTCTGGCTGCCCACCAGGACACCCCAGTAGTGGATTTTCCAACTGTGGAGTAAGGATTCAGATTCTGGGCAGCTAAGAGGAAATATAAACCAAAAGAGAGATGAATGTTTTCTATTGCTAGATGCAGGAGTTGTTGAAAGTACTTATTATTTGTTTGTTTGAATGTGCACCTGCTGTGAGTATGAATGCAGTGGCCTGCTTTTGGGTAGGAGGAGACCCAGGGCTTTCATCAGCGTCCTAAGAGGGTTTTTGATCCAAGAAGACCTAAGAAATGCTCTGTAATAAAGAGATTTAACTGTGTTTGAATCTTTGCTTTTCCACCAGGTGGTGCAAATCTTTTATGATGTTCACAGAAGATAATTCTCTTAGAAGATAAAAAAAATAATTAAATAATTTTTTTTCTTTTAAGAAATTAGTTCTATCACAAAGCAAAGGATCATTGATCTGATTCTTGTCTTTTATAAAGAAATGTGTGGATTTATATAGCTTCTTAAATGTTGACTGTTGATTTAAATTACCCATAGATTTTGAGACTCTACCACAGTATTTTGTTTTGTTCTTTCTAGAAACAAACTATTACAACTGGGGAAAAGTAGTATGTTTAACATACTGATTGTTTCATGTTCTTTATGAATGAAGCAAGAAACATTCAATTTTTATAATGTTTTGCTCGATGCAGAAAACTTGTGTGAATTGAATTTTTAAAAATTTATTTGTGGCTTTTCCATAATTAGGGTCAGTGTATATACTTTGCTTCCAGAGGCATTGCAAGTGACTTGCCTGTACGCATATTTGTTTTAAAGACTGGAACTTAAATATGCTTTTAAATTGCACCTTACTGACTGACCTTGAACCCAGAGAGTGAGATTGAGGATGCTAGATTCTTTGCCTCACAACTTGTGCTGCCCGTAAACAATTTAATTTTTGAAGACATTTTTCTCAGGTTAGACAGAAATGAATTCTTTTATTTTCATACATTTCCATTGTATCTTCTTTGAACTTGTGTTTAGAAGGAGAAAGAAAGCAGAATTGTGTTTTTGTCTGTTTTATGATAAAGTTTGTGTTTTACTGAAAAATAAATCATGTAAACAATTGAAAGATTATAATACTTTTCTGTCAGTTTAGAAAAAAAGAGTAGAATATTGAAAATGGATTATGTAGTTCAGTTTTCTTAGTTTGTACATAAGAAACACAGCTCTAGCTAAAGACTTAGAAAACATACAGTGGCTAGATAGAAGTGGAGTAGTATCTCAGATATAGATGTTCTGACCTGGAAAGGGTAGCAGAGTAGGAGATCCTTCTTTCAAGGCAGAAAGGGAATTCTAATTTTATTCATTCAGGTAAAAGATCTAATTGATTGGGTGTGGACCCATAGATCTGTTTTTCCTTTGAGCTGTTATCAGCTTGCTGTATCTCCTACATCTTTCTGTCTTTAGAAGTAAGTACTCAGAGAGGTTTGCTCATTTTTTTTGAACAAAATTATGGGATAGTATGTACATTACATTCTAGTTTGCTCTTTTCTACTCAGTAGTTTGATGTGGACATACTTCAGCTCATCACATATAGATCATAATTCATAGTTGAATTAGTTATATAATCTAAAACGAATTTACCTAATTTATTCCATTATTTTTTATTGAACACACTATAGGCCCAGTGCATGGATTTGTGTACTGGTGGGATCCCTCAGCCTGGCCTGTGGGGATAGGGCCGAAACCAGCTCTCTGACATCTCCTGGATTACGAGAGGGTGCAGAGCAGGCTGAGGGACCCCACTGGTGCACAATCGATCAGGGCCGGGGAGGGACCATGGGCGGGCTCCAGGCCGTGTCTGGCCCGTCTCACCCAGTCCTGATCAGCCGGATCTTAGCAGCTAGCTAACCTACTGGTTGGAGTGTCTGTGCTCTGGTCAAACAGTGGAATGGCCAGACACTTACCATATTAGGTTTTTATGATATAGGATAAGTTGATTTTGTTTTTGCCAATTACAAACTGCTGCTGTAAACATGCTTGGTATGTACATTTTATTTACTGATTTTTACTGCTTTTATTTCTATAGGATAGATTCCCAAATTATAATTACTGAGTCAGAGCACATCCAGTTTTATAACTATATATAAAAGCCTTCCTATCTAATAAAAGGCAAGAAGGGTAATTAACCATACCTCCGCTACGCTTCCCATTGGCTAATCAGGGCGATATGCAAATTAACTGCCAACAAAGATGGCGGCTGGCAGCCATGCAGCTGAAGCGAGCAGGAGGCTTGCTTACTCCAGTGATGGAGGAAGCCAAGGTTCCCTGCCTGCCGCGGCCTGGCTCTGAGTTCCAGAAGCAACAAAGTTTCAATTATAGAAGCTAAACAAACCCCAGATACCTGCTTTCAGCCGGCCGCGGCCTCAGAGCTGGGAGCGCCAGTGACGGCAGCAAT
>NW_005370080.1:2952358-2953385 GCF_000412655.1 Myotis brandtii | reverse complement strand
GGGCCTCTAGTCCTATCTAATAAAAGACAAAAAGGGTAATTAACCGTACCTCCGATACGCTTCCCATTGGCTAATCAGCGCAATATGCAAATTAACTGCCAACAAAGATGACGGTTAATTTGCATATGCAGGCACCCAGCGGCCTGGGTCCTGGGAACATCCTCGGGATCCAGGCCTCTCCTAGCCTATAGGCCTGCCCATAGGTCCTGAGAAGATGGGGTCCCAGAAGCCTCTGGCCACTCCGAGCGTATGGGCGCAGGTGCCAAGCGGATGTTCCCACCTCGTGGCCACTTGTGCAGGCGCCAAGCGGCAGCCTGGGTCCACGCCCCCCAGCCCAGCACCCATCACAGGGGCAAACAGGCCAGGCCAGGCCAGGCCTCCCCACATGGATCGTGTGGTGAACAGAACAGGCCGCCCCACCAACGATCGCAGGGCGAACAGAACAGGCCTCCCCGCCATTGCTCTCAGGGAGAACAGAACAGGCCTCCCTGCCATCGCTCCCAGGGAGAACAGAACAGGCCTCCCCGCCATCGCTCCCACGGAGAACAGAAGAGGCCTCCCCGCCATCGCTCCCACGGAGAACAGAACAGGCCTCCCCGCCATCGCTTGCAGGGCGAACAGAACAAGCCTCCCCGCGATTGCTCGCAGGGCGAACAGGATCGCTCGCAGGGCGAACAGAACAAGCCTCCCTGCGAAAGATCACTGGGCGAACAGAACAGGCCACGCCTCCCTGTGATCCCAGGCGAAGAAGCCGCTCTGCTGACCAGCCTGCACTATGGACCTGTTCCGGTGGGTGGCGCAGAGTCCGGGGCCTCTAGCCTGCAGCCATGGGAAGTCTCCCTTTCCCTAGAGTTAGGAGCACCAGCCCAGGTCCAACCAGCACCGGGTCCTGACTGCCAGGGTGAGTTCCTGCAGGCTGGGGTTTGATCCCTAGGCATTAGCAGTAGGAGACCAGTGCCTTTGTTATTGCTGTGTGTCCAGGTTTTAATTGAACAAATGCCCGGTGGTCCCAGGTGCCAGCTTAGCA
>NW_005370080.1:2945815-2950828 GCF_000412655.1 Myotis brandtii | reverse complement strand
GAACGGCCCTGCTTTGTGCGTGACAGGGGGGAGCTCCTCAACCCCCTGATCGACCCTGCTCTGTGCTTGACAGGGTACGGAGCCCCAACCCCCCTGATGGGCCCTGCTCTGTGCGTGACAGGAGCAGCGCCCCAGCCCCCTGATCGGTCCTGCTCTGTGCGTGACAGGGGGTGGCGCCACAACCTCCCTATCGACCCTGCCTTGAGTGTGACAGGGGGCGGTGCCCCAACCCCCCAATCGGCCCTACCCTGAGCGTGACTAGGGGGGGCATCGCAACCTCCCCATTTGCCCTCTCTGTGCATGACAAGGGGCGGCGCCCCAACTCCCCAATCGGCCCTGCTCTGAGCCCGACCAGGGGCTGCACCTAGAGATTGGGCCTGCCCTCTGCCACCCGGGAGCAGGCCTAAGCCAGCAGGTCGTCATCTCCCTAGGGGCCCAGACTGCGAGAGGGCACAGGTCGGGCTGAGGGACCCCCCCCTCCCCCCTGAGTGCACAAATTTTTGTGCACCGGGCCTCTAGTCTATATATAAAAGCCTAAGTGACTGAATGACCAGAATGACCAGTCGCTTTGACATGCAATGACCACCAGGGGTCAGATGCTCAATGCAGGAGCTGCCCCCTGGTGGTCATTGCACTCCCATAGTGGGAGTGCAGCTCAGCTGACAGACCTGTCCAGGTGGCCCACTGGCCTGGTGGCAGCCACTCCCTCAGTAGTCCTACATGTCTAAACTCTGGAGAATGGGTCAGACTCTGATGGAGCACCGCCCGCCTCTTGGAAGTTGGCCTCGTGCACCGTGGCCACTTTCCCTCCCAAGACGCTCCATAAGGAAGAAAGGATATAAAAGCGGCTGCCAGGTGGCTCCCGATAACTGGCGCAAACGTCAGTGGGACAGATCCTGGGCAAGGGCATCTCACCGCTCACCCGGAGGGCTGATTGTGTCCCGGCTCCCCTTCCCGCACCCCCCTGGGGACCCCACCCATGCATGAATTTGTGCACTGGTCCTCTAGTTTTAATAGAAATGGCTAGATTTCTGGATGAAGAATTTGTAGCAGCACCTCTTCTTCCTTTTCCTCATTATCTTCGTTGTCACTGGATTTCACCTATAGCTAACTGTAAGGGTGAAAAATGGTGACTTGTTAATATATTTATTTGTTATTTCTCTTTCATCCTCTATTACCTCTTCATATTAACTCACTTTCTCTTAGATTGGTCTTCTTTTAACTGGTAGTGTATTTTTCTTTCAGTGGCATGTAAAATAATGGTTTACATTACGATTTATGCCTTGAATTTCAGTATAATGTGATATTTCTTGTATTTAAATCTTTAATTTACTTGTATATATTGTGAGGTAGAGAATCTATTTTTTTCTAGAAATAAAGTCAATTTGCCAGGATTGTTTATTAAATAAATCTTTTTCTCACAGAATTGTCATATATACTTGGACTCCTGGCCTGGTCTACTAACTTATTTTTTTCTATGCTAATACCATACTGTTTTTTGACATTAGCTTTTTAGTGAGTTTTAAATTCTAAAAGGGTAAATTAAGGTTCACTATCCTTTTAAAAAATCACATTTCTTAATGTTTGCTTTAAATATCCTAAATTTTGATTGCAAAGTCCGTTTTTAGCTATTCTCTTTCCTTAAAAAATGTTTAATTAGCTAGGCATTTCCTGTGATGTGTGCATGCCTGTGAGTGTCATTTGACAGACAGCATTTCCCATTTTACTGGATTTGGTTGTACCTTGGGAGGTGTTGGTTGCTTCAGCATCAAGTGCAGAAGAGTTTCCTTTTGAATTAGACACTCACCAGTATTTTCTTGCTTTATTATTACTTGCATTTCTAGAATTTTTAGTTAGACTGTTCTAGGCTTTGTGGGATTTCTAACAAGTCTGATGTCTATTCTTTAAATGCCATGGCACTTCAATTAATATGACAAACAAAGTTTCCCATAGAGTTGTGCTTCAGAGTAGTCCAAGGGGTGGATCTCAGGGGTGGTGGAGTATGGATAACTGCTGAAGATGTGTGAAAATGAAGATAAGTGGTTATACAATTATATATATTTGTGATTGTGTGTGTGTTTGTGTGTGTGTGTGTGTAATGCCCCATATATGTAAATTAAGCATCCGTTGGAGTGGGCCTGCCCCTATTGAGACAACTATTTTAGCACCCTGAATGGTAGCCCCAGAAAATGGGTTTCTGGCTTCCTGAATTCTAAATTCTAAATGAATTTGCCTTCCCCCCAAAATATTGTTACAATAAATAATTGGGATCTGTATTAATGTTTTATCACTTTGGAGGGCAAATTTATGGACTTTTAAAATGAGCTAGTCAACACACCACCAACATGTATATGTTTTTTCTAATGGTAAATATATTCTCATTTCTAAACAAAAAAATTTTCAGTTCAACTTTAAAACTGCAGCTTTTTAATTGGGGACTAAGGGCAGGAACCAAAATATACCTCTGGAAGCTTTAGGGCCCATCCCACCCTACCTCACCCCACCCTTCCTCACCCCACCCCTGTCCTGTCTCATCACCTCATTGACTCCCCCTAAGCTGACCATAAGGACTACACGTCTCTGACTACACGTCTCTGACTACAGCCCTGTGCTTGCCATGCAAGTATAGTTTGTAGTTACGTGTCTCAAATCAACTGGCCCTTTATCCTTCCTATACAATCATTCTGGAGCCTCCACTGTGATTCTTACCTGTAATCTGTGCAGATAAGTTGAATTTGCTTTGTGAGAGAGTTTATGTTTATTTTCCAGCTTATTAAAGCTTCTGTGGCTATTTAGCTGAGTTGTTGTGAACACTAGGCTAATGAGATCACCAGGGTGATGAAACATTGTGTGAATCTTGGCTTTCTTTTAGTACATTTATCTCTGTTTCTAACCCTGGTTGTCTACTGGGATTTTTTATACATACCATTGTCCAAAAGTCATATATGGACATATATGTGGATGCAAATAAATCCATCATCCACCTCAGCCAAGCAGCTCAGCCCCTGGTCCTTGGAGGGTCCCAATAATTGCTTGGTAGTTAGAGGAGCAGAAAAGCTTTGTTCCACATTAGAATTGGCTCCTGACATGTCAGATTAACCTGAAAGGAAGGTGGGGCATGCTAAGGGAGATTTATTTGATTTGTACACTTCCTTTAACATTTCATGAGTCAGGCACATTTTTCAAGGTTGCTGTCACAGTGGCAAGGTGGCCCAGGGCCCCTGTGCTGCCAACTGCAAAAAGTGTGTGAATGGATCCCTTGGGATTGTGCAGTGGGTATAACCTTGATCTAGCTGTTATTTTTATCAGGAAACTCATGATAAGTTAATGCTTGCTAATGAAGCATACCCCTCTATGTGAAGAGACTGGTGTCAGTGGTAATTGGCCTACCTAGCCTTGGAGCCTGTGTTAGCCGTGGTATTTATAGCGTATAAACACCTTTTTATAACAGATCTCAACCCTCATTTATTAACAATTAAAAATGCATTATAATTTTAACAGTGCATACCTGCTAAATGCTTTCTGTAATATCTGTAGTGGTGCAAACATGCCTAATAAAAACTTGATTATAGCATATACAAAGATTAGAAAGCCATGGTTTACAATAGTTATTTTAAAATCTAATTTGAAACCCAGCAGTTAATTTTTATTTTTAGTACTTGAAGTTTTTTTTTTTTTATAAATGAATGTGATTTTCAAAAGAATGTTAAGTATCTTTTGTGAAACATTGACCAAAGAGACAAAATACATGTAATTTAAATGACCCAGACTTCACCAGGAGAATTTTTAATGATTTAAGTCATAGAGAAACTGGAAAATTTTACCTTGTTTGTCCTGAATATCTGGACTACCTTTGTAGATTTTATGGACTTTTAGATTGTGTTCAAATTTTTTTTTCTATATTTGCAAACACTTTGATATTCTAAACTTGAGTTGTAGTTTCAAAATTAACGATATGGTAATGATATTTTGTACATGATAATGACCAACATTTATTAAGTTTTTATTATATACGAGAGGCCCGGTACACAAAATTCGTGCACTGGGGGAGGGGGGGAGGCGATGTCCCTCAGCCCAGCTTGCACCCTCTCCAATCTGGGACCCCTTTGGGGATGTCCAACTGCTGGGCCTAAACCGGCAGTCGGACATCCTTCTCACAATCCGGGACTGCTGGCTCCCAACAGCTCGCCTGCCTGCCTGCCTGATTGCCCCTAACCACTCCCTTCCCTGCCAGCCTGATCGACGCCTAACTGCTCCCCTGCTTGCCCGGTCGCCCCCAACTGCCCTCAACTGCCGGCTCGGTCGCCCCCAAATGCCCTCCTCTGTCAGCCCGGTTGCCCCTAACTGCCCTCCCCTGCAGGCCTGGTCGCCCCCAACTGCCCTCCCCTGCCAGCCTGGTCGCCCACAACTGCCCTCCCCTGCAGGCCTGGTTCCCCCCAACTGCCCGCCCCTGCTGGCCATCTTGTGGTTGCCATCTTTGACCACATGGGGCGGCCATCTTGTGCAAGGGCATGACAGTCAATTTGCATATTACCCTTTATTATATAGGACCAGAGACCCAGTGCACGAAGATTCATGCAAGAATAGGCCTTCCTTCCCCTGGCTGCCGGCACCGGCTTTCATCTGGCACCCGGGACCCGGGCTGCTTTGCTCCGGCCACCACTGCCACCCACCAGGGGTGTGCTCCTAGCCGCACCATGGCTGCTCGAAGCACACCCCCACCCCTGGTGTCTGTCTGCTGGGGTGGGGGTGTGCTCCGAGCCGCGCCGCAGCCGTTCAGAGCTCGCCCCCACCCCTGGTATGTTTCCACTGGGGCTAGGGGCAGCACACAGTCCCTTCCTGCCCATCTGCGTGCACAGCACAGCTCCTCCTGAGCCGTTGTGATGCAGCCTTCTCCTGACCTGACCATGACTGTTACAGGGTCCTGGCCTAATTTGCATATTACTGCTTTATATATAAGACTAGAGGCCCGGTGCACAAAAATTTGTGCACTCGGGGGGGGGGGGGGGGGGG
>NW_005370080.1:2940047-2944252 GCF_000412655.1 Myotis brandtii | reverse complement strand
GTCACTGGAGCAAGCAAGCCTCCCTGCTCGCTTCAGTGCATGGCTGCTGGCCACCATCTTGGCTGACAGTTAATTTGCATAAGGATATGCTGATTAGCCAATTGGAAGGGTAGCGGTCGTATGCTAATTACCATGTTTCTCTTTTATTAGTGTAGATATTTGGACCTGTCCTAATCTCATTACCACATTTAACCCTCAAAAAAAAAATCCTAAATCTGTTACTTGTGTTTTTCACAAAGAGGAAAACTGAGTTATATGTGAGGAAGGACCACTGGAATTGAACATCAGAGCAGAGGCTGGACATGGAATTCTGGTGTCTTACCCAACCTTACAATTGCCACACTTTTAAGTTCATAAAATACTCCTCAAATACTTTTCACAGTAATTTATAAATGACATAATCTATATATATAAAAGCCTAAGTGACTGGCCGACCTGTTCTACCGGTAGCTATGATGCGCATTGTCCATCAGGGGGCAGATGCTCAAAGCAGGAGCTGCTGAGCTGAGGTGACTTGGGCAGTTTCTCTTTTTGGGGGACACACCTGGAACCAGAAAGGAGGGAGCCCAATTCCGGGGTGCGTCACCCGAGAAGTGCCCTCTCGCAATCTGGGACCCCTCGGGGGATGTCGGAGAGCCGGTTTCGGCCCAGTCCTTGCAGGCCAGGCCGAGGGACCCCACTGGTGCATAAATCGGCCTCTAGTCTACATATATAAAAGGCTAAGCAACCGTCTGACCAGTAGCTATGATGCTCAATGACCACCAGGAGGCAGATGCTCCAACCGGTAGCTATGACACGCACTGACCACCAGGGGGAAGACTCTCAACACAGGAGCTGCCTAGCTGTGGTGACTTGGCAGCAGCAGATGAGGCACCCTGGAACCAGAGAGTTGGGAGCCTGATTCCGGGGATGCATCACCTGAGAACTGCCCTCTTGCAATCTGGGACCCCTCGGGGGATGTTGGAAAGCCAGTTTCGGCCCGATCCCCGTAGGCCAGGCCAAGGGACCCCACCTGCCAGAGGGACCCTGCTCACTCCACAGACACCCTTCCAGCCGCAGTGCCAGCCAAGGGACTGCAGGAGGTTGGCTCCAGGGCGTGTCTGGCCCTTCTTGCCCAGTCCTGCCCTGCCCCGCCCATCACCTTCTAATTAATTTCCTTTCAATGTGCACAAATCTGTGCATCAGGGCACTAGTAGTAACATGATTCTGAATACCTATGATACATGGGTAAGTCTTTAACATTTTAAGTTTGGGGACATGCTGTTGTAAAGTATAACTCATGTACAGTAATGTACCAGGACATGAAGAGACTGCAGTTTTAAATGATGAGAGCCAGTTTGCTGAGATCATTGTGAAAGGAATCAGGAAGTTTTACAGTTGGCCATGGGCGAAACATTGTTTTTGGAAGGAATACTTGGGAAAGTAAAGGGGAAGGATTGTACTGAGTGCTCACTTTATGTCAGGCACTGTGCTAGACACCGGGCCATGTGTTGCCACATCTTAGTGCTCACAGACTGGGAGACAGGCTCATCACAGCCCCTTACAGCAAGTAACTTGTCCCAGATCACTCAACCATTGATGCAGAATTGCTACAGCTGCAGGTCATCTACATACTAAAACATCTTTTTTTCACTATCACAGCGAATTGCTATTGCACTGTTGTCTGAAGATGGTGTTTCCTTTTGTTTTCATCCTTAAGTTTATGAAGCTTTAGGCCAGTGGTTCTCAACCTGTGGGTCGCGACCCCTTTGGCGGTCGAACTTCCCTTTCGTAGGGGTCGCCCAAGACCATCCTGCATATCAGATATTTACATTACGATTCATAACAGTCGCAACATTACAGTTATGAAGTAGCAACGAAAATAATTTTATGGTTGGGTCACAACATGAGGAACTGTATTTAAAGGGCTAGAAGGTTGAGAACCACTGCTTTAGGCCATTCCATGCAGGCCACTTATGCTATTGGTACATTCCATGCAGGCTACCTTATGCTATTGGTACACTGAGTAGGAAGCATTTTACTTTACTGCTTTCTGCATTGTAAGAAGTGTTACCTTCATTCATGGAAAACTTGAGTTTTCTCAGGAAGCCATCCAGGAAAGACTTTCAGACCCCTTTTTTGAGTTCATTGCACTCTTTTATTCAGAACAGTGCTTTCTTGCTTTTTAAAATCTGAGTACTTGAGCAGTTGGCATAGTTTTGGGATGTGGCTAGAGACCCTCTGAGTTTTTAAGTGAACTTGATGCTTGACTCTTCATCTTCCTTTAGCAGTTATGGTATTTGCTTAGTAGCTTTTTTGTCCATGAATGTTTTAAGTTCTTTCGAGGCTGTCAATTTAAGCAGGCATCCTAATTTCAGGTAATTATTTGTTTCCCTTCAAAAGTAATGAATTCTAGGTACATGAGTCCACTGGTGCAGAGCATATATCTGGCTGTGGGAAGGCACCTCTGTGCTGCCTGGAAGCAGCCTATTTCAGAGGCTCAAGAGCCTAAATTTTTCCACTCCTTTGGATAAGGGCATGACATTTTGCTTGAATAAAGCATTATAATAATTTTCTGAATTCTGTCACCCAGACATGAAGTGATCATTTAGTATCATTTTAAAAATACTTTTAATACTTGAATATAAATATATCTTGGCCTTCCAACTGAAAAGACCAACTATCCTTCCCAAAATTCATACCTTTTATTTTTTTTCAATGAATTTATTGGGGTAACAGTTGATAAAACCATAGAGATTTTAAGCGGACAGCTCAGTAAAACATCTGCATACTGTATTGTGAACTCACCACCCAAAATAAAGTCTCTTTCTGTCCCTACTTATATCCCCTTTATCCATTTCCACCTCCCCCAACCCCTTTCCCTCAAGCTGTCACCATGTTGTCTGTGTGTATGTCATACATAGATATTTTTTGCTTAATCCCTTCACCATTTTTTACCTAGATGCCCAATGCCCCTCCCCTCTGACCTCTGTCAGTTTGTTCTATGTATCTATATTTCTGTTTCTATTTTGTTAAGTTATTTTGTTTATTGATTCCACATATGAGTGAAATCATATGGTATTTGTCTTTCTCTGACTGACTTATTTCACATAACATAATAATCTCCAGATCCATCCATGCTGTTGCAAAAGGTAAGATTTCCTTCTTTTTTCTAGCCAAGTAGTATTCCATTATATAAATGTACTACAGTTTTGTTTTTGTTCAAATTTTAAATTCTTTCTTGTTTAAAGTATAACATATAGTATTACATATGTCTCCTGTTTCCCCCATTGAGCTCTCCCCGGTCACCCTCACCCCCAAGCACATGCCCTCACTCCCCTAGTGTCTGTGTCCATTGATTATGCCCATGTGCATGCATACAAGTCCTTTGGTTGATCTCTTACCCCACTCCCCTCCCTTCCACTGTCTTCTCTCTGAAGTTTGACAGTCTGTTCAATACTTCTCTGTCTCTGGATCTGTTTTTGTTCATCAGTTTATGTTGTTCATTATGTTCCACAAATGAGTGAGATCATGTGATATTTATCTTTGTCCAACTGCCTTATTTCGCTTAGCATAATGCTCTCCATGTCCAACCATGCTGTTGCGAATGGTAAGAGTTCTTTGTTTTTTACAGCAGCGTAATATTCCATTGTGTAGATGTACCATAGTTTTTTAATCCACTCATCTGTTGATGGGCACTTAGGCTGTTACCAAATCTTAGCTATTGTAGATTGTGCTGCTATGAACATAGGGTTGCATATATCCTTTCTGATTGGTGTTTCTGATTTCTTGGGATATATTCTGAGAAGTGGGATTATTGGGTCAAATGGGAGTTCCATTTTTAATTTTTTGAGGAAACTCCACAGTGACTGCACCAGTCTGCATTCCCACCAGCAGTGCAAGAGGGTTCCTTTTTCTCCAGATTCTGACAGATATAAGATGGTATCTCATTGTCATTTTGATTTGCATCTCTCTGATGATTAGTGACTTTGAGCATGTTTTCATGTCTCTTGGCCTTCTGTATGCCCTCTTTTGAAAAGTGTCTAGTTAAGTCCTTTGCCCATTTTTTTTATTGGGTTGTTTATCTTCCTTTTGTTAAGATGTATGAGTTCACTATAAATTTTTGAGATTAGGCCCTTATCATATATAACATTGGCAAATATGTTGTCCTATGCAGTGGGCTTTGTTGGTTTTTTGTTGTTGATGGTTTCTTTTGCTGTGCAGAA
>NW_005370080.1:2938682-2938934 GCF_000412655.1 Myotis brandtii | reverse complement strand
GCCCCAACCCCCCTGATGGGCCCTGCTCTGTGAGTGACAGGGGGCAGCGCATCAACCCCCTGATCGACCCTGCTCTGAGTGACAGGGGGTAGCGCCCCAACCCCCTGATTGGCCCTGCTCTGTGAGTGACAGGGCGCAGCGCCCCAAACCCCTGATCCCTGCTGCTCTGTGCGTGACAGGGGGTGGCGTCGCAACCTCCCCATCGACCCTGCCTTGAGTGTGACAGTGGGCGGTGCCCCAACCCAATCGGCC
>NW_005370080.1:2911751-2938508 GCF_000412655.1 Myotis brandtii | reverse complement strand
TAAGCCAGCAGGTCGTTATCTCCCGAGGGGTCCCAGACTTCGAGAGGGCACAGGCCGGGCTGGGGGACCCCCCTCCCCACCCCTCCGAGTGCACAAATTTTTGTGCACCGGGCCTCTAGTCTATATATATAAAAGCCTAAGTGGCCGTTTGACCGTCTGACCATTAGCTATGACGCGCACTGACCACCAGGGGTCAGATGCTCAACACACAGGCATAGAAACATGAAACAGATAAACATGGAACAGATTGATGAATCTCAGAGGGAAGGAGGGAGTGGTGAGAGCGGGAAGAGATTAACCGAAGATCTTATATGCATACTAGAGACCTAGTGCATGGATTTGTGCACCAGTGGAGTCCCTAGATTAACCAAAGATCTTATATGCATACTAGAGACCTAGTGCATGGGTTTGTGCACCAGTGGAGTCCCTCAGGGATCGGGCCGAAACCAGCAGTCCGACATCACCTGAGGGTTCCCGGATTGTGAGAGGGTTTAAAAATACCATGCATGCTTTATTCTTCCATTTTTTTTCTTACTGTGTGTGTATGTGTGCATATGTGTGTAAACATATGTATTACATAATTTATAAGTAAAATGTAAAAATGTAGGTATATGTAGATGTACACTCACTTATGCTATATATTTCCAGAGAAGAGGAAACTAGTTTAATTACACTTTACACATTAGTATACAGACTGTATCCTTTTTTCCCCTTTTCCCGTTGTGGGGGAGGGAGGTTGTAGGGATGACTGTGCATGAGTGGATATTCTAAATTTGTCTTATTGGAGGATTGAAGTTTTTATTTTTTGTTATTTTTCATCCTTCATGACTCCTCAGTGTGCTCTTTCTTTGCTTCTGATTAGCTTCTTGGGCTATAATTACACTTGCTCATAATTATGCTTCAACAGTCTTAGAAGAGAACCTCTGTGGCTTTCTGAAAAATTGTTCTTTTATGTGAAGTTGCCCAGATGAGTTATAGGAGGAACTGTCCTCTGTGGTTTCAAAATGAGTTCAAACTCTGTGTAGGGGGACTTTCCAAGTGAGTAAAGCATGCCATGGTGTGTGGTTAGCCAGTAAAAATCCAAGAGACTGCAACAGCTGTTGCAAACGTGTGAAACATGCCTTTGGGTTAAAAGAGGTACAGTGTTTGGAAACTCTGGCTTCCAATTGCACACAGCTTTAAATGAATACAGAAATGTTTTCTGATGGTAGCAAAACCATGGTATATCCATTCAGATTGTGAATGTATTTATTCTTTTCCTTTAGATTATGTTTTACCTAAAAGGACACATAGAAATAATGAAATATATTTTACCAGAAACACCCAAAGTAGGTAAATACATATTTAAAGGGCTACCTATTGATATAACAGTTGTTTCCATTATTTAAAAATGTATGTCGAAATAGTTAGGAAAAGTACCTTTTGAGGACTTGTAACAAATGTTCAGACAGTAATATCTTGGAGTGGGGGTGGGGATTCTGATCACCACAGTTTTTGGAGTAATTTGATTTTCATTACTGGAAAAACTGTATAGTTTTTATAATTGGACTATGTGCCTATTACACCTATAATTTTCCCCTAGATCAGAAGACTTTCTGTGCAGTTACTTTAAATCATATACCCATTTTTAGAGAAAATATAAAGGGATATGTGTCCAGATTATATGGTGTTGCAGAATACAGCTTTGCAGGAGATAAGCTATAAAATTATTATAAATATTTCCTATGTGCTAGTTCTTTTGTGTGTTGGTATGCTCTGTGGAATGTCTAAGCAGATTTTACTCTCTTGTCTTTAGACATTGAAATGTGCTGATGTCAATTTATGGTTTGTTTAAAAGAAGAGTGGGGTTTCTCTTAGTCAAGTTGGAAGATAAAGTTTACCAAGGTTAAAAAATAAGAGAAACAGCATAGAAATGTGTTACAAGCTCTGAAAAGAAAAGGTTATCATGGGAAAACATTCTCAATGAGAAATTGACCCAAATATCTGGATATAACGAAAACATAAATAGATACCTACAAGTCTTAGGATCCAGAGACCAATAGAAATATTCTAAGGGGAGAGTTCTCAAAACTCTGTAGTCTAGTTGACTCCATGTCTTGACTGAAACCAAAGTGTTGATGATAGGGGATGTTGTGTGGGGCTCATGTACTCCTTCAGCCAGGATAAGTTTGGAGAGAAAAGAAAATGACAGTTTTCCTTCCCTGACCTTATCAAATGCAAACAAAACAGGGATGGCATAAAAACACAAGAGGTAACCACACAAAGCTCTGTCGTGTGGTGGCTTCCAGTTCTTTTCCAGAATAAATGCTATCATAAATACTATTATGATGAATATCTTAGTGTGTAGTGCTTGTTCCATTTTTAGGTCTTTTTCTCTCCAAAAAAGAATCTCACAAGTAGGATAAACAGAAAGAGAATGTACCTTTTCATCATTCTCCATGGAGAAATAGGAGATACAAGTTGTTAGTATCCGAAAATATGGCTTATCTTTTCTTTCTGCATTTCAGGTAGAGTCTACTGTACTTGAAAGCAAGTGGCTTTCAAGCTCTCATGGTCATAGCTCTCAGCAGCTACAAAAAGAGTCTGCTCTGTATTGTTGCTTTAACTTGTCAGTTATGATGCCAGTGTGAGGTGTTTTGGAGTATTTGTTCACTCATTTGACCAATTACTGTGTAAACAATTGGATTGATACCAACATTGATGCTGTGAAAATAAGATATGCAGAACAGAATATAGCCAACTTTCCCCCTCCATAGGTAGATTTACACAAATAATATTGTTTGTTAATGTGTGTTTGTTGCAGAAAGTTGAAAAGATCCACATATTCACCAGAAGTGTAGTCGCTCAATTGTCCGTCCAGAAATACTACTAATAATTTGAATGTTTCATATGTGTATATGTATGTGTATCTAGACTATACATGCACATTTACACAAATATACATATGAGCATATAAGTATATGTGTATGAACTTAAAAGTGCAATTGGGGTCATATGGTATATATTTTGTGGTGCTCCCCTTTAATAGAACCTGTTACTAGCTAGTATTTCTCAATGTCATTAAAATCCCCTATGGACAACAGTTTCAAATGAGTACTTGATATTGCATCATATTACTTTGCCATAATTAACATTCTCTTGCTGTGGTGTAATTAGTTTGTTTCCATTTTATCTAATGATTATCATGGAACCTCTATTTTTTTTTTTACTTTGCTAATTAACATGCATGCTTTGATGGTGTAGCATAGTATTTAATAGGAAGTGTCTTCCTTCTTGTTCATCAAAGTCTGAGCATTGAGAACCTAATTCAGGATTGTAATATTTCACTTATGTATTTTTCCTTCAGTAACTTTTAGAAAAAAATTATTTGTATTTTAAATACGTATTTTAGAAAGTTATCTTTGTTCTTTTCAGTTTTATCTACTTTCATTCACTTTTTCATCAGACGTACATTGAGTGTGTTCATGGAGGTGGTTAAGACTACAGTGTAAAACAAGAAGGACACGGGTCCTGTTCTTGTAGAGCTTACTGCCTGGTGCGAGAGTGTAATGTTAAATCAATTATTATAGGATTACACTTGCAACATATGTTATAAACCAAAGGTTACAGTGTGCCATAAGAACATATACTTGAGGAATCTGAACTGGGAAGAAAGGAGAATTCTTCAATTAAAATCATCCTCATTAATTTTATTATCTTTTGTGGTTTCTATTTAAAATAGAAAACTTTCTCTGTGCTTGATCTGAGGAGCTGCCACAAACCAAAGAATACAATACAGACTATATGTTTCCTCTCACCAAATATCCAGTCTAGAGGAAAAGAAACCATTAATCCTTTTGGTTGAGTATTTGACTTCTGAGCTGGAATTTTTCCCAAGCTAGCAAATTTCAGGGTATAAGTTGAATTCTCTCAGCCAGCATTATGAATTTGAAGCTTGAGAGTTCATAACCATGATTAAAAAGCATTGACCTGCACAAAAAGCAAGTTAAGCACAAAAGAAGCAAAATGATGTACATAAAAATGTGCCCAGGACAAAGGTCTTATTAAGCCAATGCTGTTTATAAAGTTAATACAAATGAGACATGGAGGGATATTGTACCTCATTTAGGGGAACTGTACTTTGTGGAATATTCATGGAAAGGATGAATTAACATTTGATTCTTTTATTATATA
Organism: Myotis brandtii; assembly: GCF_000412655.1. Classification (NCBI taxonomy): domain Eukaryota; kingdom Metazoa; phylum Chordata; class Mammalia; order Chiroptera; family Vespertilionidae; genus Myotis; species Myotis brandtii. The sequence goes on along the minus strand of NW_005370080.1, from coordinate 2,934,335 downwards.
CTAGAGGCCCAACGCACAAAATTCATGCAAGAGTAGGCCTTCCTTCCCCTGGCTGCTGGCACCTGGGCTTTCCTCTGGCACCCTGGACCCGGACTTCCCTTTGGCCGCTGGCAGGCACCCGGGACCCGGGTTTCCCTCTGGCTGCCGGCAGGCACCCAGGACCCGGGCTTTCCTCGCAGCCCTGGATTTGTCCAGAAGGTTGTCTGGAAGGACATTTGGTCTAATTAGCATATTATGCTTTTATTATTATTATAGATTTGATTGCTCAGCATTTTAGTTAGCAGAGTCATATATTGGATTAGAAGAGTTCTAGGGTTGTAGATTAGATTTAACCTTGATCTGGTGTAAAAGTCAGAAGAAAAGTTGAGATATAAAATGATTAATTAATGAAGAACCAAACGTGAAGGATACAGAGCAGAAAAGAAGTTTAAATGCCCTGGCATTTATTGGAAGGTAAAATAGGGTAAACTGCCAGTAGGGTAACTGGGCAACGTAAGAGGATTTGAAGAAAGGAATGTCTTGAGTTTACTTGCCATGTTGTATGGAGCCATAGACTGAGGGAGTGTGATAATCTTAAAAGTAATAAGATTAATATTAATACCCATGTTTCCTTCACTTAAATTAACAGCTGTTAACATCTTGTCACGTTTGCCTTACTCTCTCTATATGTACTATTTTTGGTTTTGTTTGTAATACATTTGAAAGTACATTAAAACTGTTACTTTGTGTAAGTTCACTAGAGGCCTGGTGCACAAAAATTCATGCACTCGGGGGTGGGGGGTGGGGGAGGATCCCTCAGCCCGGCCTGCACCCTCTCGCAGTCTTGGAGCCCTCAGGGGATGTCCGACTGACGGCTTAGCCACAGTCTGGCCTCCCTCTGTGGGAGGCGACCGGATGGGCTGATCAGGGGATAGCGCCGCCTGGCGAGCGACTGGCCCCACCCCCCCGATCGCCCCTCGGCCACTGCTGGTCACCGCCGTCCCCCAATTGCCCTGTCCCCAATCACTGTCCCCTCCCTTTGCCCGCTGGCACATGCTTTGGCTGACCTGGCGCCACCTGCTTGCCAGCCCTGCCCCCCACCGACCGGTCGTTCCGCCGTTCAGTCAATTTGCATATTGCACTTTTATTATATAAGATTCTGTATATGGCCACTTGATTGAATTCTTATTAATTGTTACCAATTCAGCTGATTTTCTTGGATTTTCTAATTAGAATATCACATAGCTGCAAATAAATGATTTTACTTTTCCTTTAAAATTTTCATATCTCTTAAAATTTCTTATTTTAGTAAGTTGTCCAGGACCTCTAGTGAAGTATTGAATAGTATCACTGATAAAATTCTGACTTTAACAGGAATACTTCTGATAGTGCACAATTAAATTCAATGATTGCAGTTTGCTTCTCAGGGATATTCTTTACATAGTTTCAGAAGTTATTTTCTAATTATAACTTTCTGGGTATTTTTCTAGGAATAAGTATAGTATTTTTATTACTCTGTTTTGGTTTCCATAGTATATTTTTCCTTAATATTATCTATGTAATGAATTTTCGGAATAGAATTTTCTGACATCAAGCTGTCCTTACAATTCATGAGATCTGACTTGGTAATGATTTTTTAATTTAATATATTTTGGTGCTACTATTTTTTAAGTAGATCAATGGATGTAGATGCTATTGTGGATAACAAAATACAGATTTATTTAAAAGTGTTTCTTTATATATTTTTATCATTTATATGCTTCCTAGTTCAACATAGAATAAAATATTACTACAGCCATTGGGAGGAATACATAATTAAAAAAAAAAAAGACATCCTAACACTTGAAATGGTGGGAATCAGTAATCTAGATATTTTTTTTAAATATATTTTATTGATTTTTTACAGAGAGGAAGGGAGAGGGATAGAGAGTTAGAAACATCAATGAAAGAGAAACATCGACGAGCTGCTTCCTGCACACCCCCCACTGGGATGTGCCCGCAACCAAGGTACATGCCCTTGACTGGAATCGAACCCGGGACCCTTCAGTCCGCAGGCCAACACTCTATCCACTGAGCCAAACCAGTCAGAGCCTAGATATTTAAAAGTGAATTTCATGCTTATCTTTGCCTTCATTGGAGTAGTTTTGCATGAATCTGTTGTCTGGAGATGATCTTGATGTTAATCAATGTATCCTCCTGGCCTAGACTTAAATAGATCAGAATGGTGAATATAAAATTAAGTAATATTTGGAGGAGGGGAGGGGAGTTGGTCTTTCTTTAGAATCCCTCCTAATAATCAATTATCATTATATAGTCATTATAAAATGTGAAGAATATTAGGTTTAGAGTTAATAAACCCCTGAAGCCAGCATATTGAACTGTCATGTCTCCTTAGTGTGGGAAGGAAGGAATCTAGATAACTAGATTTATTATCATAGCTATTATATCTATTTTTAAAAATGCCTCTGTATCTTTGGGAGGTCTGGATGTATTCCTTTCTCCTTTTACAGTATCCATAAGCTGTATGTGTGGACTCTAAAAAGATCATTTTAAAATCAGAATGCTGCAGTAATGTAAGGGACTTTGATCTGGGACAGTGATGGCGAACCTATGATATGCGTGTCAGAGGTGACACGCGAACTCATTTTTTGGTTGATTTTTCTTTGTTAAATGGCATTTAAATATATAAAATAAATATCAAAAATATAAGTCTTTGTTTTACTATGGTTGCAAATATCAAAAAATTTCTATATGTGACACGGCACCAGAGTTAAGTTAGGGTTTTTCAAAATGCTGACACGCCGAGCTCAAAAGGTTCGCCATCACTGATCTGGGAGCATTTGCCAGTTCTCAGTGTTGCAGTGATTTGGAAAATGTTGTATACAATTTATATATACTGCATTTATAAACTGCTTAATAGTAATTCTGAAAATTTTAGTTATTTGAAAATAGCATTCACTAGTCCTGTGCTTAGAGAACTGGAATTGTCAAAAGAAGGTTAAAGAAAGCAATGGATGATTTACATTACATTTTAAGTTCACACCCAAGTTGGTTAACTCTTTGGAAGTCAATTCTTAAAGAAAGTTCTAGAGTTATTGCTCTTATTAGCTGAAAGGAACCGAAAGCATTTGGTCAAAATATTTTTGGCTATTTCTGATGGAACAAATACTGTGTTAGATCTTAGGGATATAAAAATGAATAAAACAAGGCCCTTGCCCATAATTCTTAGCCTGGAAGACATAACCTGAACCAAGAACTTACTTTGGCGTAGTGAGTTCTGAAATGGAACTTTTAGGCAATAGGTGGATTTTTCCATTTTGTAGCTGTGATTCCCACAGTTGGGCAGGCAGGCCAGGTACATACAACTCCCTAATGATGGTGGTATTACTAAGACTCGTTTCTTGGACTCTTGATACACGTTTGATGATCTGATTCACGCTGGGTTCCTGTTAAGCTTTGAAAAAGAAAATTTCACCTAGCACCTTTTTAAAAAGTAGCTTGCTATGTGCAGTTAATAGCTGTTTAATTTGAGATACATTGATATTCCTACTTTCTTATCCCACACTTTTTGTTGGGTGGGCAGATCCCATTAAACATTTAGAATGCAAGCAATGGATAATTTGAGCAATCACTTTTATTTATTTATTTATTTATTTATTTATTTATTTTTTTATTTTTTTAGAGAGAGAGAGAGAAAGGAAGAGGGATAGAGAGATAGAAACATCCATGAGAGAGAAACATCATCTATTGGCTGCTTCCTGCACGCCCCCTACTGGAGATATAGAGCCCACAACCTGGGCATGTGCCTTCACTGGGAATAGAATCATGACCCCTGGTTCATAGATGGATGCTCAACCACTGAGCACACCAGCTGGGCAATAATTTTTTTAATCTGAGTATCTCATTGTGTTACCTACAATCCTATACTCTAACTACAGACCTCAGGATCAAGACTTAGATGATTTTCATGGTGCTAACTCCTTCATAATCTTACCTCTCTTGCTCCCTGTTTTACATTTGAACTACATAAAGGCTGCATACCTGCCTAAGGTTGGCCTTATTTGCTGAGTTGTTTTCAGTCGTCATGCTTTAACTGGAATCTCTTGACTATACTTCTGCTGTGGACCCATGCCTCATCCTTAGCTTCACATCTGGGCTTGGCTGGTCGAGAGACAACCCCCACTATGCTTGAGTGGTCTTCTTGTTAGTCATGATCCTATGAACAGGGCTTACTTCTGCTCTCCACTCTCTGTAGCCATAAGAAGTATAAACTAGACATTGTTTATTTTTAATTTTTAAGAACATGTTTCTATTGATTTTTAGTGAGAGAGGAAGGGCGAGGGATAGAGAGATAGAAACATCAATGAGAGAAACATCATTGATTGGCTGCCTCCTGCACGCCCCCTACTGGGTACTGAGCCCACAACCAGGTCATATACCTTGACTGGGAATCGAACTGGTGACCTCTTAGTTCCTGGATCGATGCTCAACTACTGAGTCACCCCAGCCAGGCTATTTTTTAATTTAGGGAAGGAAACTGTTCAAGTAATCATAATACAAGCTAAATCTGATAACAGTTAAAGAATAAATTTCAGTTTTTCCTTCCTGTAGGATTATTAATAGAGCATTGACTATTTGGTTTAAAAAGTAAAAACAGAACAAATAAAAAACACCCTTGACCTTTTCTAAATAAATATGAACTTGCAAAAGAAACCATGCATATGGAGTACTGAGTGTGTTTTGGTAATTATGATGGATGGCCTCTCTCTCTGTGTCTCTCTTTGTCTCTAAGAAAGCTGAATTACAGGATAGTTAATATTCTTAAAGGATTCTTATCTCAGATACTAGGATGCTCAGATACAAAGGAGACTTGCTGAGATACTGGCTTGGTAAATGCTACTCAGCAAATCATAATCGTCTTTGAATTCTCAGTCACATTATGTAAGTGGTCCTACAGATGGATTTTTAACTCTAATTTTTCTAAGTTGCTTTCCTATCATTAAATGGTGGAAGGTGTTCTAAAATGCAAAATGAGAAGAATGTACTACTGTTACTTTAAGAAGAAAATGAAATAGGGAGGGAAAAGGGGGATGTTGTGACTGCTGACATTTGTGGCCTCTTTTCATTTGCGTAAGAGGTGGACTGGCTTTTCTGTAGCTGCGGTTGCCATGGAGAGGTAGTGGGGGAGGACTTGTAGGACCGCAGCCTGTGAGAGCGATTCTGTCTTAGAGCTGCTCCAGAATATGACGGGAAGGGGCAGGGAGCTCAGGTGTGCCACGGCAGCACAGATTATGGGGGCTGGCTGACCTGTCATGGCTGGTAACGTGACTGTGCAGATACCCCTGGGTGTGACAGACATGTTTGTGGAAGTGCCTGTGGATTCTCTATGTGAAGTGAAAGGATTGTAATGTTGTATGTATTTCCACCCTTCATATGATTTCTTACACTTGAGATTTGATTAAAAGAGACTAGACATATTACACCAAATGTATACCCTTGTTACAAGAAACTGACTAACTTCAATCGGCATGTTTGTATACAGATAAATGACATAAACAGAAGTCAGATAAATTATGATGGGAATAATGCACTCAGAGAAAGCTAATATGGTAGGTTAAACTGTAACCAGACATGAATGGGTTACTAACCTGGCATCTTTAATATATGCATGTTATAGAGTGATGCCGCTATATAATACAAGAAAAATGAAATAATGGAAGTTGTAAGAATTTTTCTGCACAATAGGTAGAAGGAAATCAGTTGTGTGTTTTGTTGATAAATATGCTTGTAGCTTAAGAGCTGAATTTTAGGAATTTTGTCATTGCTGCTAATAGATATTTTAAGGAATAGTTTTATATCAAATATAAAATTGTTAATGATTTTGAAATATGATTATTTTATGTTTTTTTGGTTTTCTTAAACATAAATGGTAAATTGAATATTATTATATTAGTCTTGTTTTCTCATGGATATCATTGTGGATGAATAATGCCTTTGTTTAAAAACAAATGTGATTAGTAATTTTAACTTAAAACTCCGAACTACTGTTTAAAATATTTCTAAGTAAAGCTATGTTTCTCTTGAGGAAATCATATAATGTGTTCAATTTTCCAAATAGATATAAAGAAACTTAATTGAGCTCTCAGTTTTCTGATGATACCTGCATGAGAGCTCTTTTATTTATATTGTTTATAATATTGTTTCATAGTGTTTGAGTCAGAAATGGTTTAGGTAGAGAATACATTATAAGGTTGTTACAGTCCTTGATTACTTAATGCATATTACAATAAAAAAAGATAAATAGTTGCCTAATTTAATTCATGAAAGAAATGCCAAACCAAGTGTTTCTTAAATAAAGATACCTTTATGCAAAATCTAGACATAGTGTCATTCATGGTGGTACACAGTACTATTGAAAAGCTTTGTAAAATGTACAAATTTATCACAGAATTTATTTGAAAAGCATTACTTCAAGGTATTTCAGAAATTGTTCAGTAAATATTTATTGGAAATTATATGTGGAAGTATTCTGTAGATGATAACCTTAGTTTCATTAAAAACTTCTATTTCTTTTGTGTTTGGAATATTAAGATTACATCTTTTTTTACTTTTTAAATATATTTTCAAAGGCATAAGAGTTTACACATTATTAGGTACAGATATTAATGAAATTGACATTTTTATTTTTTAATTAATTCTAAGGTACACCTGCTCAACAAGGAAAACAAATTTACTTTTCTTCAGTATTCATGCAAGTCAAAGAGCTATGTGGTGTAAAGTATTTGTGTATTTGTTAGATAATAATAGGTAATTTTTAAGGAGTGTCCACTCCAAGCTAACTACCTTTCTAAACATTTACACTTTTGCCTTTTCTGAATCTCCCATAACTTTGAGAGATGGGTGTTGTTTTTTTACCCATATTACAAATGAAATAACTGGATTTTAGCAGGTAAAGTAACTTGTCCCGTGTCATAGAGATAAGAAGGAGTGACCAGGACTTGAAGCCATGGATGTTTTAACCACTGCACTTTCTTGGTGGTTAAAACTATTTCTTGCATGTAAAAACTATAATCTGGCATAGTGGGAAAAGCTTTCTTTTCAGGTATCCTGGGATGAAATCCCAGCTTTCCTTATCTTAGTTGAGTGACATAGAAGCAGTTATACCTCTTCATGCCTGTTTTTCCATAGGTAATTAATCAAATATTTTCTTTTTCTCTTTAAAAAAATCTATATTGTTGAGAATATTACAGATGACCCCCTTTTTCCCCCATTGCCCCCCTCCACCCAGTTCCCGCTCACCCCAGGCCTTCACTACCCTATTGTTTGTGTCCACAGGTAAGGCTTATATACATATAATTTCTTTGGTTAATCTCTTCCCGTCCCCCTCTCCCCTTTCCCTCTGATATTCGTCAGTCTGTTCCATGTTCCCATGCCTCTGATTCTGTTTTATTTATCAGTTTATTTTGTTTATTAGATTTCTTGTTTGTTTATTTTTAGATTCAATAGTTTATAGATACATATTTATTGCCATTTTATTGTTCCTATTTTTGATCTATTTTTTCTTCCTTTTCTTAAAGAATACCCTTCAACGTTTTATGTAATACTGATTTGGTGGCAGTGAACTCCTTTAGCTTTTTCTTGTCTGTGAAGCTCTTCATCTTACCTTCAGTTCTGAATGATAGCTTTGCTGGGTAGAGTAATCTTGATTGTAGGTTCTTGCTATTCATCACTTTGAATATTTCTTGCCTCTCCCTTCTTGCCTGCAAAGTTTCTGTTGAGAATCAGCTGATAGTTGTATGGACACTCCCTTGTAGGTAACTAACTGCTTTTCTCTTGCTGCTTTTAAGATTATCTCTTTGTTTTTAGCCCTTGACATTTTAATTATGATGTGTCTTGGTGTGGACCTCTTTGGGTACCTCTTGTTTGAGACTCTCTGTGCTTCCTGGACTTGTAAGTCTATTTCTTTCCCCAGGTAGGAGAAGTTTTCTGTCATTATTTCTTCAAGTAGGTTTTCAATATCTTCCTCTTCTCCTTCTGGCACCCCCATAATGTGAATGTTGGTACACTTAAAAGGTGAGCCAGAGCTCCTTACATTATCTTCATTTTTTGGATTCTTTTTTCATTTTACTTTTCTGATTGGGTATTTTTTGCTTCCTCATATTTCAAATCATTGGTTTGATTCTTGGAATCCTCTACTCTACTGTTGAATCTCTGTATATTATTCTTTATTTCAGTTAGTGTATACTAATTTCTGACTGGTCCTTTTTTATGTTTTTGACATTCTCACTAAGTTCCTTGAAGCTCTCATTAAGAGCCTTGAGTAACCTTATAACCATTGTTTTGAACTTTGTATCCAGTAGTTTGCTTGCTTCCGTTTCTTTCATTTTTGACATGCTTTCTTGTCTATGCATTTTGGCTGCTTCCCTGTGTTTGTTTCTGTGTATTAAGTAGAGCTATTATGTCTCCTGGAATTGGTAGAGTGGCCTTATGTATTAGGTGTCCTGTAGGGCCCAGTGGCTCAGCCTCCCCAGTCACCTGAGCTGGGTGCTCGAGTGTGCCCCTGTGTGGGCTGTGTGTACAGTCTTGTTGTAGTTGAGCCTTGATTGCTATTGGCATCACTGGGAGGAATTGACTCCAGGCCATTGGCTGTGAGGACCAGTTGTGTCTACAGTGGAAGAGCTGCTGTGTAGGAGACACCCTTATGGAGCATGACTTGTTTCATTGGGGCTTTGGTGCTGGTGCTGATTCTGCCCCTTGAGTGTGTCACTTGTGGATGTGTAGAGTTGTAATCTGGTATAGTCTGAAGGTGTCCACCAGGTGCACTAGCTCTGGGGCCTCCTGGGAGGTACAGTCAGCTACTGCCTGGGGCTACACAGCAGGATCTACAGAGAGATCTGCAGATGATTGCTACTTGTATTGAGCTAGGAAGCACCCAGACAAGGCCCAGCTGTGAAGCAAGGCAGGCTGCTGCTAGTACAGTGGGGCCTTGACTTACGAGTGTCCTGACTAACGAGTTTTTTGAGATACCAGCTGTCTCTCCGCCGATTTTTTGCATTGAGTTGACAGTAATTTGAGTTAACAAGCTCCTTAATGAGCTCCTTAATGAGCTCGGTCTCGGAACGAATTAAATTCGTAAGTCAAGGCCCCACTGTACTGGGTATTGGGCCTTTTATTGATAGGTTTAGGGCATGCTGATGCCACCTGAAACTTGTTTGAGAGATTTTAGCAAAGCCTGAAGCTGGAGCCAGGACAGGCCATTCATAAGGAAAAGCCACTGCAAACAGCTTGGGTGGGGTTGCTAATTGGATGGGGCGGGGTCTCAGGGGATCACCATGGTGGAGCAAACAATGTGGGCCATGTTGATGGAAACTCAGATATAGCTGCTAGTCAGCTCTGGGGGAGGCCACAGTACAAGGATCAATGACCCCTGCGAGCATCCCTGTCTGGGAGAAAGCTGCCCCCGAGTTCCTGCCCCTATGCAAGACAATGCAGTTCCTCCCCATATGATCCTTGATTCCCCCAACGCTGCCACCTGGTGCTGAAGCTTAGAGGAAGTGGGGCCAGGTAAGTTTGTGCATTGGCTCTTTTAAGAGGAACACCTGGGACTCCAGCAGCCACTGTGTCACTCAGCCACAATCCTTACTCGTTTTTCCCAGTTCTAGAATCCTGGGCTGGGTGTCTGGTTTGGGCCTGGGACACCCTGCTTCTCACAGAAGGCCTTGGAGATATCCCTCCCAATTAAAAATATGCCACACATGGGTGTCAGACCAGCCTGTTCCATGCCTCCAGCCTTCTTACCAGTCTCAATGTGCTTTCTTAGTTACTTCTTTAATTGTAGGACTTTCATTCAGCCAGCTTTCAAGTGGTTCAGAATTATGGTGGTTCTGTATTTTGGTTGTAATTTTGATGTGGTTGTGGGAGGTGACGGGTACCAGCATTTACCTAATCCACCATCTCGGTTCTCTCAAATCATATACTTTAATTTTAGTGCTAATGTGATGTCTGCTCCCCGCCACCTGCTGGTAGTAGTTATTGCTAAAATGTATTATTATTCATAATGTTAAAATATGAGATGGTAATCCAATTGTGTTTTATTGCTCTGTTTGGAAATATAATAAAAGGCTAATATGCTAAATGTCCAGTCATCTGGTCAACCAATCAAAGTGTAATCTATACTAATAAAAGGGTAATATGCTAATTAGACGGGACATCTTCTGGACATTCATCAGGACATCCTTCCAGACAAAGCCACGGTGGTAGGGACCAAGGCAGAGGTGGTTAGGGGCGACCAGGTTAGCAGGAGAGGGCAGTTAGGGGCGACCTTGCTGGCAGGGGAGGGCAGTTAGTGGTGACCTGGCCGGCAGGGGAGGGCAGTTAGTGGCGAGTTAGTGGTGACCTGGCCGGCAGGGGAGGGCAGTTAGGGGCGGCCAGTTAGGGGCGGCCAGGCTGGCAGGGGAGGGCAGTTAGGGGCAGCCAGGCTGGCAGGGGAGGGCATTTAGGGGCAGCCAAGCTGGCATGGGAAGACAGGGGTGGCCAGGCCGGCAGGGATGGCAGTTAGGGGTGATCAGGCCGGCAATTAGAGGTGGTTAGGGGCTATCAAGCAGGCAGAGAGGTTAGGGGCAATTAGGCAGGCAGGCAGAGGTGGTTAGGGGTGATCAGGCAGCCAGGCAGAGAGGTTAGGGACGATCAGGAAGGCACGCAGAGAGGTTAGGGGCAATCAGGCAGGCATGCAGAAGTGGTTAGGGGCGATCAGGCAGGCAGAGGAGCAGTTAGGGGCATCAGGCAGGCAGGCAGAGTGGTTAGGGACGATCAGGCAGGTGAGCGGTTAGGAGCCAGCAGTCCAGGATTGGGAGAGGGATGTCCGACTGCCGGTTTAGGCCCTATCCCACAGGGCAGTTGGACATCCATAGAGGGGTCCGGGATTGGAGAAGGTGCAGGCTGGGCTGAAGGACCCTTCTCCTCCCCCTGTGCACGAATTTTGTGCACCGGGCCTCTAGTATGCTAATGATATGCTAAGGCCGCTCACTATGACATGCACTGACCACCAGGAGGGAGACGCTCTGACTGGTAAGTTAGTTTGCTGCTGGGGTCTGGCTGATTGGGACTGAGCAAGACGGGCTGGACATGCCCTGGAGCCCTCCGGTGGTCCCTCTCTGGCTAGCCAACTACTGCGTCCTTCCCCGGCCCTGATCGTGCACCAGTGGGGTCCTTTGGCCTGGCCTGCTCTTTCTCGCAATCCAGGACCCCTCAGGGGATGTTTGAGAGCCAGTTTCGGTCCGACGGCAGAACGACTGGTCCCTAAGACATGCACTGACCACCAGGGGGTAGATGCTCAACACAGGAGCTGTCCCCTGGTAGTCAGTGCACTCCCACAGGGGGAGCACTGCTCAGCCAGAAGCCAGGCTCACGGCTGGCGAGCACTGCCGTGGTGGTGGGAGCCTCTCCCACCTCCACAGCAGCACTAAGGATGTCCAACTGCCGGCTTAGGCCCACTCCCCACGAATTTTTTGCACCCGGCCTCTAGTGCTCTAGTGTGTGCATGCGTGCGTGTGTGCGTGCGTGTGCGTGTATGGTTCTCTCTCTCTCTACCTCAACATTAATGAAGTACACGTAATGTAGTTACAGAGCTTGCTGAGGATACTGTTGGAAAAGACCAAGTGAGAATAATGCAAGGGAGCAAGCTTGGCTTTGTGGAGGGTGTGGGTTAGACAGCAGGGAAGTTCATGAAAAGACATGGAGACCAGTGCAGAGGCTGTGGCAGAAGTCTCAGTGAGATGTGATGGTTGGACCAGGTGGTAGATGTGGACAGTTGGGAGAGGTTTTCGGATGGAGAATCAGATGGCTTGGGGTTTGCTGGAGTGTTACACTCCTGACAACAAAGAATAAAGAACAGTGAAGGTTTGTGAAGTGGACACTGGCAGACTGCAGGACTGACTCACCAACTGAGTGAACCCTCTGTGCCAGCTTGGCTGTGCACGGGATTCACATGTGTTTCTCAGCAAAGTTAGACATTACCAAATGTCCTAGACCTTTGTGAATATTGGAAACCATAAGTCTTAAGATTGTGACTGCCAAAATGTGAATAATTTGCCTTGCTTTACAGACCAGATGCGATCTTGAGAGATGAGAGGTCTCACATTTTTGCAAGTGGCACGCCTTGGTGCATACCACTGCTTCTTCCTGGTCTCCTGTCTCTACCCAGCTTTTTGTCCTTGGCCATACCACTGCTTCTTCCTGGTCTCCTGTCTCTACCCAGAGCTTTTTGCTCCAGAGCTTTTTGCTCCAGTGCCTCCACTGGTAAAGTAAATAATTCTTTGGCCATAAAATAATTATCATGCTTTTCAAGTTCCAATATGAAGTTTACATATTTTTTAAAGCAGCATATCCCTGTTGTGGGTAGAGTAGATGCATAAATATTACAAACTAGAGGCCCGGTGCACAAAATTTGTGCACTGGGGTGGGGGGTGGGGGAGTGTCCCTCAGCCCAGCCTGCACCCTCTCCAATCTGTGGGCAGTTGGACATCCTTCTCACAATCCAGGACTGCAGGCTCCCAACCACTCGCCTGCCTGCCTGCCTGATTGCCCCTAACCACTTCTGCCTGCCTGCCTGATCACCTCCTAACCACTCCCCTGCCAGCCTGATCGACGCCTAACTATTCCCCTGCCGGCCTAAACGCCCTCAACTGCCCTCCCCTGCAAGCCTGGTCGCCCCCAACTGCCCTCCCCTGCTGGCCTGGTCCCCCCTAACTGCCCTCCCTTGCAGGCCATCTTGTGGCCACATGGGGGTGGCCATCTTCTGTGTTGGAGTGATGGTCAGTTTGCATACTGGTCGTGACTAATTGGCATATCCGGTTGTGACTGTGAGGGCGTTGTGACCAATTTGCATATTACCCTTTTATTAGTATACATGGTAAGGACTATGCATTCCAGACCCATTCTGTGGCATGGCATTCATGGATACCTGGTGGAATTTCTTTCTGCAGCAAGTAACCTCAACATTCTGTTTTCTGGGGTACTTTAGTAAGATCATCATAAGCATAACTTAATGATCTTTTTTTAATAACGGTGGGTAAAATCACAGAGTTGTAATTAAAACTTAAATGCTGGTTTGTAAGATTGTAATGCCAGTTACCTCAGTAGTGATGATAACTTTTCCCCTCTCAAAATTATGTTGTGGAAATTGTGTGTATCTGAGTATGTCTGTCAGTGATTTCTATTATAGTAAAATGGAAATTCATTTCTGAGCCAAACTGAGGCTATGGATGCTTAGGTCTCACCTAGAGGAAGACAAAAAAGCAGAGAGAGCCCACCTTTCCTGACAGCTTCATGGGTTTTCCTTTTTTTGTCATCCTTCCCCTCCTCCACATCTCACTCAGTTCTATTGACAAGTTACTGATTGCTTTATTTTCCTCTGGAAAGGACTGTTCACCTCGATTATCCATTGTGAGTCGTTTTCTCTGTGGGCCTTATTGAAGCAGTGGAGACATGTTTAGTCTTTTTATTCATTCTGACACGTATGAATTCAACCACATTTGAGCACACATTGTGCTTCTAGGGTTGTGCATGTGCTCTGGGAATTGGTTTTCCTATTATCAAGGAAGCTTAAAAATCTCAGATATGGGTAAGAGATTTACATAAGGAATAAATGAGACCACAAATAATAATGGGCAAATGGGATGCAATGAGCCACAATTAAGATACTTTGTAGTATGGGATAAAGTTATGTGGGTTGTAGAGAAAGGTAGGAAACTATTGCTTTTCTTGATTTATTAGAAGTTTCTGAGAGTTGGGATTTAAACTAGATCATGAAAAATGGTGAGATATAAACTAGTGTCCCAGTGCACAGATTCATGAACATTGAAAGGAAATTAATTAGAAGAAATATTTTAATACCGCTATTATTCTTGCTAGTGAAAAGAAAATAGGATTCTACCGAGTCTCCTATCTACCTACACCAGGACTTCTGTGAGGATGAAATGAGATGAGGCACAGGAAAATGCTTCACAAACATTTGGTTAAACTGTGAAGTGTTTGCACCTGGCTATAAAGCAAGTCAGGTTCCTGGGCTGAAGAAACTCGAAGGATGCTAGTCGGTAGGGAGAGGAAGCTGGGCGTTGCTACGTGATGTCATTACCTGGCATCCACAGCCACCATTTCTGGGCTGGGCTGGGCTGGGCTGGGCTATGGGCTACATTTTGTGCCATGGGGTCTTGGCAGCATTGGCTGCGATTTGGTGGGGTGTCGCTCCAGGGTGGTGGCGGGGCCTTTGTCCCACTTGGGGGAAAGTAGAGTATTGGTTTGTCGGCACCAGGTCCATGGTGCCTTTTATTTTTAAACTAGAGGCCCGATGCATGAAAATCATGCAAGGGGCTTAGCCCTTGCAGCCGCGGTGGCTTGCCTCAACTCTTGGCAGCCATGGTGGCTACTTTGTCCCTCGCAGCCCCAGCTTTGTCTGGAAGGTTGTCCAGAAGGTCGTTTGGCTGTCTGGTCTAATATGTCCGGTCATATTACACTTTTATTATTATAGATGGCCAGTGTGCATCATGGCAGCTCCTGCGTTGATTGTCTGCCCCCTGATGGTCAGTACACGTCATAGCTACCGGTTGGACAGATGGACACTTAGCCTTTTATATATTGATAGATACTGGGGGCCAGGGTGATAAAGTGACTGTGATAAATCTTGATCATGGAGTTTAGCAGGTGATATGAGCATGAAATTAGTGACTCACACACGTGCATTGCACCTAATGCAAGAGGAGCTTGGGTACTGTTGACTCACAGAGTCATAGTCCTGTTTGGGGATCCGGAAAGGGCTTCAAGAGCATGTGATATTCCAGTTCAGACCTGAAAGATGAGGCACTGCTACATCAGACAGAACCTTCCTTTGGTGTATGTAAATAATACAGAGAAGTACTGTAGCATAGTATTAAAAAGTTCACATTTTGGAGGCAGTCTGCCTGGGCTCAAACCTGGCACTTCTTATAAGCCCTGGGATGTTTGCTTCTGTGTGCCACAGTGTATTCCTTTGTAAAATGGAGATCAAGGGCAGTTCCTTCCTCCCAGGTAGGTTTTTTGTGGGGATGCAATGAGTTAGTACACATAAAGTCCTTAGAACAGTGCCAGGACATAGTAAGTACTTACAGTTTAGCTGTTATTGATAGATTTCCCCCTAGAAGGGTCTGAAGGAAGATGAGGGCAGATGAAAGGGGAGCATTGGAAGGCAGTTCTCAGAAGAAGGCACACTGAGTTTGAAGCAGTCGTGGGAGGAATGCAAGCTGTGTGTTGCCGAATTCCTGAAAGGTAGTGTTGCTCATTCCAGAGGAAAGCTTCAAGAGGAATTCTGGTGATGGGTTGGAACGGATAACTTGTGGTGTTTGCATCAGTTTTAAAAATGTATATGTCTGTTAATTATGATTTACTAGTTTATTTAAAACATATATTTTAGGAATTTAAGAAATAGTTAATCTTATTAGCATTCCAAAATAATTGTGTCATGGTTATCTCTTATGTGCTCCAATATTATAACTGTAAATAACTTTAACTTTTCTTAACTTCAGTTATATTTTAGTATGTTTTCCACCAGGGTTTGCCTAACGTGGTCTGTATGATGCATTTAGCCTTTAAATTAGAGAATGACAGTAGCTGATAAATGACCAGAAAGCTATTTTTAGCTTGAATAGATCACATCCATATATATGAAGCTATAAGCCTAATTACTGTTATTTTTGGCCAGCGTTCTTGCAAGTGTGGGAGTTAGCTAACTACTTCCTTTGTGAAAAAAATGACATTTGTTTTTGTTATAGTTGCTTAAAGCATGTGATTTTTAAGTGATTGGATTATAAAGATTTAGATTGGGAATTTTATGCTGTTTAAAATTTACCATAAATAAATACTTATTCATAACCAGTTAATATACGAAGGGCCCAGTACTATCTATCATTATCTTCTATGAGCTGTTATTGCAAGGTAACATTGAAGATAAATAAATGAAGGACACATGCATGTATACATATCATGGTGTGGTGAGTATAATTCAAACATGGTAATATATACATACTATGTATGTTATATAAACACACACATATACAAAGTTGTATAAACTGTTATTTGATTATTTAGGCTAATGGTCTCAAGCAAAAGTGTGAATGGTTCCCAAGTAAAATTTTTCCTATAATATTATTTACTGTAATTTAATCAGCAGGTTTAATTGTGTGGTTTGTAAGTGTATTTAGGGAATTTCTCTCAGAGTGTGTTGGCCAGTAATAAAAAGCTAACTTTTAAGTTCACGATTGGCCACTAATATGTGGCACACACAGTTGACCACCCATACTAGTAAATGTCTGGATTTCTGTATCATTTTATATTTGTAATTAATTAAATTACTCAGTAGTTGTCTTTTACATTTAAAATGATAGCATAGAATATTAGTAAATGGAAATAGTTACATACTACTAGTGTATATTTACACCTATTTCTTATTTTGTGAAACTATGAAAAATTTGGGAACTTTTCTCATGAGCTTTTTAATGGAAAGTTACTATACTTTTGGCTATTTGTTCACTTTCAGCACAGAGAAGATACATAAGGATTGTTTCAAAGGTATGGTTAAACTTTTTGAATTTTGGATTTTTTTAATTTATATTTTTCTTGTTATTAAATTTTAATTTCCACCTGATTTTGAATAGACTTATCCAGTATAGAATGGTTAGGATTTATAGCATTTACCTGATACTGATGTCAAGATTATTTAACAGCTTCCTTGCTATGTGTCCAGCTTGTGCTTGGGGCACACTACCTGTTCTCTGCCCCCTTGGGTCTGCTGGGCTCCCTTATCCAAGTGATTACTCACAACAGAATGAGATGTCTGCTGTGGTGGGGACAGTATAAGGTATTAAGTATTGCAGGGGTACATGTCAGTGGCCTTTAGTCTTGCTGAACTACAAAATGTTAGGGGGTTTTATTTATTTTGACTGTAATTCTTCCCATAAAGATTGTATCGTTAGTTGATGACTAAAATTGTTAGACTTGGTCTGATTTCACCTTATTTCTTTCCCAACCACCACCTACTTATAATTTTTCATATCATTTTGCTAGTGAGGAAATTACTCTTGGAAGGGATGCAAATTGGACTATTTCGAGGTGAAAAACAGACTTCTTAACTGATCTCTGAATATTTTGACCAACACATTGAATTAGAAAATTAAAGGAAGGGAAGTGTAAAGGATGGTGTGTTGCAATACTTACACTGGTATCATTGCCAATCAGTAAATGTTAAAGTACTCTCAATTTGAAAGGAAGAAACAGGTATCAAATAATTTGAAAGCATGGATTAATATGGAGTTTAAGTGAGAATACTGAAAATAATAATCTGAGAGTATACATATATATTCTTATGTGTACATATGTTTGTACGGATATCTGTGTGTGTATATACATACATATATATGTAATGTGTATTTTTAAGCATATCCATAAGCATTTATATACTTTTTGGGGAATTGAGGCATTTAAGTTTTGTTTCTGATTTGTCTACCGATATTTATATATACATACACATATATTTATGTATATAAATATATTTAAATGAGTATTTACCATCTTCAATATGAGAAGTCCATACACTTAATTTAAAAAAAAAGCACTAACAGAAGTAAATAGAATGAAAAATTAGCAGTTCACCCTTTCTGCCCTTGCTTTTTATTTTTATACTTAGAGGTCTTTTTATTTTTTTCAGAGATGTTTATGCAAACATGACAAGATTATTCTTTTTAAATGTACATGTCCACAAAAAATTGAATTACATAATAGATAATAATCCCAACTCTGTTTTTTATTAAATTTAGGATCCTTATACTTCAAAAAATCATTGCCTAAATCCCTGCAGTTATAAACTTCGAGTGAGAGCAAAAACCATACAGTAGGAAAACATCTACAGTGAACTGAGCACTGATAAAATTTGGCTCCATTCAAATCTCCTGCATGATTTTAGGTTATCACTTATTTCTACCTATCCAGTGTCTGTGTTAATTGCTGATTTTTTAAATCCTCACCCTAAGATAAGTTTTTATTGATTTTAGATAGAGAGGAAGGGAGGGAGGGAGAGAGGGAGGGAAGGAGGGAGAGAAAGAGAGAGAGAGAGAGAGAGAGAGAGAGAGAGAGAGAGAAGAGAGAGAAAAACACCAATGTAAGAAGCATCTATCGATTGCTTCCCGTATGTGCTGGACCTGGATTAAACCCTCAACCTAGGTATGTTCCCTGTCTAGGAATTAAACCTGTGAGTTTTTGGTGTACAGGACAGTGCTCCAACCAACAGAGCCCCCTAGCCAGGGTTATTGCTGATTTTTTATTTTCTCACTCATAATAGTATTTTTTAGCGAATACACATTTAAAATGTTAGGAGAACAAAGTACTTTCACTTTTTTTGAATGACCAAACATGATAAAACACAAACCAGAATCCATTAAAATAAATAAGAAGTCTAGAATCATAATTCCCAGTCTGCATAGTGTTCTATTTCAGCTTCCCTTTAAGCATCTGCCTTGGAATAAGCCCCCATCCACTCAGTCTCATTTTCCAAATTCATTATCATGTCTACAAATGTAATTCCTATCTCTATTAGATCAATTTGTTGCATTATGAACTTGTTCATTTAGTAATTGATCAGTTATTTCTAAATATTAATAGAATGCTTATTCTGTCATATGTGTAACTTCTATAAGTTGTATATATATACAGTTGTGAAAGCAGGTGATTTAACTCTGTGATGCATAGACTGGTACCATCCTTCATTCAGCCATCAAAACCTAAAGCTTCTGCGTAATTACTTTCTTGATATAATAACTTTTTGTACCACATTCTCCTCTCACCTGCATACAGGGTGTCCCCAAAAATGTATACACACTTTAACAGCTCACAGCTCAATTTTGAAAATGAAATGTATTTTAATAAACACTGCCTTTATAATTATTCAATGTGTGAGTATACATTTTTTGTTGGACACCATATATTTGATTCTGCCCATGTACTTTCTGCTTATTCCAACTTTTAATCTTAACTTCATGCTTTGTTTCACAGAAGCTTTTCACTTCCTCTGGAATTTACATCAACTTAAAAAACACTTTAAAAAGAGACAGTGTTTTCAGTTTTTTAAAAGATATTAATAGCTGATAATGTGCTTGTTATTTTAATGTATACTAGAAAATAAATTGGGAACAAACTAATTTAGTTTTGTGTTCTTAAAGAAATTATTTTCAGTCTATTATTTTGAAAATTATTTAAAATAATGTGAAATAACTTAAACGTACTAAAGATTCAGAGTTGTATGAATTTATTATTTAGGGATGATGAGCTTGGGGCATTTTTAGATGAATAAATGTTTTTGTTGAGTATTTTACTTATACATATATTATAAATCCTATGCTGTACTGCTACTAAAGGGTGAATTGTCTTAAAGAAATGAAGAAAAGTATAGTTTATTTTTTATTTGCCCTGCCTCCCTCCCTCCTTGCTTCTCTCACTTTCTTTTTTCTTAGAAATCAGGGCTTTGCAACTTATTTTGGAAAAGGGCCTGATTTAACTACTTTAGTCTTTGTGGCCTCGTATATAATCTCCATCACATATTCTTCATATTCTTTTCAAACATTTAAAATAATGCACTGGCCTTACAAAAACTGGTTATGGGCTTGATTTGGCCTGTGGGATGTAATTTGCTGGCCCTACTAAAGATAATGGTACTTTAAAGAAGGATTAAAAATGGCGGCAGAGTAGGTGGATGCTACACGGACATGCTCCCACAAACAAGCTGGAATTACAACTGAAATATGGAAAGGCTTCCTGAATAATCAACAGAAAACTCACAGGAGAGACCCTGATATGCAAGGCCCGAAGGTGGAGACTACATAGAGACTTATAGGAGGGGCAAAGGCACGAAAGGGCTGGTTGGGCACCCAAGACAGAAACTGAAGTCCCGGAGAGCTATCTCAGCTGTGTGTGTGTGTGTGTGTGTGTGTGTGTGTGTGTGTGGCAGGGGGGCGGGGGGTGGTCATTGAGAACTCTGGGATCTAATCCCCAAGCTGGGCTCCCTAGCAGAGAACACCAAATCTGAGGAGGGTACCCACATAATATCTGTGAAAAGCAGCAGGGTGCTGTCTACCAGGGAATGGTAACTGAAAGTTTGGGCACCCTCCTGAAGGGCCAACACACAAATATTCCCTGTGGCACCACTCACCTTGTGCTCTGGCAGAGGGAGGGTGAAGTGTAATGTAGCTATGAGAGCAGAACCCAGGACTGAGGACTCATGATATAGAGCTCACAAGGTAAACACCCTAAGTTTCCTGGACTGAGTCATTCCCTCACACAGTGGAGGACATCTTTCCCACTTACACATTTGCTTTACCTAGGGGGACGACAGTCGACACACCCTATTGGAAAACACCTTGCCCTAAGGCCACTTAAGAGATTTAAAAGTAACAATTAGCCACCAGGGAGAAGCAATTGCCCCACCCTGTTGGAAAAAAACAACAACTCTCCGCACACCTGAGGAAGATGGCCTGGGACTATTCAAGTTAGAATCCTATTCTGTAGACAGAGGTGATCCCTGGAGGCTTTGAGTCTTTGCCTGATCCAGTTAGTCAGAAACAGCCTTTAACACTGTCCTGCACTAGAGATTGAGAGGTGTAGAGGATCTACCTAAAACATAGTCACAAACCCAAAGAGACAACCAAAATGAGGAGACAAAGTAACAACCCTCAGATGAAAGAGAATTCTCCAGAAAAAAAGATAAATGAAGCAGAGATAAGAAATTTATCTGAAACAGAATTCAGAGTAATGATGGCAAAAATGCTCAAAGTATGGAAAAAGATCTATTAACTATGAAAAAAGAACAGTCTGAAATAAAGAATGAGGTACAAATAACACATTGGAAGGAATACACAGCAGATTCGTGGAAGCTGAAGGTTGAATTAGTGAATTAGAAGACAGAGTTGAAAATATCACTCAATCAGAGAACCAAAAAGAAGACAATTAAAAAATAGGAGGAGGACAGCTTAAGGGAGCTATGGGACAACGTGAAACGTAACCATATTTGAACAGCAGGTGTGCCAGAAGAGGCAGAAAGGGAGAAATGAATAGAGAAGGTGTTTGAAGAAATAAGGGTAGAAATCTTCCCTAACCTAGTAAAGGAAAAAGTCACACAAGTTTAGGAGGCACAGAGAACCCCAAACAAGAAGAACCCCAATAGACCCATGCCCAGATACATCATAATTAAAATGCCAAAAAACAAAAAGAGAATCTTAAAGGCAGAAAGAGAAAAGCAATTTGTTACCTACAAAGGAGCTCCCATAAGGCTGTCAGCTGATTTCTCATCAGAAAGTCTACAGGCCAGAAGGTAATGGCATGAAATACTCAAGGTAATGAAAAGCAAGGATCTGAAACCAAGATTACTATATCCAGCAAGGCTATCATTCAAAATAGATGGTGAAATAGAGAGCTTCCCAGACAAAAAAAAAAAAAAAAGTCTAAAGGAGTTCATCCTCACCAAGCCAGCATTACAAGAAATGCTAAAGAGATTGCTGTAAGGGGTTGCTGAGAAGAAACAGAGAAACCTAGCCATACAGAATTAAAATGGATATAAATAAGTACCTCTCAATCATAACCCTAAATGTAACTGGGTTAAATGCTCCAATCAAAAGTCGTTGGTAGCTGAACGGATACAAAAACATGACCCAACTATATGCTTTCTACAAGAGACCCACCTCAAAACAAAAGACACAAACAGGATGAAAGTGAAGGGATGGGAAAAATTTTTCTGTGCTAATGGAAAAGAAAAAAAGCTGGAATAGCAATACTCATATCTGACAAAACAGACTTTAAAATGAAGGCCATCACAAGAGACAACAAACATTACTACATAATACTAAAGGGATCGATCCAACAAAAGGATATAACCCTTGTAGACATATATGCACCCGATATACTGGTAGGTGCACCTATCTATATAATAAAAAGGTAATATGCAAATTGGTCCTAACAGCATCACAGTAACGACCAATCTGCATATTAACAGGCCAGCAGGAGGCTGCGCGCACAGCAGGGGACTTTCTGTGACCAGGCACCCGCAGCGGTGGGAGTCAGGCCTGTGTCCTGGGCGCCGCAGCATGGGAGTTAGGCCTGGGTCCTGGGCGCCTGCAGCAGTGGAAGTCAGGCCTGTGTCCTGGGCGCCCGTGGCGCAGCGGCAGTCAGTCAGGCCTGGGTCCCGGACACCCGCAGCGGTGGGAGTCAGGTCTGGGTCCATCACCAGTTAGAAGGCATCTCAGGGTGTGGACCATCACCTCAGCTAGAACTCAAGATGGTCACCTGGCCTGGCCTGGCCCCTCCTCTGAAGCAGCCCCTTTCCTTCATGTTCACTGCAGAGGACAGACAGGGATGCCTTAGAGGCTGGGGCCATGGTGCCCCATCCCTACCCTACTCTCCTGGCTTCCTTCACCTGTGGCCCCCACAGGAGGGTATGTATGAGAGCCCTTCCCCTGCTACCTCTCACCAGTGTCTCTGGCCATCCCTCAGCACACAGGCATATCGGCTTTCAAACTTGCCCTACTCACTTCCTCT
>NW_005370080.1:2902810-2910566 GCF_000412655.1 Myotis brandtii | reverse complement strand
CCTGACTTTACCCACTTATGTTACTCTTGAAGGTGTCTTTGCCACAATGTGAATAAACTGCCACCTTTTGGAGTAGGGGCTCATGTGAAATTCTGCATTCCCAACTTTTCTTGAAACAGATCTATGTTCTGCAGCTGTGGCCACTGTCCTGAGAACAGGTTCTGTTGCTGGGAATCAGGGGGCACTGGAGTGGAGGCTTCCCCACCCCGTGCCCTTTTACATTCAGGGATTGAGCTGAACTCACTTTGGGGGAGGCCTGGCAAGGGTGACAGGTGTCACAGATAGAAGGATAGAGAATGGAGAGGCGGACACCATGCTCAGTCCTACCCTGGGTGGGGTCAGGCAGATGAAGGCCGGCCAGCCCGCCCCACAATTGGGTGAGATAGAGTCCTCTGTGTCCACCTCTCACCCCATGGGCCCAGCCATTCCCCTCAGCTTCGGGCAGCCCTCTGTGTTCCATGACAGCATGCTCTGCCCTCACATGCTGCTCGCCCTAAATAAGAAGAGAGCACTTGGCCCACAGACAACTACACAAACTACTCAGAGGGGATCCCTACTTCCGACTCCCCCCCCCCCCCCCCGTGCATGAATTTCGTGCACCGGGCCTCTAGTATATATATAAAAACTTCTAGAAGATTTTAATGGAGAAATCAACAACAATACAGTCATAGTAGGGGACTTTAACACTCCTCTGACTTCACTGGACAGATCTTCCAGACTAAAACTTATTAAGGAAACAGAGACTCTAAAGGACACATAGATCAGGTGGACTTAATTGGTATTTATAGAAGATTTCACCCCAGTGCAGCAGAATATACATTTTTTCCCAAGTGCACATGGATCAGTCACAAAGATAGACCACAATGTTAGGACACAAATCAAGTCTCTATAAGTTCAAGAAGGTTGAAATCATATCAAGCATCTTCTCAGATCACAGTGGAATGAAATTAGAAATAAACTACAGTAAAACACCCCAAAGCATTCAAACAGCATTAGACAATGAATGGCTTACCAATGAGATCAAGAAAGAAATAAAAGTACTTCCTGGAAACAAAGGAAAATGAATACACAATAACCCAACATCTCTGGGACAGAGCATAAGTAATCCTGAGAGGGAAGTTTATAGCACTACAGGCATACCTAAGAAAACAAGAAAAATCAGCAATAAACTATTTATCCCTACAATGTAAAGAACTAGAAAGAGAACAAGAAAAGCCCAGAATAAGTAGAAGGAAGGAAATAATAAAGATTAGATCAGGAAAAAATAACATAGAGACTAAAAATACAAGAAATCAATGAAACCGAGAACTGGTTCTTTGAAAGGATAAACAAAATTGATAAACCATTAGCCAGACTCATCATGAAACAGAGAGGACCCAAATAAATAAATCAGAAATGAAAGTGGAGGAGTAATCACTGACACCACAGAAATACAAAGGAATGTAACAAATTCTTACTGTTATTCTTTTCAGCTTTGGTATATATAAAGCTGACTCCTACTGGTAGTTCAGAAATTATTTAATTTCCTCTTGGCTATGATTATTTTGGGGGGCAGTGACCTTTACTGAATGCCTACTCTGTGCTTTGCCTTTAGATACTTTGCTTTATTTACTTAAACATTGTTATATATCATTTCTTGGTTAACATTATTATTTGAACTATAACACTGTAACAATACATTAACAATACTTCTGTAAACTTAGTTTTTTTTTTAAAAAAAAAGGGCTTCTTTTGTCCCTTTTTAAAACTTTTCATTGTGGAAGTTTCAAAATGATTACAAAATAAAATGGTGTAATAAACCTCGACTTGCCTGTCATTCAGCTTAGTAATTAACAGCAATAGCTAGTATTTTTTCATTTACCACACTAGGCACTTACCCCTCCATAGTATTTCAAAGGAGACTTCAGATATATTATTTTATTAATATGTTTTCATTCTATAAGCTCCAAAAGATAAGGAATGTAAAAATTTATTTAATCACAATAGTTTTAAGAAATGAAAAAAAGCTATTTCTTAAATGATCAAATATCCTATCAGTGTTTAAATTTCCAGTTTTCTGGAGTGTAATGATTTTTAAATATTTTAAGCTCAGTGCCGGGGTTCTTGTTCCGGCATTAAGAAGGGTTAAGCAATCTGGAGAAGGGCTGTGTGTAACTTAGACGAAGCATAATTTTGAAAGGCATTTGGGGGTCAGAGGAGCCTAGTTAAAGAAACTAAGATCTCCTCATCTCAGGACCCCTTGCTTTTTGTGTGTTTTTTTAAAAATATATTTTATTGATTTTTTTACAGAGAGGAAGGGAGAGGGAGAGGGATAGAGAGTTGGAAACATCGATGAGAGAGAAACATCGATCAGCTGCCTCCTGCACACTCCCACTGGGGATATGCCCGCAACCAAGGTACATGCCCTTGACTGGAATCAAACCCTTCAGTCCACAGGCTGACACTCTATCCACTGAGCAAAACCGGTCAGGGCAGGACCCTTACTTTTTATTAACACAATTTGTCCTAAGTCAAGGCAGAGATATACACTTCAAAGGGTTAGGTTTGGTATACAGAAACTGTCAGATTTGGGAAAATGCCTACGGCTGTTCAGGTGTTTGGCCAGTAGGAGGCAATAACATGTAGATTAAGATGCCCTGAGCAGTCGGGCAGCAAGCAATCATCCCTTTTCAGGTTTGGGGAAATGCTTTCAGCCATTCCCAACAAGGTGACAACATATGTGATTCAGCCCTTGTTGAGTCCCCAAGTTCCATCAACCTTTTGATGAAACTCTTGCAATTATGACATGCTGGAATTGTCTTTCGGCAACTCAGGACAAGTAAGTTTTACATATTTCATAGGTTCATGTCTATTATGTTCTTCTGATCTATAGATATTTCCACATCTCTCTTTTTTTCTTTGCAAATTACTCGTCAAAAAAACTGTTTTGTTGTTGTTGTTCTACAGAATTTTCTACCATTGGTCTGGTTTTCTTTTTTTTAAATACATTTTTTATTGATTTCAGAGAGGAAGGGAGAGAGAGAGAGATAGAAATACAATGATGAGGGAGAATCATTGCTCGGCTGTCTCCTGCACACTGCACACTGGGGATCAAGCCTGCAACCCATGCAAGTGCCCTGACCAGGAATCAAACCATAGGTCGAAGTTCAACCATTGAGTCACGCCAGCTGGGCCATTGGTCTGTTTTTAGATGGTCAAATATATAAAAAAGATTTCTTTAAAGATTGTTTTAACTGATTGCTTTTAAATTTCCAGATATTCTTTAGATATTATCAGATTATATTTGAACATGTATTTTTCTTTATGGCTTGGTTTTATATAAGTTACCAGTTATATACATGTGTGTAGATTTGAAATATGGCATGCTCTTTGAAATCAAAAAAGCAAAAATCAGATAAAATTAGGGGCAGGTAGCTGAGAAGATCACAAGTCATAGTTGTTTGTAGTAGAAAACTGAAATATTGAAAACTTATTTACCCCCAAATGATATTTCATCTACTTAGATCTAGAAAAAATGTAGTTGCTGTTTATCCTTCCAGTCTTCTGTGCCTGAAAATATTCTTCTTTCTCAAAGAGGTTTGGACAGTTATCTCCACCATTTCCCTTCTTCTTCCCCCACATTTTTCATTTTCGTCATCTGTCTTTTTTTTTCACTTCTTGAAGGATATAAATGTATTTGTATCTACGGTGGTTTGAGATAACAAAACAAAACCAGTGAAATCAGAAATCTGAAATATCAAGATATTATTTACCCCAATCCATAGTACAGTTGTCACAGTTCCTGGCACACTCAGCTTTGTTTCCTGATGATGGATGAATGATGATGAGTGGGCTTCCAGGAGATGAAGCTGTGCCAAGAAGAGCCCCCAGGCACACAGAGGTGGCAGCATGCAGTTGGTCAGCTAGCTAGAGTTCACTATGCTTCATTTCTATATTTTTGCCCTAGGTAAAATAGCAACACCTTTATTTAAGTCCCTCCTTCCCTCCCTCCCTCTCTCCTCTTCCTTCATTTTTTAAAAGAGGGCCTTTAAAAATGTATTGTAGGGAAGAATGGATATGCTATTTGCTGACTGAAGAGCCAGAGAGTTATTTTCAGTCTTTGAGGTCCACACCTCCTGGGTCTCCAACCATCTCTACATCTACATCTTTAGCCCTGAGTTCAGATGTGTGTGTTTGTGGTGTGTGTGTGTGTTTGTATGTGCGCGCACACATGGGGGTACACACATGAATGTGTACCTGTGTTAATCTGTTACTGGGTTAGTAGCCCAAATAAATCTGACATTTAGCCTCTCAGTATAAGAACGCTCTGTCTTCATATTCCTTTCTCTTCCCACCATAGTTACTATGACTACCTCCTTCCAGTCACTACATCAAAAATATCAAATGGGAAGAGGAAACTAGTGCTGTTGTACTCTAATAATAATATGTAAACCATAATGGGCAACGTATTTTAATGAGATTATTAGAAAACTATTAATCTATGTCAATTTTCAGTATCTTTTCACAATAGTTTATTATGTTAATAGTTTATTATGTTTAAATAGTTTTGAATTTTTCCAAAATTGAACTTTTAGGTTGAAATTGATTTTCTAGTTTAGGGTTTACATTAATAATACACATTAGGCCTATTTTGGGTATTATACTTATGAAGAATCTATGCTTTGGCTTTGTTTTTCAGAAGTATAATTTAATTGGACATTCTTAGCCACAAAGTGCACATGGAGCTCTCGCTTTCTTATCCTCCTTGATAGCCACTAACTCAGCAGCTCCTTTGATAAGGCAGACAGATAACGTCCCTGCTGCTGCCCCTACTACTGGATAAAAAATTGCTGCCAAGGGATGGCTGATTCGACCTTTCCCCTATTTGCATTTTATATAATTTAATTTTAAAGATCTGATAATATCTGTAATTTAGATAACATTGGTTTTCAAGTTTGGCTATATGTTGGAATCACCTGGGAAACTTTTTTAATGCTGATTTAATTGGTATGGGGTCAGCCTCAGTGTTAGGATGTTTAAATGACTCTAATATTATGTGACTTTTAGTATGCAGCAGAGTTTGAGTTTTGGGGTGTTGTAACATGGCCAACGTTTCAACTCCCGTTTTACCCCTTTGGCATGGCTCCCTTCCAACCTGTGTGAGGCTCTGGGAAGGAGACTGGGAGTTTGCTTTGCTTTTTACTTCTTAGAAAATGTGTGCCCAACTGTAACAGTCAGTGGCCTTAGCACCCTCTAGGGATAAAAAGGTATAATTACCCCACTTTTAAAAGCTCAGCATTTGAGCAATGGCCTGACAAGACTCAGTTCTCAGCTTTGTGATCACAACTAAGTAACTGCCTGTAAAGTGAAACCAGATGATATTACAGGGGCAAAAAAAAAAATAATTTAAAAGCCTTAGATGGTTCAGTATCACACATTTGTTGTATCTCTGAGTACATTTTGTTATTTTCATGGTCAATTTTGATATCAAGATGATTTTCTTATGGAAGAAACATTGTACTTAGTTGATTCATAATTTTAAAAGCATGCTGGAGCTTGTGTCTACTTTTCTCTTTGTACTGTTAAATTTGCTCAGTATCACAATGGGAACATGATTTCTGAAAAGGATAAATGAAAAATTTTTCAAAGGACAAGCCATAAAATTATCACAAGAGTAGGCACTTTACATGTCATTATGGCATATTTTGTTCCTAATCTTCCTTAACTCATTATCATACTACTAGGGGCCCATTGCACGAATTCGCGCACCTTAAAAGGAACTGTGGGCCACAAGGCTGTAGTGGGCGCAGGGGCAGGTCTTGGCCCATCATCTGGGCCCCTGCCCAGCCCCTCCCGCCACAGCCCCCAGTCCCCTGTCTGCTGGCAGCCCCTCTCCTGCCGCCACTGCTCCCATGTGCTGATGATACAGGCCCCGCTTGCTCCCACTGACAGCGCAGAGCTATTGGGGCCGGCGCCAGCAACAGGTGCAAGTGGTGGTGCCGGCTGTGGGTACGAGTGGGGCCAGTGCTGGCAGTGGGTGTGAGTGGCCGAGGCTGCTGGCCCTGATTGCCCCTCAGGAGTGGGGGAAGTGGAGAAGCCCGGAGGGGTGATCGGGGCCGGCAGCTGCTGCTTGCACCCGCTGATGGTGCTGAGCAATCGGGGCGCCAGCAGTGGGTGCAAGTGGGGCCATCTCCGGCAGCAGGTGTGAGTGCTGGGTGGGACCGTGGTGCGCGGGAGCCAAGAATTTTCAGTAACCACCAGAGGCTCACCCCGAAGATAGCGACTGGTGCCCCACCTTGGTCTGGTGCCCAAGCTCACCTGCTCCACCATCCGCCTGCTGCTGATGCCCGCCATGTTCCGCACACGCCCCCTGGTGGTCGGTGCATGTCATAGCAACTGGTTGTTTGGTGGTTCCGTTCTTCCGCCATTTGGTCTATTTGCATATTAGGGTTTATATATAGAGATTTTGGGAGATTGTTCATGTCTTTCATCTCTACCTTTTCCCATAGCCAGTTTGTATCTTTTTATAACCCTTGAAGCCTTTTATTAAAAAATTGCTTACAACCTCTATCCAGATTTTTTGGGTTCCTCAAACACTCAGCTACCCTCCCCTACTCTTGGAAGCTCTATCTCGTTTCTCGTTTCTCAGTTCCTTCCTTTCCACTTACCCACCTTGCAAATTTGATTGATCACATGAATGGCTCTCTAGTACCTCATCTCACTGAATTCTTTGTCCTTCTGGAAAAATCCATATTTGGCACTCTTTCTACATTCCTTCATCCAGGTTGCCAAACTTTGTTAGAATAAATAACACTGCTCTGCACACTGGAGCCACCAAAAATTCGTGGCTGTCCACACTTACAGATCCCTGGTTGCTGTTCCTTAGTGTTTTGTTTGTCATTCAAATTGGTCAGCTCTTCCATTTCCACTGTAACTTTGCCTACTTCTTATCAGTCTCTGAGACCTCTTACACAAACACTAAACTCCTTTCTCTTTGTGGACAACCATGCCTCTTATCTCAGTAAAATTTGGATAATTGGATCTGAGCTCTCTCAAACTCATCTTTTTCATCAGCAGACTTTGCAGCTGACCTACCTACCTCCTTTTCTTTTCTCAGACCTCAAAGAATCGCCCTGTGTATCTCCCTGTTCAGAACCAACCCTCCCTCTTTTACAGTTTATTAGGATCTGGCTGTTGTCTTCCACTGTCTCCAGAACCTTGCCCCTTTTATCTTCCCCTCTTGTATCTTTTCTCTCTTTTCATTTTATTTTTTAAAATATTTTAAAATATATTTTTATTGATTTCAGAGAGAGAAAGGGAGAGGGGGAGAGAGAGAGAGAGAGATTGAAACATCAATGATGAGAGAGAATCATTGATCGGCTGCCTCCTGCACCTCCTTCTGGGGATCGAGCCCACAACCCGGGCATGTGCCCTTCACTCCCTTGTCTTATTTGCTGTTACAGCTTATAATGACACTAGTAGCCCAGTGCACGAAATTCGTGCATATTGAAAGGGAATTAATTAGAGGAATGTAATTTGGATTCACTGTCTAATATCAATAATATGTGAGCATGAGGCAGTCCGCGTTCCTGAAATTCAGTGACATGAATTTTAGCTATTACTTTACCAAATAAATGGAATTTACAGATATCATTTAAAAGAGCATTCAGCTTAATATTAAAAACTCTGGCTACCAAGTCAGGTCTGTTTTCAACTTTTTGCCAGCGTTGTAAATTGTTTGCAATATCTGCCCATTTGGGGTTGCATGTCATGGTTA
>NW_005370080.1:2901248-2901696 GCF_000412655.1 Myotis brandtii | reverse complement strand
AAAAGAACTATTTATGGAACGAATATTTTCCATGAAATTTTTACTGTCAGAATCTTCGTTTGTCATTAATCTTTTTAAATATGCTGGGTAATCTGGAACATGTATATCCTTTGGACAGACTTTCCCTTTGCTACAACATCGAGTAAATTTCCCATCGGATGGTTTTTCATCAGAGAAATTTAGTGATAGGCAAAAAATTCACATTGAACAGTCATTCCACCACAACTATGTTCGAGGATTGCATCGTCATGTACTCCATTTTCGCTGAGAAGGCAGTTCCTACCGATATTGGTAGTACTTCTTGATGACTGTTCTCTACACATATTCTGTCGTCGTCACTGCCTTCTTTCAACTTCACAGGCACCTTAGACTTTAGACATTTTCTGTCGATAATGCCAATGTTTTTCGGCATCAGAGCGATGTTTTTCCAGTAGCTGGTGTTCTAATA
>NW_005370080.1:2887434-2900988 GCF_000412655.1 Myotis brandtii | reverse complement strand
CCACAGCTGTGATGAGGAAGCTGGGGTGACAGAGGGAGCCGCGCCCTCCAAGCCGCCCTCTCTCTCGCTCTGCTCTATGTCCAGCAGTCTCCTGCTCTGCCAAGTCCTCCAAACATCCTGCTCTCTGCCGGCAAGGTCCCAGGAGCCCGCGGGCGTGGCTAGGCGCAGGCGGCCTCAGCTCCCAGACTGGCGAAAGTCCTGGGAGCCCGCGGGCGTGGCTAGGCGTGGGCGGCCTTGGCTCCCCAACAGACCGGCGAAAGTCCTGGGAGCCCTCGGGCATGGCTTGGCGCTGCAGGCCTTGCCTCCCGTGCCAGCAATGGTCCCGGGAGTCCGTGGCCGTGGCTGCCGTCACCTCCTGGGACGCCTGACACCTGCGTATGCCAATTAACCGCCATCTTTGTCGGGCTAATTTGCATGGTCACTCTGATTGGCTGGTGGGCGTGGCTTGTGGGTGTGGCTTGAGTGTAGCAGAGGGATGGCTAATTTGCATGTTTCTCTTTTACTATATAGGATGCTTCCTGCTGTTGAAATACCTTTGCATATTTAATTTACACCCTACTTGGTCATAACCTTTTTTATCTTTGAATATAGTTCTTGATAAAGATTGTTCCTCCTTATTCATGAATGAAACTTGTCTATAGTGTTGGTTTTTCTGCCTCTTTGTTCACATTTTGGTATCAGGCTATCCCAGCTTTATGAAATTATTTAGAACTCCTTTTCTGTTATCTTGTGTTCAGTTTAGGAAATGCCTTAGTCTTCAGAATTGGAAAGAATTTGATAATAAAACCTTCTAGCCTAGCACCCTTACAAAAGGTCATTCTTTGTTACTCTGGTAAATTTCTCAGTTTCATCCATTGTTCTTATCCTAGTTGAGTTCTTCCTGGGTCAAGTTGAGTAATTTTATGTTTTTCTAGAATTTTTACCAGTTAGTCACAGTTTTTAAATCATTAATATAGAGTTGAGTCTGATTTTTTTCACTTACTTGAAGCAGTATTTTTCACTTTGAAATATTACTAGGCTAGATTATCATTTTTGACATTATTGTAGAGTATCGTCTTTCTCAATGACGTAGGTCTAGAGCAGTGGTTCTCAACCTGTGGGTCGCGACCCCTTTGGCAGTCGAACGACACTTTCACAGAGGTTGCCTAAGACCATCCTGCATATCAGATATTTACATTACGATTCATAACAGTAGCAACGTTACAGTTATGAAGTAGCAACGAAAATAATTTTATGGTTGGGTCACAACATGAGGAACTGTATTTAAAGGGCCAGAAGGTTGAGAACCACTGGTCTAGAGGGATGTGCAAGATGTGTAACTTTTAGGTTCAAATGTGTTTCTTATATTGGTAGATTTATTTAGCTGATTTAGTAGTGAACACTAGGATAATCTTCATTTAGAAGAGCATCTATAAAGGTTAGGGTATTGGATGCCTTTTTAACATTACGCCATTGCCATATATTTAGCCTTAGTAAAATAACTCCCGCAGTTAACAGTGAGTAAGGAGCTTGTAGCGATGTGTAATGAGGGGATGTAGGAGTTAGACTTATTCAGTAGTAAAAATAGTACAGTCACATATGGTGATTTTTTTTCATTCAGATGGTATCTCTTTCAATAAATAAAAGGCCTTTTACAGTTTATTAGGATCTACTTCATAGAATTTTCTGGTTAGCATTTCCACTTTGTGTTTTCAAGGCTTGATGAGAGGCAGTGTTAGAACAGAGGTGATGGGTGTCTATCAGAATAGCAAGAAGAAAGGATGAGCTGATAGAATCAAGGTAGAAATTATTTATTTCATTTATAAAAAAATTTTTCTATTACAATTGAAATTCAATATTATATTAGTTTCAGGTGTACAACATAGTGATTAGATACTTATATATTTTATGAAGTGATCAACCTGATAAGTCTAGTACCCATCTGACATCATACAAATTAATTACAATATTATTGGCTGTATTCCCTATGCTGTAATTTACATCACTGGTACTATTTTTATAACTTTCAGTTTGTACTTCTAAATCACTTTCAAGATAGAAATAACATAAGTTGATAGATTGAATGAAGTAATGTCTATTCAAGTGCTTTCAGTGTTCCCAAACATAAAAATTATTTATAATGTTGAAGAGATTGCAGTGCTAGGCTCTTAAGTGAAACCAGCCAATGCCGATTTTCAAGACTGTATAGGTATTCCTTTTTGTCTTTTTCAGAAAGTACCAGTGTTTCTCTCTGTCACTTGACAGGTATTGTCAACATTTATACCATCAGTAAATTATTCAGGTCCATCTTATGTCATTATTAGTGGTGATCATGAGATATGCAACTATAGAGAAATGGAATTCTAGACGCAAGATTTGGTGGTGATAGAGAAGGGAAGGATAGGCTCTGAATAAGGGTGTTAGAGAAGATGTCCTTAAAGGGACGACATCTTGAAGGGGAGAGTCGGGATTGGGGGGGTGCAGAGAGCTTGTGGGATCACAAAGAACTTTGATGCCACATGGGAATTCAGGCTCTGTATTTATGATCAAATTGATATTCAAATGACTGTTTGAAGGATATAATAATCTGTAAGCCCCTTCAGGAGAGCCATTCTGTTTTCTTACTATCTCTAGTTCTTTCTATTGTACCTGACACAGGGTAGACACTTAATATAATAAAAACACACAGCTTTTGTGTTTTTATCCTAACAGGTTAGTGGGTTGGTCCCCAAAGCTGTAATGTCCTGGATCCCAAGTCTCTCACGGAGTGGTGTTTAGGCATCTGAGATGGTGAGGGAGGCATTTCACCATAGGATGAAAGTGCTTGGAGAGCATGTGCTTACTGCCCATTTGAAGACTGCTTTATTAAGTAATTTTTTTATAGAGTATTTGGTCATCTTCCCTGAACCCTAATAGACAGGTGTTTGTTAAGAGTTCATTACAGTAAGAATGCATTGATTACTATCAGGTTTACTAGCAAGGTATGAGTGTCCATTTTGCATGTATATGTATTTATAAGCAACAGCAACAGAGAAACTATTTATTTGTAAATGTATAGTTTTCTGTGAAATTGTTACCTGAGAGAACAGTGCCATTGGGGAGGGCATGATGGAAGATGTTTCAGAACCTGAGATCCCATCCCAAATAACATGCCACCCCCAACCCCCCAATCAAGGCTTGTAATGAGATATATTATTGCTGGGAAGTGTTATCCTTTGTTTGGTAAAGGGAACAGGGTTAAAAAGAAATGTTGATAACTGTTTCTTATATCAGTGAATTTCAAGCTGCAGGTTTACAACGCAGCAGTGGATTGTGAAATCAGTGTAGTGGGCAGGATGGCATTTTTCATTTTTAATAGGAAAGGACAGAAAGTAGAGTGTGGGTGAGTTTGTTTCTGATTTATGTGTAGGCATATATTTATGTGTATGCATGTGTAATTGGCTGAAATGTAAAATATATTTCTTGCTTTGGGTCATAGTGAAAAAATGATAAATATTGCTTTTAAATATGAGTAAATTGCTTGTATAAACCAATTAGGAGCATCTAATAAATGACTACTTTCCCTGTAGTTTTGAGTGTGTCTTCAAAACATTATATTTTACCAGGAGAATCATAAAATAAAGGTTAAGTATAAACAGGACTTTTTATAAAAATTGAAGCAAAAGCTTTTAATAGTAGCTGTTTGCAAGCTTGCTAATTGAAGATTGTGTTACCTATTGAACTGGCGCTCTAGGTGTGAGAGCATTGAAGTGGATGCTTATAGCTAACATAATAGGTAACCCGAATCTACTGATTTACTAGTATACACTACTATTATCAAGAGAACAAGGCAACTTATTGAAAAATTTAAAAACAAAGACTAGAATTTAGTGATCAAATGTTAGTCAAAGTCATTTTTGTAAGAATTTGTTATATTAAAATACAAATGGAAGGTGGCCAAACCTCAATATACTAAACAAATAGCAGCTATTTTTTAAATGCATGTTGTTGTAGATTTTTGTTGCTTTGAGTCATAATTGATTCTGTTAATAAAATGTTTTATTATATAACGCCAGTTTATGTTTGCATAAACTCTTAAACACAGTTATTACTACTATGACTATATGTAATATATACATACATATTATTTATGGTTCCTAAGTTTGGAAAAACTGCTGGCATAGAAATAACAGTGTTTTTCCCTTTTGTGTTTTTCAAGGGCTATGTATTTAAGTTTTGCGATGTGTTTATTTACATATTGAAAGTCTACAATGTACTTAGTATATTGTATTTTTAAAAACTGGGCCTTATGCTTTTGTTACTTATATTAATATAGATTTCATCCATACATTTGGTATTATTCTCTTTGAAGTAACATTGCTATTGAATGTAGGATCCACTTTCTACATTTAGTAAGTTCTTTTAGTGCTGTTTTCAATTTCACTCATCATTTGATGAGAAATAAATGAAGTGTATAAATAAGAAAATTTATATTATTTCAAAAGGTTGTCTCTATAAATCTTATTCTGGATCTGATAATTAGCAGGAAGCAACTACTAGACACTGCTGTGGGGAATGCATTTGTCAGGATGAAAATGTAGTTGTTTTTGATCATTGCTGTTATGTAGTGTCTAATATTTCAAACTAGCTTGTTTCCTTTATTCTGCTGCTCCACCTCTGCCTTGATGTGGCACATTGGATGGAGAAATATGCGACTTAAAGAAGTTTGAAGTAAATCAAAGGTTTTCTGAATTTCTGGCCTTTTCAGCAAGACTGATGGGGGAAGAGGCAGGTAGTCCAAAGTTGAAAGGGCCTGTGGTGGGATTTTTGTCTTTTATTTATTTGGAAGGATGTCATTTTGTAGGTAACATCTTCTATGGCTGGTAGTGGTAGGTTTATCATCGGAGATCATTTGAGGGCTGATTGTATATGCCAGAAGGCATAAATGGCTGAAGTATCAGTATTTTGAAAGCATTTAAACTGTACTTTCATGGACTGTCTAAAATACTGTATAATTATTGGTATTGTATTTAATTCAGTACAAAACAGTATCTTGGGAAATTTATAACTTTTACCATTATAATTAGTACATAGACCCCTGTATTGAAAACTTGGTGTTGGTTACTGTCATAATCATCAAATATGTATATCTTTATAAAATTAAAATTAATTGTTACCAAAATAGAACATGCACTAATTTACAAAGTCCAGTTGTGCCAAGCCTTAGATGGAAGAACTGTAGGCCCTCAGTTGCCGCCCTCTCCCGTTCCTTCCTTAAGCAGCCCTCCCAAGTCTTCATTAATTAATGCTCCTGGGTTACACCTAATCTTTCAAACTTTGTGCACATGTAACAGTTCTTTAGTCATTAGTTATTGTTTTTTTAAAACACCAGTAAACATTTATTTTCTGTTTCTATAGAACAGGACTTCAGAAGTGGCATAGATAGGAGGTTTTGGCTTGGAATTTCTCATGAATGTAGTCATTAGTTTTTTTATAGTATCTCTTTAATGCACTATTCTAACCACACAATTCATAGATAAATCTATCCTGTTATCAGGAGTTAGCAAAAGTGATGGGTGTTGTGTGTTATTTAGCTCATTTCCTTTATTTTTCTTTCTTCCATGTTCGACTTAGGCCAAATGTGGATTTTGCTTAGACTTTTCTAAGCTAATAGGCATTTGTTATATCTGCTAAAAGTCTCTGGGCATTTACAAATCTTCATCAGGAAAGTATTATTTTGTTACTTTTATTAAGCAACTACATATTTTTAACTGTAGTTCAGTATTTTAAATGCACTAATTATATCATGGAAACAATTAATTTGAAATGGTCTTTGTGACTAATTTAAGACGATTAAATTATAAGTATAATTTTAAAAGAAAATATGTTATTACTTTACCAGTTTATGCATATTTGCTTCATAAATAATCCATTTAACAAATATGTATTCCTGTGTGTTAGGAACTGTTTATAGGAAGTACGTTTATTTTGCTGAATTCTTATTTGTATATGATAAATTTACTTATAAAATTTTCTTTGTTTTTCTTAGACAAAATTGAAGAAGCACAAAAAGAACTTAATGGGGCGGAAGTATCAAAAAAAGGTAAATTAAAATCAACCCCAGTATAAACTTTATTCTTGCAGAGATTATTATATAGACACCTTATAATTGCAGCCTTGCTAAATCAATTGGTGTAAACATATCACACAATTAAAAATCACTTTAAAAGAATTGATACCTAGCTCAGCCAGCTTGGCTCAGTGGTTGAGCATTGATCTGTGAGCCAGAAGGTCATGGTTCAATTCCCGGTCAGGGCACATGCCCAGGTTGCTGGCTCCATTCCCAGTGTGGGGCATGTAGGAGGCAGCCAGTCGATGATTCTTTCTCATCATTGATGTTTCTATCTCTCTCTCCCTCCTCCTTCCTTTCTGAAATCAATAAAAATATATTTTAAAGAAAAGAATTGATACCTAAAAGTATGTGGACTTTGCTTTATGAAATGTTTTGGCCACATAGCATATTCTACAATCGTTCCTACACATTAATGTGTTGCCGATAGGAGTGCGATTGTTGCCGGAGTGAAAGTGCCGGTAGGAGTGAAGATTGTTGCAGCTCTTTTGAGGGTCTGTTTGTGAGATTGTCCCATAGCAATAATAGAACCAGTATAATGGATGCTAATGACTGCATTCATGCGTGTGTATGATTTCTGTGTGTGTGTACTGTACGCTCATGTAATACAGTATTTTTTGAAATGACCAAGACCTAAGACAACTATAATAACCTAAATGCTAGTCAGTGTAGGAGTAATTGAATACATTATAGTAAATTAATATGTTTGAATGTTATACAGCTTTTTAAAAATGTTAATTATTTCAGTTGTCTGTGAAAATTTGTTGCTAAATGAGAATGAAATTGCAATATAGCATGCAAAATATGATACAATCTTTTTGTTTGATCTAAAGCATACAAAAGCACGTGCACATGCGTGCGTGCCTCCCCTCCCCCAACACACATACCCTTATATAGGATTTTATTTTTATGTCTTTGAGTCCTTTTGCTAATTACAGTGGGTATAATTTTGTATAAAAAATAAGAAGTTTTAAAATCAAAAATTGGTTTTCCTCATAGAAAGCATACATATTATTTGTCCAAGTAATATGAAAAAAATTCAATGTACAACAGTTTGTGGGGAGGGAAGACAATAAGGTTGGTAGTTCCAACAGTATCTGTTAATGAGTAAAATTGATTAAAAGGATAGAAAGTTTTTTTATAGTATTTATATTTCATGATTTATTATTACTTTGTCCCTGTTAAATCTTCTAATTAGAGTGGTATATTTTGACAGAGTGAGTGGATTAGCCATGTAGGATTTCAGTTGAAAGTCTTTTTAAAAAAAAATCTTTTAAATCTCGTTAGGTTCCTAACTAGGTATTTTAGTGAGAATAATCTCTGCCTGCCCAGGTTCTCCATCCCTTGGACCAGGCTGTGAAATCCTCAAGATTATTTGGTGTTGGTAGGAATAGTTATGCTGTTATGTGCAGCAGCCTTAAAGAAGTGTGCTCCTCCTCCTTTTTCCTCTGCCCCCACCTCCTCCTTCCATGGAATCTATGCAAGGTCCATATCAAATATGACCTTTAATGACATTCTTGAGGAAAAGCAAGTCTAGAAAGAGCAGAGAAGTCACCATAGCCATGCTGTCCCTTTGAAAAGCTGAGTATAGATTCCTTCCCCACATTGCTGTAGGCAGAAAGCATGTAAGATACTTAGGCTATGATAGATCTTAAACTTCCCTTTTCATAGTTAGCCTTTTTCACATTTAGTAATGACTTAGAGCTGCTTCAAGTAGCAAAATAAATGTGTGCTTGTCTTCTTTTTCCTTCTTTCTTACTCCTGTGACAGTTTTAAGAACAGTGAACTAAAAGCCTGGTGAGAAGGAGGAAATGGAACAAAGGTTCTAGAAAAAGAAAGTGGATAATGAGGTTTAGAATAATCTAGTGAGCTACATTTGGCAGGCTATACTTACTTAAGACCTAGGATGAATACGAAATGAGCATTGTTCTGTGCAATTCACTGCTTAGAATTACTATTTGGCTTTCATTTTTACATACACATTCTGGGCGAATTAAAAATAAAGTAGTTTTTCTCTCAAATAATTAAGGAGTTGGTGTTAAGGTGTTGTCTTTAACACCACGGGATAAAAATCTTTTTGTAACATAGGTGTTGAGATTTCTCAAATCTTTGCTTGCTAAGCTATTTTATTAAAGGAAGTTTATTACTTCCTTTGAAGAATATACTTAAAAATTGAGTTATGTATTGTTATTGATTAAAAGGACTCATCTAAGATAGATCACTTTTTCACTATTTTTTCAGTGCTTTTATTTCCTCTTCAAGTTTGACTTTTTTCTACATTTGGCTTTTTTTCTACAGTGCTCACAGAAGGTTCTAAGGCTTTGTCTGCATTGTTGATTCTGTGATCCTTAACTTATTTTAAGGTTCTTCCTCCACTCTTTTTTTTTTTTTTAACCATTAGGACAAGTAGCTAATTTATCTTCAGAAGCAGTTAACATAATGGTAGGCTTTAAAAAGAAAACACAAAAACTTGCTCATTGATAGATTATAGTGGCTATCTTTCCTGTTTTCTAAAGTTTTAAGGAAAGATTAATCTGTGTAATATACTGTCATAAAAACATACTTTTGCCCATTGCACACCAATAGAATGTAGAAGTGCACTAAATTGTGCTAATGTATTTTTTTCTTTCTTTCTGTTTATGAATGAAAATCTAATTACTTTGATTTATTTTGATTTTAATCAATTTGGGGGAAAATATTGTATGCAACATTCACACAGTTCTCCAAATTGTCAGTTACGTTATTTCTTACAGTGCTATTTACTTGTTCTTAATATCCAGTGTGTTTGACACTCTTTATAAAATTATTGTTTAGCAGTTAAATAACATAGGAAGGCCCTGGCCAGGTAGCTTGGTTGGTTAGAACATTTTCCAGATATACCCAGGTTGGGTGTTTAATCCCAGGTCAACCAATGAAAGCATAAATAAGTGGAATAAAAAATTGATGTTTCTCTCTCTCTCACTTCCTCTCTCAAATCAGTAAATAAAAATAATAAATAAATAAGATAGTGAATGTCACTGACGTGGTAATGGAGAAATATGTGTAAGATAAACTGGGAAGAAATATAGATCAGTTTATTAGGAGAATGTTTACGTGTTATCTATTGAATAAGCTTCAAAACGGTTTTAAAGTTTATCATACAGTATATGACATATAAATTAATATATGTAAGATATGAAATTATAAAACATAAAAATAACATGGTAGTCTTTGATGCTAATACCCAATTTAAGAACTGGCATATTGCTAATACTGTTGCGTAAACCCGCATGCTAGTCTTTATTGCAGCCCATTGTCTGTTCTGTAGCGGTATTTACTGTCCTGAATTTAGTGTTTATCATTTTAGTGGTTCTTAAAGTTAATTATATGTTTTTGAACAGTTTACTTTTTAGTTTTGGCTGAGTTTGAGCTTGAAGAATAAAATTACATAATTTTAATAGCTTTTTTACTCAACATTTTTTCTAAGATTCATACATTTTGTTGGATGTAGCGATTTCTTTTCACTGCTGAATAATACTACATTGAGTGCAATGATTTGTTCCTTCATTCTCTTGTTGATGGATTCGAGTTACTTCTACCTTTTTGCTGTCACAAACACTGCAGGTATGAATATTCTCATATCTCAGTGCACATGTGTGGACTATTTAGGGAATGTCGGTAGTCAGCTTCATAAGGTGATGCTAAATTGTTTTCCAAAAAGTTGAGTCTAAGAATTCATTTTGTGCTATTCAGTACTTCGTATTGTCCGTCTTTTTAGTTTTTTTTCTAGTTGAGTGAGTGTAAAATATTTGTTCTGCTCTTAATTTATTTTTTCCTGAATACTAATATTGTAATGTCAAGCATGTCTTCAGTTGTACTTTTTGAAATGCGTGCTGGTATCTTTTATACATTTAAAACATCTTAATATATTTTAGATAACCCTTTATCTGTTTTATGTGTTGTAGTTTTTTGCTTGATTTTTCTCTTTCTTTAGAGTTCCTGTTAACAGAAGTTCTTGGTTTTTAATATTATCAACCTATCAATCTTTTTCTTTTACGATTAGTATTTTTGTTGGGAATTTTTGTGTCCTTATCTTAATAAATTCTTTATTACCACAAGGTCTTACATATATTTTTCTGTTTTCTTTAAAAATTTTTTCACATTCAGATTAAAAATTCATCTGGAGTTGATTTTTTAAAAGCATGGTGTGAGTTAGGATTCCAATATCTACTTTTTTGCTTATGTGTTTAAATTTTAGAATCAGCTTTTAAAAAAACTTGTTGGAACTTTGCTTGAGATTGCATTGAATTTGGGGCAAAATGACTGTCGTCACAATTTTCAGGCTTCCTATCCATAAAGATAGTAGGTAGTATATTTTTAATACTTATATTTTGTTAATGTCTTATGAATTTTCCTTATATTTCTTAGGACTTTATTTATTTGCTGGTTTTATTAATAGTGTATGTGGGGAGGAGGGAGGAGAAATCATTTTCCAGCTCTTGCTGGCAAATAGAAATGTAACATATTTTTATATATTCATCTTATGTCCAGCCCCCTGGCTAACCTCATTCATTCTGAAAATTTGTTCACAGATGCTTTAGAATTTCTTCTAAACAGTCATATCAGCTAGGAGTAATGAAAGCTTTGTTTCTTCTTTTTTAAAATAATTGTTTCTTTTATTTTCCTTGTTTTTCCCAGTTGGCTCCTGTAGAGTGCCAAAAGAATGGTAGGCGTTCTTTACTTGTTCTTAATGTTAAAGGGAATTTTTCTAATTTCACCATTAAGATATTTGGTGTCTTTTTATGGGAGGGGAGTCAGTATTTTTGTTTGTTTTAATAGTTTAAGGAGGTTATCTTCTATTTTTGATGAGATGTAAAACATCTTAAGGGGCTCTTTTTTTAAGTCAAATGCTTTTTCTTCATATGTAGAGATAATCTTATAGCCTTTATTCTTGTATTCTAATGTTTAAACCTTGCGTTTTTTAAATGAAATGAAACCAATTTGGTCTTGATGTTTAATCTTTTTTTAAACATACTGCTAGATTTGTTAATATTTGTTGAATTCTGTATTCATGTTCAAGAGATACTGAACATGAGTCTCTTTACTTTCTTATAATTGTCCTTGTCTGGTTTGTGTTAAGGTTATCTGAGAACTGTATCTGCCTACTTCCCAAGGAAGCGTTTGTTTAATATTGAAATGGTAGCTTTATAAGCATGTTTTAGAATATATTTTGACTTGTGAGAGGGGTTGAGGATAGATTTTTTTTTAAGTACAATGTCAGTGTATTTAATGATACGGAACTATTCAAGCTTTATTTTTTCTCTTCAATCAGACAATAAATTATATATTTTTTATAATATTAAGTATTCATATTTAGTGACAATAAATCACTCATGGCATTCTCCTACTCTCGTTTATTTCTGTTGGATCTCTAGTTATGTCTCCATCTTTTCTTTGTTAGTATTGTTCATTCGTGCCTTTTCTCTCTTGATTAGTTTTGTCAGGGGTTTGTCTGTTTCACCCCCTTTTTGTTATATCAACTTCTGACTTTCTTGATACTCTCTTGTATCATCCTTTTCAGTTTTATCAAATTTTGCTCTTGCCCTAGCTGGTGTGGCACTCAGTTGGTTGGAACGTCGACCCCTGCACCAAAAGGTCTCAGGTCTGATTACTGGTCAGGGCACATACCCAGGTTTTGGGTTTGATCCCCTATCGGGCTCCTGCGGGAGGCAACCAATCATGTTTCACTCTCAGATCAATGTTTCTCTCTCTATCCCTTCTTTCCTCTCTCTCTCTCTCTCTCTCTCTCTCTCTCTCTCTCATCAATTTTTTTAAAAAAAAAACATATCCTTGGGTGAGGATTAAAAAAATTTTTTGGTCTTTATTATCTTTTGCCCTGTTTTTTTTTTTTTTGGACTTATTCATTCTTAAACCTTTATTCTTTTCTATTGAAATCACTTAAAACTATTAATTTCCTTCTAACTATTGCTTTAGTTCTATTATATATCATTTCATACTGGCTACTTGCATTAATTTCTATGCTGGTTTCTTTTTTGACCTTCTTGGTTAAATGTTTTTCCACATGGTTGGGGATTTTGTTTTTGTTAGTGATTATTTTTACTTAATTGCATTGTTATCTTGTTTTTAAAACCAGTTTTTATTTCTAAGTTAATTTTCTCTGTTTCTGAGTACTGTGTAAAAAAATATGTCAGGAAATGTTCTATGAAAGTGGTCCTATATTTTATTTAGAAATTTAGATTTCAGCATTTTTCAGCTAAATTCATTATTTTACAAAGATGCTGAAGTTCAAAGATGTTAAATAAATAACCTTTCCCCAGGGAGTGCAATCAGAAAGCGACATGAAGAGGTTTCAAGTCCCAGGTAATTCCTGCTTTGAATTACCATGTGTGTGATGACACTGTGATAGCAATCACCTCCTCTAAAAATGTTGTGATCATTTAAGAAAAAATAGGATTCAGATAGTGGGTTTAGAAAAAGGTGGAGATTTTGGGTCAGGTTGCATTGGGATTTTTCACATTATTCTGTCTCTAAGAGCAAAATCCTGAAAGCTCTACCGTAATATCAGTGGTTTCCTTTCAGCAGCCTTGTTATTACTCTGACATTATCTAGTCCAGGCACCAGAAAGTTTTTATTTAAAAGATAATTTGTGTTAATAATTTATTTTGCCATATATTTGAGAGTAATAGGTCCTATATATAAATAGATTATATGGCTTAAGAAATATAGTTAGGAATATGTTCTGCTGAAATAACTCAGTGATATTCAGACTAGCCCCAAAGAATCAGATGACAAATACGAGTTTTGTTAACATGGACATAATTTATGCCCTAGAATTATCCTCCTGTTAAGTGGGGAAGGTTGAGGGAGGTTGGGTTCCTAGTAAAACTATTCTGAGTGATTCAGAAGTGAGAGTGACAGACTAATGGGGAGCAAAAAACTAGATCATGAACTCCAATTAGTGTGTAAATAA
This sequence comes from Myotis brandtii, assembly GCF_000412655.1. Lineage (NCBI taxonomy): Eukaryota > Metazoa > Chordata > Mammalia > Chiroptera > Vespertilionidae > Myotis > Myotis brandtii. The sequence continues at coordinate 2,887,930 of NW_005370080.1, read as the reverse complement.
GAAGCTGGAATTTCTTCACCTACTTGCCTAAAATAAATGTTTAAGCTCCTTATAATATCTGTTGGTGAGAGTGAAACACACTCCAATTTTCTTTTAAATTTCACACAGGATATTTTTAAAAAAAGAAAGGTGATTTGGAATAATTAATGTTAATAAAGTTATGTTTTAATGCCAATGATACTCTCTACCTTCATTCTGCTAAGAATACTTAAGAAAATACAAGAGCATGTTCTTATAATTAGGGTTGATGAAGTCCTTCCTAAGACTAAATTTTAGGTAGCAAAATAGAAAAGTAGGACTGATTTCTATTAAACTAAAATGAATGCTTTTAATAGAATATAAGATAAAGTGTTTTAAAACAGTCTGGAAGAAAGTATCTACACTAATAAAAGAGAAACATGGTAATTGGCGTACGACCGCTACCCTTCCCATTGGCTAATCAGGGAGATATGCAAATTAACTGACAGCCAAGATGGCAGCCGGCAGCCAGGCAGCT
>NW_005370080.1:2869957-2886436 GCF_000412655.1 Myotis brandtii | reverse complement strand
GACCCTGCTCTGTGTGTGACAGGGTACTGAGCCCCAACCCCGCTGATGGGCCCTGCTCTGTGAGTGACAGGGGGCAGTGCCCCAACCCCCTGATTGGCCCTGCTCTGTGAGTGACAGGGGGCAGTGCCCCAACCCCCTGATTGGCCCTGCTCTGTGAGTGACAGGGGGCAGTGCCCCAACCCCCTGATTGGCCCTGCTCTGTGCGTGACAGGGGGTGGCGCCGCAACCTCCCCATCGACCCTGCCTTGAGTGTGATAGGGGGCGGTGCCCCAACCCCCCAATCGGCCCTACCCTGAGCGTGACTGAGGGTGGCATCGCAACCTCCCAATCCGCCCTGCTCTGTGCATGACAGGGGGCGGCGCCCCAACTCCCCAATCAGCCCTGCTCTGAGCCCGACCAGGGGCTGCACCTAGGGATTGGGCCTGCCCTCTGCCACCCAGGAGCAGGCCTAAGCCAGCAGGGCGTTATCTCCCGAGGGGTCCCAGACAGCGAGAGGGCACAGGCCGGGCTGAGGGACCCCCCTCCCCACCCTCCCGAGTGCACAAATTTTTGTGCACCGGGCCTCTAGTATACAATAAAGCAAAACCTGGTTGGCTCAGTTAAAATGTGATAAACTTGGAAGGACATTAACAACTTACAAAATGAAAGCTACATTGATACAGTCAACTGAAGGTTAGTGTAATATTTTAGTGATATGTCTTAACTTAGAGAGTATTTTTAAAGGAATGCTGTTTTATTATTTTGGTACTAGAGGCCCGGTGCACGAATTCATGCACCAGTGGAGTCCCTTGGCCTGGCCTGCAGGATTGTACCGAAGCTGGCTCTCCGACATCCCCTGAGGGGTACAGGACTGTGAGAGAGTGCATGCTAGGCCAAGGGACCTCACCGGTGCACGACTGGGGCTGGGGAGGAACGTGGGAGGTTGGCTAGCCAGGGAGGGACTGCGGGAGGGCTCCAGGGTGTGTCCAGCCCATCTCGCTCAGTCCCAATCAGCCGGACCCCAGCAGCAAGCTAACCTACTGGTCGGAGCGGCTGCCCCTGATGGTCAGTGCACGTCATAGTGACTGGTTGACCGGTTGACTGCCCCCTGGTGGTCAGTACACGTCATAGCAAGCGGTTGAGCGGCCTTAGCATATCATTAGCATATTACACTTTGATTGATTGAACGGCGACCAGACACTTAGCATATTAGGCTTTTATTATATAGGATGTCCTATTTTGTCTCCTCAGTAACATATGGTACACCTAGGGTACCAGGCTAACGATATGAGGCTTCGGAGGGATCCAGCCCTGCCCAGACAAGGAAGGAGAGCTGCTTTGTAATGGCAGTGGGATAGGACCTCCACCCACAGTCTTCCAGAGTCAGGACATATTTGGGAAGGAAAGACAGGCAGATTACTATTTGTGCCTCTAGCTCCATTTTCCACTTCATTCTTGTGTGCTCCCTTCATCTATGTATTCAGACCACCTACCTACCAAATTCTCCCAGCTATCACCCTCTTACAATGTAGCTCCTGGTTTGTTACGCCAAGTCTAAAAACGAATACATTATGACCCACCTAGAACCCAATCCTGGCCAGAACAAGAGAGGCAGGGCGAAATCATACAGGTTCATTTTAAGTTTATGCTCCAGTATGGTCCGTGTCACATATACTCACATTTATTTGGTCAAAGCAGAAAGGTCAGATATAAACTGAATAAAATAAAGCAGTATATTTGGTCTACTGGGAAGAATGGCAAAGGTGAGTAGGTGGAAGCAACAAATAATTTGAACAAATAATGCAGTCTAACACAAACTGAGTGAGATCAGTCTACAAATAATATATTTCTGCTTATTTCTCTTTGTTGCATTAAAAAATAAAATTCTGGGCCCTGTCTGGGCTCATTTGGTTAGAACGTCATCTCAATATACCAAGGTTGTGGGTTTGATCCCCAGTCAGGGCACATACAAGAATCAACCAATGAATGCATAAATAAGTGGAAAAACAAATTCGATGTTTCTAACTCTCTATCCCTCTCCCTTCCTCTCTGTAAAAAAAAAAAAAAATGAATAAAAAAATAAAATTCTAAACGTAAGTTTTCCAATGGCCATTTTTTATGCCATCTTAGATAATAAAACTTTTTTAAGTTAATAGAGTACCTATCTGGGGTAACTGGAAATATAATGAGAACATCTGGCCCATTGTAAAAGTATGAAATTGAAGCCAGCTTTATAATTTTTATTTTTCTTTCATTGTATTAATTATATGTATTAAGAAATAAAAGACCAAGCTTAACATGGATTTAAGGGATAACAAAACATACATTTGAAACAATAAGGAAACAAATAACAAACATCCTGGGACTGAGTACATACTAACATCTATACTAATAAAAGTGTAATATGCTAATTAGGTCAGACATCTTCTGAACGACCTTCCAGACGTCTTTCTGGACAAAGCCATGGTGGCGGGGCTGAGGCAGAGGTGGTTAGGGGTGATCAGGCCGGCAGGGGAGAGCAGTTAGGGCGATCAGGCTGGCAGGGAAGACCAGTTAGGGCAATCAGGCAAGCAGGGGAGAGGAGTTAGGGGTATCAGGCCAGCAGGGGAGAGCAGTTATGGGGATCAGGCAGGCAAGCAGGTGAGCGGTTGGGAGCCAGCAGTCCCAGATTGTGAGAGAGATGTGGATCGGGCCTAAACCGGCAGTCGGACATCCCCCGAGGGGTCCAGGATTGGAGAGGGTGGAGACCAGGCTGAGGGACCCCCTGCCACGTGCATGAATTTTATACACTGGGCCTCTAGTTATAATAATAAAAGCATGATATGCTAATTAGACTGGATGACCTTCTGGACAAAGCCATGGCTGCGAGGGAAGCCCGGATCCCGGGTGCCTGACTGTGGCCAGAGGAAATCCCGGGTCCTGGGTGCCAGAAGGAAGCTGGTGCTGGCAGCCGGGGGAAGGAAGGCGTACTCTTGCACAAATTTTGTGCACCAGGCCTCTAGTATACATATAATATATACTCGAGGCCCAGTGCATGAAAATCATGCACGGGTAGGGTCCCTATGTCTGGCCAGTGATCAGGGCTGATCTGTGGGGTGACTGGCGCAGTGATTAGCCCCCCCCAGTTCGCACCTATCTTGGCCTGGTGCTGCCTGCTTGCCGGCCCTGGGCCCCCCTCACCCCCCCGCGCTGTGGCTGCCAGTCGGGGCCTGCATGCTGGGGGGAGCTCCTGCATTGAGCATCTGCCCCCTGGTGGTCAGTGCCCGTCATAGCGACCGGTCGTTCTGCTGATCGTTCCTCCATTCACTCTATTTGCATATTAGGGTTTTATATAGATAGACTAGAGGTCCAACGTACGAAATTTGTGCATGGGGGGAGGGTCCCTCAGTCCTCCCTGCACCCTCTCCAATCCGGGACCCCTCGGGGGATGCCTGACTGCCTCTCACAATCCAGGACTGCTAGCTCCTAACTGCTCGCCTGCCTTCCTGCCTGATCGCCGCTAACTGCTCCTCTACCGGCCTGATCGCCCCAAACCACCTCTGCTCGCCCTGCACCCAGGACCCAGGATTCCCTCTTCAGGCTTGTCGCAGGCACCTGGGACCCGGGCCGGCTTCACCTGGGCTGGCCGCAGCCACAGGGGACTATGCGCGGGCGGCTTTGCCCGGGCCGCAGATGCAGGTGCTTAGGACAGTGGGGCAGGCGGCTTGTCCCTCTCCCATGTCGCAGGTGCAGATGCAACCGCTGGTGCCTGGGACTGCAGGTTGGGCAGCTTGTCCCTCTCCTGGGCCGCAGGCGCAGCCACTGTTGCCGGGGACTGTGAAGCATGCAGATTGTCCCTTTCCCAGGCTGCAGGCGCAGGCACAGCCACTGACACCTGGGACCGTGGGCCATGTGGTTTGTCTCTCTCCCAGGCTGCAGGCACAGGTGCAGCCGCTGGCGCCCAGGACTGCAGAGCGGGTGGCTTGTCCCTCTCCTGGGCTACAGCCCCAGCCGCTGGCTCCCAGGACCACGGGGCGGGCGGCTTTTCCCTCTCCCAGGTTGCAGCCCCAGCCACTGGTGCCCATGACCATGGGGCGTGTGGCTTGTCCCTCTCCCAGACCAGGCCGCACGCGCAGGCACAGCCGCTGACTCCCGGGACCGCAGGGTGGGCGGCTTATCCCTGTCCCGGGATGCAGCCCTCGCTGCTGGCGCCCGGTCCTGCGGGGTGGGCAACTTGTCCCTCTCCGGGGCCGCAGCCTGGCTGGTCCCCATTACTCTCTCTAGAGCTCAGTTGTGCCTGGCTGGTCCCCATCCTTCTCTCCCCATTGTTGAGTGTCTGAGCAGTTATGGCATGACAGCGTGAGGGTGTGACAGCCATTTGTATATTAGCTCTTTATGATATAGGATTATTGGAATGCTAACTAGTTAAGTGTACATTTTTGACAAGTCATTATTCCTGGGTTTATAAATTAATTACTGGGGAACAAATTAAAATATGCATGTTAATGGGTATTTATTTTAAATAAAATGTTTATAAATTCTTAATATTAAGTGTTCTAGAAAATTTGTCATGTTTTTCTTGTAAAGTTGTTACTTCAGTCTTGTACTCAGTAAATTTTTATTATGCATTAGCCATTTTTTTTAGCCCTGGCAAATAGATAGGAAGCAAAAGTCTAAATCCTAAAGGAACCCATAAGCTTTAACTCAGTTTTTGTCCAAATTATCATAAAATCTGAATTGGTAGAATCAAAATTCATGAGGTTTTATGGAGACCGGCAGCAGTGTCTAACAAATTTCCCTGGGGAAAACAGCAACAGATTTTCTATTTTTCACTAAAATTCATCTCCATATAATATTACTTGGAATTTCAAATTTAAATAGTCAGGTCTCGTGAAGCGTTCTGTTAGCATGATAGACAATGCTTGTTGCTTGAATTACAGAAAATAATATTGTTTTAATTATTTGTACCATGTGTATGAGTTAAAGGTATCATATGTCAATACTGTCAATATTTTAAGATTTAAAAATCCCAAGAGATCATTGCCTTTCAGATAGACTGTGCCAGCTTTATGGAAGTTGATTGGTATAATTATAAATAAACAAAGCGTTTTCAATGCATTAATGTAAAATACGTGTCTTTAAGCATTCTGTCCTCGTGGTATTTAAATGCAAAACACTAATACTTTGCTTCCTACAAAATATGAGAAGTTAAAATTCTCAATATTTTCTAACAGTGTTACTGATAACTATCCATTGAGTAATAAGTTATTGAGTCAGAGACTTAAATAGCTACCAAGATTTTATTTTTATAGGATTTATAGAATGACTCTCGTCCTTTGTACTTTTATAGTACATTCCATTGAATTAAAAATGCTATTGATTAGAAGATGCGCAGTGATTTCATGCACCATTTAGAAAGGGAGAAAGCCACTGCCAGTTGTCATGACACAGTGCTCTCAAAATTGATTAAATGAGGCATCATGATTTCAGGGAGAATAAAATGTTCAAAACACATTTTTTGAGATTGTATAAAATATGTATTTATATCTAGTGTTTCATTTTTTGACAAGAGAGATGAAATGGTTTTTAGGTAATGATGTGTGGATTTGAGCTGCTTTGAGGACAATGTCCCTGAGGACTGTGAAAAACAAAGGAATGGATTTGGGGGATTCATAGAAGAATGATCATATAAAGAAAATAGGTTGTGTACAGTTTATTCTCTTCACTTCTGAGGTAACTGACCTCATGCATATGCCTGGGCATTTTCTATATAAATAAGTGACTTGAAGTACAAGGTTCTTACCAGTTTCTTTGAGGTGCTTCTTAGAAGTTAGGCAAAAGTGCTTGTCTAAAGGGTAGATAAGAAGGTTAACATAGATGTATTTACTTGCTCATCTTCTTCTCCTAATGACATCTTTAAAAAGACATGTTATGTAAAGTAATAATTATAACCGTGTATGGTTGGACAATGTGGTATGTATAATACCACAAAAGAGGGAAAATAGAATCGTGCTTTGTAGTTGTACCATTTTCATGTTTCACTGGCATTAAGTTAGTATAAATTTGTTGTAGATTCTGATGAGTTAAAATGTAAGGTAAGCCCAAGAGGAAATAACTAAAAAAATTAGTGAAAAAACCGTTAAAGAAATTAAAATGTTATATTAGAAGATATTCACTTCATGTAAAATAAAGCAATAAAGGAGAAGTGTAGGAACAAAAAGACATAAGATGTATTGAAAACAAAAAGTAATGACAGAGATAAATTCAGCTATGTCAATAGTATTACATGTAAATGGATTAAATTCAGTCAAAAGGCAGAGCTTATCAGACTCTATTAAAAAACAAACAACATCTGACTATATGCTGTCTACACTGAGACACACTTTAGATTTTAAGGCACTACTAGATTTGAAAGTAAAAAGAAGGAAAAAGATATGTTATGCAAACAACAGGCATAAGAAAGCTGGAGTAGCTATGCTAATATTAGACACAAGAGACTTTAAAATAAAAAATGATAGTAGAGAGAAACATTTTTCATTTTCAAATTAAATGAGTCAATTCCTCAGGAAGATATAACTGTTATAAACATATATCCACTTAACAACAGAGCTCCAAAATATATGAAGCAAAAGTGATAGAAGTGAAGTTAGAAATATGGTAGACAATTCAACAGTACAATTGGAGATTTCAGTACCTCACTTTCAATAATGGATGGAACTAGGCAGAAGATCAACGAAGAAATAAAAGACAACAAAATAAGACAACTAGACTTAACAGACATCTATGGAACATTCCACCAGCAATAGCAGAATATGCAGTCTTCTCCAGTGAAGATGGACCATTCTCTAGGACAAGCCATATATAGTCCATAAAACGACTTTCCAATACATTCAAGAGGACTGAAACAACACAAAGTTCTCTGTCCACTATATAACAAAGTTAGAAATCAGTAACAAAAATTGTACTTATGTGAGAAAGTTTTCTGGTCCTGTGTAATCCCCCAGAGGAGGAGGAAACTTAAGTATAATATTTTTATGTGCAAATGATTCAAATTTTCAAAACAAGTAGACTGTGAACATTGCTATGAAATTGATAAAAGGAATTCTACATTAGATTCTCTATATATGAGGAAACAAAGATAAGGCCCAATGAAAATCCTTTCTTTGAAACAAAAAGGAGAATGTTTTTCAGGACTCCAATTTCTACAAAAGAACAAAAAGTTATTAGGAATCATTTCCTTAAGTAATCAAGAGAGAAAGGATTTGAAGATAGTTAGAGAAATATATTTGGAATAACTGTCTTGTCCCCTTCTAAAAATTTTTTTATTGAATTTATTGGGATGACATTGGTTAATAAAATTATATAGGTTTCAGGTGTGCAATTCTATAACACATCATCTGTATATTGTATTGTGTGTTCACCATTCAAAGTGAAGTCTCCTTCCCATCTCCATTTATCCCCCCTTTACCCTCTTCTGCCAACCTCCATGCCCCTTTCCTCATGCAACCACCATACTGTTGTCTGTCAGTTTTTGTTTTTGTTTTTGCTTAATTCCTTCACCTTTTCTACCCTTTCTTTTGAGTAAGGTAGATTCAGAACATTTTAGCAATTTGAACTTTCAGCATGAAAATATACTGTGACTCGATGTCATCACTTTGTTATTTCTTAAGGATATGCTTCTAAAAGAGATTGAGTATTAATTTGTTTTTTATGTTAATTTAATACTTTATTTTAATAGTGTTCAGTTTCTTTTAAATAATTCTTTATATTGTAATACATAGAACATATCAGAATAATGTTAGTTCTAATAAACTTATTACAAAACACCAAATGTGTTTATGATTTGTTTTTCTTAGAAGAGTATTAAAAATTTAGTTTCACTAAAGCTTGAATACAATTTTTCAGTTTTTAGTATTATAGAAAATAAATGCTGAAACACTGGTGTAGCCATTTTATTCCACTGTTGCAAATATATTTAATTAAAATTTTCAAAGATTGCCCTGGTTTGTGTGGCTAAGTTGGTTGATCATTGACCCATGCCTTGAAATATTGCTAGTTTGATACTCAGGAAGGGGACATGCCTGGGTTTCGGACTCCATCCCCTGTGGGAGTATGTGCAGGAGGCAGCCTATATATGTTCCACTCTCACTTGATGTTTCTTTATCTCTCTCCCTCTCCCTTCCTCTCTCTCTAAAAATCAATAAAAATACTGGAGAAAAAAATGTTTTTCAAAGATAAGTGTTACTTATTTTACTTAAAAATTTTTTCAATTTGATTTATTTCTTATTTTAATTTTGTTTTTATTTTTTATTTTTTTATATTCCTAGCAGGGGTCCTCAAACTATGGCCCGCGGGCCACATGCGGCCCGCTGAAAATATTTATTTTTTTACTTCAAAATAAGATATGTGCAGTGTGCATAGGAATTTGTTCATAGTTTTTTTTTAAACTATAGTCCGGCCCTCCAACAGTCTGAGGGACAGTGAACTGGCCCCCTGTTTAAGAAGTTTGAGGACCCCTGTCCTACAGTCTAATTATTTCTCTGAAATCAGAGTATTGACTGCTTAGCACATTTTTTACATATAAAATGTTCTAAAGCAGTGGTTCTCAACCTTCCTAATGCTGCGACCCTTTAATACAGTTCCTCATGTTGTGGTGACCCCCAACCATAAAATTATTTTCATTGCTACTTCATAACTGTAATTTTGCTACTATTATGAATCGTAATGTAAATATCTGATATGCAGGATGTATTTTCATTGTTACAAATTGAACATAATTAAAGCATAGTGATTAATCACAAAAACAATATGTAATTATATATGTGTTTTCCGATGGTCTTAGGTGACCCCTGTGAAAGGGTCGTTCGACCCCCAAAAGGGTCGCGACCCACAGGTTGAGAACTGCTGCTCTAGAGTATTATTTGCCTTTGAATGATTTATTATACAAATATTTTAGTATCTATTTTGTTATATCTACTAGATTTTGATGTGCTATTTTCAATTATTAAATAAGCAGTTATTTGTTGGTTTTTTATTTTGCTACTTGATCTTGATCTACTTTTGTGTCAAGTACTTCATTACTCATTTATACCTGTGCACAATGAATTTAGATGAGTTGTAGTAAAGGCCTCCCATGCCATCCCATATTCCAATCCTATAGCGTTTAAAAAATTTTTTGGAAACTTTATATTTGTGATAAAGGTTTGTAAGATGTGGAATTTAGTATGTGTTTATTCTAATACATTTCTTTTTTCTGTTTGTTAACGTTAGCCTGTTAATCGTGAATTCCAATTCCCTCCCCCATCCCATAATTATTTTTCTATTTCTCTTGAACAGTTTTTTTAATGTATTTTGTTACCTATTATGTTGTAAAAATTTAATATTGTATCTTGCCTTTCTAAAACTAAGAACTGCTCTGATCTTCTGTTTGATGCACTTTTAATGAGGCATGGGATGTCCTCAGAGGTTGCTGTTGTACAAGATACTGACTTCAGCTCTCAAGGCTCTTCATACATTTGTTCTTCCCTCTTTTATGGGCTTATCCATTTACCCTGCTTGGGCTTTCATGTTCTTATTATTATGTATTTGAATTCTATTCACTTTGTTATTTTTCATACAGTTGCTACTCATTTTGATTTATCCATATATTAAGCACTTTTTTGCTCATCATTTTACCTTACATCTCTAATTTCTCATTTGAGATAATTTTATTTTACTTGAAGAATAGTCTTTAGTTTTCCATTAGAGCAGGTCTGTTGTGACATATAATTTCAAGTATCGTTTATTTAAAATAATATTTCTTTTTATTCTTGAAAATTTGTTTTGCTGAACACAGAAGCATAGAATTCTAGTTTGGCAGATTATCTTGAGCACATTGTTGCTGTTGAGATAGCAATTTAAGTTTAATTGCTTGTTTGAAGATAATCTGTCTTTTTATTATGAATACTAGAGGCCTGGTGCATGGATTCGTGCACCAGTGGGGTCCCTCAGCCTGGCCTGCGCCCTCTCGCCATCCGGGACCCGTCAGTGGATGTCAGAGGCCCAGTGCACAGATTCGGCCTGATCCCCGCAGGCCAGGCCGAGGAACCCTACCAATTCATGAATCTATGCACCGGGCCTCTAGTACGCATATAAGATCTTTGGTTAATCTTTTCCCGCCCTCCCCCTTCCTCCTTCCTTCTGAGATTCATCGATCTGTTCCAGGTTTCCATGCCTGTGCATTGAGCGTCTGCCCCCTGGTGGTCAATGCGCATCATAGCTACTGGTCGAATGGTCTCATAGGCTTTTATAGATATAGATATAAATATAGATATAGATGATATATAGATATTTTTCTGATACTTTTATGATTTCTGGTTTTGTTTCTGACTTTGGCAGTTTGACAGTGATGCATATAGATGTAAATTCTCTGTACCTTATGGTTGATAGCACTCTTGACCTATAGATTCATGTGTTTTATTATTTTTGAAATTTTTAGAACTTATACCCAACTCATTACCTTCTTACCTTCTGAGCTCCCAGTTGCAATTTACCCTCTTTATTTCAGAACATCATTTCTGGAGTTTATGTCTTGTTTTCTCCTAGTACTTTATTCTGTTTTTTTTTTTTCTTTTTCTTCGTATCTCCTAGTTCACTATTGTTTTCAATTGTTCTAATCAGAATTTAAATCCATCCAGAGAGTTCTAAATTTTTTCAATTCTGTAATTTATATTTGGCTTTTCAAATATGCTATCTCTTTTATACTTTCCAATTCTCTGGGCTTTTCAATATGCTTGTCTTTGAACAAAATACTGTAAGCACAGTTATTTTAAAGTCTCTGTGTATTAATTCTAATATATTGAACCCATCAATCTGCTTGTAATGTTGGTTCTTTCATGCTGAATTTTTTTCTGATTATCTTTGAATATGGTTTAGATGTTCTATTTGAAAAATTATCAAAATGGTTTGAAGCCTAAAAATAGTGATTATTGAAAGAATCCTTTCATTGTCTCAGACTTCAGAGGAGATTTCTCTAGTGTTTAATTCTGAGTGTTTGATTCTGAGATATTGGCATGGTAAATATTTTTATCATGTTTTCCTAGTTCGTAAAGTTTTGTTTTGATTTTTCTAATTTCTCTGTGTCTTCCTCTTTGACCCCTACACAATTTAGAAATATGTCGTTTAATTTCCAAATATTTGGGATTTTCCAGACATCTTTCTGCTGTTTATTTCTTGTTTAATTTTGTTGTCCTCAGAAACTTTGTATGTTCTTCTAACTCTTTTGAGCAGCAGACTTCGTTTTTAAATTTAAATAGTCACATGTGCCCAGTGTCTACGTGTATTTGATTCCTATTGCTGTATAACAATTACTGTAAACTTAGTTTAAAAAAATACTTGTTATCTAATAGTTGCATAGGTTAGAAACCTCACTGACTATCAACATGTTAGCAGGCCATGTCTTTCAGAGGCCGTAGGAAAGAATCGGTTTCCTGGCTCACTTAGGTTCTAGGTAGAGTTAAATTGCTGTAGCTGTAGGCCTGAGTTCCTGGCGGGCTGACCCTTGAAGGCCTTTCCTAGCTTTTAGAGTCCACCTGCATTCCTTGGATTATGGCCCCCTTTCTTCATCTTCAAAGCCACCAATGGCAGGTCAGGTCTCACACTTCAAAAATCTCTATTGCCTCTTCATTTATTGATTGGTTAAATCTAGCCCTAGCTGGTTTGTCTCAGTGGATAGAGCGTCAGCCTGTGGACTGAAGGGTCCCGGGTTCAATTCCAGTCAAGGGCACATGCCTGGGTTGTGGGCTCAATCCCCAGTAGGGATGTGCAGGAGGCAGCTGATCAATGATTTTCTCTCATCATTGATGTTTCTATCTCTCTCTCCCTCTCCCTTCCTCTCTGAAATCAATAAAAATATATATTTAAAAAAATCTAAAGGGGTCCTGTGATAATCTCTCCATTTTAATGTCCATAACCCTGTCAGTTCTGCAAAGTCCCCTTTGCCACATGAGGTGATATTTGCAGGTTCTGGGGGATAGAGTGTGGATATTTTGCAGGGCCATTCATTATTTTGCCTCTCATACTGCCCTGTAGGACAAAACAGCTTTATACTGCATTATACTTTAAAGTGGTGACATTTTTTAAAAGTATTTTTTAAATGTCCCTTTGTTATTACTTTTCAGAACTCTTCATTTATACTAGAGGCCCGACCCTGGGGATCAGGCCTAAGCCAGCAGTCAGACATCCCTCTCGCGTGCTCTCACAGTATGTGATCCCTCGCTCCTTACCGCCTGCCTGCAGTGGAGGCAGGAAAGGCTCCCGCCACCATAGTTACGCTCGCCAGCTGTGAGCCCGGCTTCTGGCTGAGTGGCACTCCCCCTGTGGGAGCACACTGACCACTAGGGGACAGCTCCTGCGTTAAGCATCTGTCCTCTGGTGGTCAGTGCATGTCAGAGTGACCGGTCATTCTGCCGTTTGGTTTATTTGCATATTAGGCTTTTATTATATAGGACTAGTGGCCCGGTGCATGAAATTCATGCACATTAAAAGGGAATTAATTAGAGGAAATATTTTAATATTGCTATTTGCCCTTTCTCTATAATAGAAGTGTCAAAGATGAAAGAAAATTAGTAAAATGTATATGAAAATCTCCCTCCTGTCAGAGTCTGGGGCGTGCCGTAGGACCTAGAGTCAAGTCCTCGCCACCATTCGCACACACTTCGAAAATGCAGGAGACCCAGACCCAGCCGGCCCCACCCCCATTGGGTGAGACCCAGACCTGGCTGGCCCCACACCCATCAAGCCCCTCCTGGCAGGGGGCACAGCCTCAGATCCCCCAGCCCAGAGCCGGGGCAGGGGGTGCAGCCTGAGGTCCCCTGTCAAGCTCCATCGGGCGGGGGCCACAGCCTAAGGCCCCCCGGCCCAGCACTGGGGCGGTGGGGGGCACGGCCTTTGGTCTCCGTCAAGCCCCGCCGGGTGGGGGGCATGGCCTGAGGTCCCCCATCAAGCCTCAGTGGGTTGGGGGTGCAGCCTGAGTTCCCCCGTCAAGCCCCACCAGGCGGGAAGCATGGCCCGAAGTCTCCTGGCCTGGCATCAGGGCAGGGGACACAGCCTGAGGTCCCCTGTCAACCCCCGCGGGGCAGGGGGTGTGGCCTGAGGTCCCTCACCCTGGACAGGTGCCATGCAGCCTCAGGTCCCTGCTGTTTGGTCTTGACATTACGGCATCCTGACTAATTTGCATATTCCTCTATTGTATAGATAGATGTGTTGATCCAAATTAAAATTTTAACATTTCAGTACAGGTCTACTGGAATGAATTTTCTCAGCTTTTGTTTTTATGAAAAAGTCTAATTTGCCTTCATTAAAAATATTTTTTTTTGTTTTGTTAATCCTCACCTAAGGATATTTTTTCCATAGATTTTTAGAGAGAGTGGAAGGGAAGGAAAGAAAGGGGGAGAGGGAGGGAAAGAGTGAGCGCGAGTGAGAGATCAATGTGATTGGTTGCTTCCCGCACACACCCCAACCAGGGCAGGGATTTAACCTGCAACCCAGGCATGTTCTTTTGATTGGGAATAGAACCTGAGACCCTTTGGGGTGTGGGCCTATGCTCTAACCACTGAGTAACACTGGCTATTTTTGAAAGCTGTTATTTATTGATAAAGAATACTGGGTTGGCAATTTATTTTTTCTTTCACAATAGTGTTAACATGTTACTTCATAGTTTCCATTGAGAAGTCTGCTTTAATTTTTATCTTTGGTTCTCTGTAAGTAACACATTTTTTGACCCTATGGGTTCCTTCAAGGTTCTCTCTTTATCTTTGTTTTTTGGCAGTTTGAATATGATGTGCCTAGGTGTGTTTTCTTTTTTTGTTTGTTTGTTTTGCTTTTTCTTCTTTATCCTTATTCTTTCTTATTTTTATTTATCCATTTGGGGTTGTCTAAGCATTTTGTATCTATTGCTTGTGTGTTTATTTTTGGAACGTTCTTGGCCATTACTTCTTCACATATTCCTACTGCTCTGTTCTTTCTTCTTCTGCAGTCCCAGTTACACATTAGACCACCTGATACTGCCCTGTGGCTTTTGGATGCACTTTTTAAAAAATATTATTTTTTTTATTCATGTTTTTGTTTGGTTAATATTTATTGTTTTATCTGTAAGTTCACTGATTCCTTAGTTTTGTTGAGTGTACTAATGAGTTATCAAAGGCTTTCTTTATTTTTTAGTTCTGTCATTTTCATTTTTCCCTCCCTCTCTGCTTTAATTTCCTTTTCTGAATGCATGTTGTCAATCCTTTCCTCTGGATTTTTTTTACATATTAATAACAGTTATTTTAAATTCCTTGAGAGTTCCAGCTTCTCAATCATCTTGGAATATTGTTCTATTGATTACTTTATCTCTTGACAGTGGTTTGCTTTTAAATGCATGCATGTGTGTGTCTTAAACTTTAATTGAATTTTGGATGTGTGTATAACAGTAGATACTGAGGTCAGTAGTTTTTAATGGCTGGAAGTGGGCACCGTTCTTCTGTCAGGTCACCAGGCTGGGAGTTGAGGCAGTCTCTTCAGGAGTTGGGCTAAGTTATTGCTATGTTCATCTTTAATGTATCACACTGGCCCCTAATTCTCATAGTGATGACCTGCCATTTCCTTGTGCTTATAATGGGGCTGGGGACCTGTAGGATTTTTCTGAGTTAGTGCTGCATGCTTAGCTTTCAGCTGCCTGTGCCACTGGTGGCGGTGAGAGTCTCCATCCTCCTGTCCCTCTCCTAACAGCCTGACTTGCTTCTTTCTCAGTGCTAGGCTGGTGGTAGAGATAGGTGAGGATTGCTGTTATCTTGGTCTGGCTTGTCTTTGGCAGTTCCAGTGTTTCCTGCCCCTCACCCATGGTAGCACACTTCTGTTATTGGTATGGGATTGTGGTACTAGGACAGTTTCCTGCTTCCCCTGGAGTAGAGTGCTTACCCTTTCCCAAGCCACAGTGGGTTTTACCCATGCCCTGTGGGTGGCATATCTGTAACTCCTTTTTCACAGCAGCTTAAAGGTTAAGTAAGGCTTTTGTTCCCTATGAGAGAATTGCTCAAGCAAGCCCTAGGGCAGTGATGACGAACCTATGACACGCGTGTCAGAGGTGACACGCAAACTCATTTTTTTGGTTGATTTTTCTTTGTTAAATGGCATTTAAATATATAAAATAAATATCAAAAATATAAATCTTTGTCTTACTATGGTTGCAAATATCAAAAAATTTCTATATGTGACACGGCACCAGAGTTAAGTTAGGGTTTTTCAAAATGCTGACATGCCGAGCTCAAAAGGTTCGCCATCACTGCCCTAGGGCTATGTGCCTTTTCCACAGTGGTAGCTGACCCCTCCTGCATGCCTGCACGTGGAGGACTTCTTTCCCTGTTCTCCTGCCCTATACCTGTGTGAGCACCTACAGGGGGCCCACAGAATAGCAGTGATGGCAAACCTTTTGAGCTCGGCGTGTCAGCATTTTGAAAAACCCTAACTTAACTCTGGTGCCGTGTCACATATAGAAATTTTTTGATATTTGCAACCATAGTAAGACAAAGACTTATATTTTTGATATTTATTTTATATATTTAAATGCCATTTAACAAAGAAAAATCAACCAAAAAAATGAGTTCGCGTGTCACCTCTGACACGCATGTCATAGGTTCACCATCACTGGAATAGAGCCTGGGAGTGAGTGTGAACTTTATCATGTCTGAGGCCAGGCCAATCCAGCCTCCAACATTTGTTACAATTTTAGTGCATATTTTCTCATTCACTTGCATGGCTGCCCTGCCTTCCTCCACATCCTCTGCCCTGCTCAGCCCCAGTGACCCAGTCCACATGTCTCTCCATAGAATTCAGGCTGTGTGGTTGCTCTGAGGCCTTGGCTTTCTGACAGGATCAAGAGAAATTTGATTTTTGTAATGTTTCTGGCTTTTTTATTGTTAGGATAGGAGCAACACTATTTCTAACTTTCTACATCTGGAAGCAGATTGAGTTTTTATTCATTTTAAAATAAGGACTAGATGTTGAATTTTATTAAATATTCATCCTTATTTAAAATGGTCATGTGAATTCCTAATTAATATTTCCTGATATGATGAATACATCATTAGGTTGCCCAATATCATTCCTTAGTTCCTCTTACTTGAAGAATTCTTTCATTAGCAAATATTTCTTCAACACTTCTTTTTTTTAAAATTTCCTTATTGATTAAGGTATTAAATATGTGTCCTTATCCCCCCTTTACTCCCCCACCCACTCATGCCCTCACCCCCTTGTTGTCTTTGTCCATTGGTTAGGCTTATATGCATGCATACAAGTCCTTTGTTTTATCTCTCCCCCTTACCCTTCCCCTCCCCTACCTTCCCTCTAAGGTTTGAAGGTCTGATCGATGTTTCTCTGTCTCTGGATCTGTTTTTGTTCATCAGTTTATGTTCATTATATTCCACAAATGACTGAGATCATGTGATATTTATCTTTCTCTGACTGCCTTATTTCACTTAGCATAATGCTCTCCAGTTCCATCCA